>NW_006408686.1:3033726-3057664 GCF_000296735.1 Chrysochloris asiatica
GGTCTTCCTTATTCACTGTACAGCTTTCGCATGCGTATGAGGTGATTGAAAATACCACGGCTTGGGTCAGGTGCACCTTAGTCTTCAAGCTGACATCTTTGCTCTTCAACACTTTAAAAATGTCTTGTGCAGCAGATTTGCCTAAGGCAATATGTTGTTTGATTTCTTGACTGCCTTAAGGAAATCTCGCATCTATATTTGTACAATCAGCTAACATTTTACCTTGGTTTTGTTGGTGGTGGTGGTATTTGGTGGATGTGGTTAGAAACTGCTTGTATTTACTGACCTTTGGTGGATGAGGTAAAAGGCAAGCCTGGAGTCACCATGGCCCTGAGACCGGAAGAACTAAATGGGAGCTGGTTACCTCTACTACCAACTGTTCTGAATGGGAGCACATTAGAAGACTCTGGATAAGAGGAGGAGAAAATATAGAACCAAACTCAACATTATGAGAAAGACTGGCCTTACTAGTCAGAAAAAGACTGGAGGAATCTGAAACTATGACCCTCGGTCACCCTTAGATTTGGAACTGAACTCACCCTCATGGTCCAATGTTCAGCTAAGTGGTAGCTAGGTATACATGGAGGACAACATTAGTAAGGTAGGCTCACCATGGAATGGTCAACCATTCAAGATCAAAGGGGTAGCATTTATGTAAGCACAAAATTCAGATGGATTGGAAAGGAAGGTGGACTCGAAACAAGAATCACAGGGAGAAACTGGAATAACTCACGTTACATGGGGGGAACCGCCATCATTGAAAAGAAATCAAGTGTATGATGTGTTGAGTGTAAAACTGACAATCTGCTCTGCAAACCTCCACTCAACTCATAATAAAAAGTTTCAAAATTAAAAATAATAATAATAAAGATGGTATGGTAGGCAGGGAACCCAACTTTTTATTAACTTGTGCTCTGTAAATTCAGGGGGATTTTGTCCCTTACTAGTAGACATTCGCCCTCGGGGCTGAAGGCGGTGGTGGGGGAAAGTGAGTGTCCGCTAGGGACCCCGGGAAGCTGGGACCGGGGCGCACGGGCTCATCGGAGACCGGCGGCGGGGAAATCGAGGCTGGGCTGGATGTCCAAAGTCCTGGATCCTAGAGGGGGCGGGCTAGGGCCTGGTCCTACCTGGCCACCCAGCTTTCCAGGGCCATAATGGAAGACTTGGAAACAACTTTGAGAACCCAAAGGGCGGGCTCGGGATGCCTGGATTCCCTAGGTTTCAGAGGCGGGCGCTAGAACCCGAGTTGGTGAGCCAGGCAAAGTTGTGGGGACCTGAACACTTGGAAACCAAAGATGCGAATTGGAGTCAACTGGATGCACTGGTGGGTTAAGTGTTGGGCTGCTAACTGCAAGGTTGGCAGTTCAAATCCACCAGTGGCACCGCCAGAGAAAGATGAGGCTGTCTACTTCCGTAAAAGGTGATGCTGTGGGTTAATGCGTCAGACTGCAAAGCTGTTTGAACTGCAAGGTTGGCGGTTCAAGCTCACCAGTTGCTCCTAGTAAACCCTACACAGGGTCGCTTTGGGTTGGAACAGACTCGATGGCACTTAACAACAACAACAAGTAGACATTCTGATGTGGTGCTGTGGGCTAATGCGCCAGAGTACAAAGCCGTTGGAACTGCAAGGTCGGTGGTTCAAACTCACCAGTTGCTCCTTGGAAACCCTGTACAGGGTCCCTATGAGTCGGAACTGACTCCATGGCACATAACCACCACCACCAGTAGACATTCTCAGTTTATTTCCCCAGACCAGAGACTTAGAGAGGAACACAGGAGGACCCAGAGCCTGAGGTCTGAGAAGATACAAAAGTGCTGGCTGCTACAGACTCTTAAAATGGAGTTGTAAAGGGCAGATGTAGGTTTCTACAGATTGCTAGCTCTCAGTTCAAAGAACCTTCTGCTGGGAGCAGTGGTATAGGCCGAGGCAGGATTCTACACTCCCAAGATTGAGAATTGCTGGTAAATCATTAACTATCTTGAAACAGAAGAAAATAAAGCCTCGGAAGTACCTCTGTCTACTTAGTCTACCCTTGTTTCCTCTGAGAGAACAAAATCAAGACCATGACCAGCCCCAGAATTTGAGGGTTCCTTAATGTACAAAAAAAGGCGCCCCTTTGTGCGAGGAGTTAGGCACTGGGCTGCTAACTTCAAGGTCCGTAGTTCAAACTCATCAGCCACTCGGAGGGAGAAAGAGGAGGTTGTCTGCTTCCATAAAGATATACAGTCTCAGAACCTCTTAGAAACTCTGTTCTATAGGTCGCTAGGAGTTGGAATCATTCCATAGCAGCCGGTTTGGTTCTGGGTTAAGTACAAAGGGGAGGAGGGGATTGCAAAGTTCAACAGGACATTGGCGATAACACTGAAAACAGCAGCTGAAACTGCTTTGTTTAAAAGTCAAAGTCCTGTGAAGTACGCCAGTCTCCCTTCACTGCCTGTGCCCAACACTTGGAGCTCTACCTGACCTCAGAGCCTTTCTTATTCAGGACTGACAGCAGGAAAGGAAAAAGGGAACTGGTAACAGGAAGGACAATAAATACAAGCAGAGGGGCAGGCTCCCCAAAATACTGTGATGACGAGAAAGTTTCTTTTTCATACAGAGTCTAAAATCAATTCCATGCAAAAAGTGACCAAGGTATTTTGTACAATGACAGAACCTTTGGGGGCAAATGTATATACATTCAGTACAGCTGCTTTTAAGGGGCCCATATTTCTCTGGATATGACATGCTTGTTGTCTTAACATACATTGTTTCGTACCATCAAGTCCGTTCCAACCCTATATAGGGTTTCCGAGAAGCAGCTGGTGGGTTTGAACCATCGATCTTGCGGTTTGAAGTCTGGTGATTACCCTATAGCACAATACCAGGACTCTAACGTACATGCTGTTGTTGTTATTAAGTGCCATCGAGTCAGTTCCGACCCATAGCGACCCTGTACAGGATTTCTGAGGCTGTAAATCTTAATGGGAGCAGAAATCCTCATCTTTCTCCCACGGAGCAGCTGGTAGTTTCGAACTTCTGACCTTAAGGTTCATAAGCACTATGCTACCAGAGCACTAAGGAATACTTTGATACTAGGAAGAGTTACAGGAGAAAGGCAAGAGCAGAAAAAAACGAGGAGATACAGAGTCCTGGTGTGGTGCTGTGGATTAATGTGCTGGAATGCAAAGCCACTATGAACTGCAAGGTCGGCAGTTCAAGCTCACCAGCCACTCCTCAGAAACCTTATACAGGATCACTATGGGTCAGCATCAGCTCGACAGCATTTAACAACAACAACATGGACTCCTGGTGTGGCACTGTAGGATCAGCACTGGACTGTGAACCACAAGGTCAGCAGTTCAAACCTACTAGCTGCTCCTCGAAAACTGTATACAGGGTCGCTGTGAGTCAGAACTGACTCGATGGCACCTAACAACAACAATAATGGTGGCAGAGATGTGTAGCGAGGACAAAAGAAGAGCCAAAGAGAACAGTATCACAAAAGGAGCAATGACTGTCTGCCATAACTAGAGATGGAAGCAGTCCTGGTGTGGCACTACAGGATAAGCACTGGACTGTTAACTGCAAGGTCAAAGGTTCAAACCCACCAGCCACTCCGCAGGAGAAAGATGAGGCTGTTCCCATAAATATTTACAGCCTCAGAACCTTTATGAAGTAGTTCTACTTTGCCTTAAGTGATCACTAGGACTCATAGTAGACTGGATGGATGGCAGTGAAGGTTTGGGCTGGGGTTTTACTATACAACAACGGGAGCGGGATCGCAACCCAGAGATGGGGGGCATTGGAGAGAACATGCCCAAAGGAGTATCTTCACGAATACTTTGTTTAAACATCAAAGGTAATAAGCCAGTGCCCCTAAATTGAAGCTTTCCTGGGTAATTCCAACCGCCAGCCCAGTTTGGTCCAGAAATAAATGGGTAGAAATAGACACAAAATTCTCCCACTTGCGTTTAAACCTCATACCAAAAACCAAGCCCACCGTCACCGAGTCAATTCCATATGGTTTCCGAGGCTATAAATCTATACAGGAGCAGAAAGCCAGTGTGAACTGGCAACCTTACGGTTACCCTAAAGTGTCACCATAGCTCCAAATAAACCTAACAAGGGCTTTACCAACTCACACAGCAGAATTAGACTCTTTTATTAGGTGGCTGTAGGATAAGCACTGGACTGCTAGTCTCAAGGCTGGTGATTCAAACCCACCAGCTACTCCTTATATAAGGTTGCTACGAGCCAGAACTGACTCCACGGCACTTAACAGCAACTTTACATTAGACAGAAAAATTTGATTCATGTCAACTTTTCAAAGAACCACTTGTAAAAATGTGCTTTTCACTAAATTAGCAAATTGAAGAGCAAGACTTATTAATGCTTTGTGTGTTTGGGAGCTTACTCTTGAAAGTTGAACAACTGTTTTTAAAATTTTTTTTTTCCTCAAAGTACAGTTTATTTAAATATTATTTACTCAGTAGAATTCACCCTTTTTTAGGTGTACAGTTTGATGAGTTTTCACAAACATGCAACATCATATAAACACCACCAATTGTCTTTTGTTGTTGTTGTTGTTGTTGTATGTTTTGTTAAGTGCCGGTCTGACTAATAGCGACCCTGTTGGTTTGAACTCCAAGGTCAGCTGTTCAAGCTCACCCACCGCTCCTCAGAAATCCTAAACAGAGTTACTATGGGTTGGAACCAACTCTATGGCACTTAACAACAACAACAACATAGAGTTTCCAAGGAACAGCTAGTGAGCTTGAACCACTGACCTTGTGGTTCAAACTGACCTTGCTTGCAGTTGAGTGCTTATCTTACAGTGCTACACCAGGATACTTGTTGTTTTGTTGTTGTTGTTGTTGTTGTTGTTGTTAGGTGCCATCAAGTCGGTACCGACCCATAACGACCTTATGCACAGCAGAAAAAAACACTGCCCAGTCCTAGGCCAACCTCACTAATGTTGCCATGCTTGAGTCCATCGATGCTGCCACTTGGCCAATCCATCTCATTAGGGGTCTTCACCACCAATATCAAGAAATATATATGCATTTCCATCACCCTCTTAAGTTGCCTCATATCCCATTTAATTCCCTTTCATGATGCCCAGCTCCAGAAAAACCACTGATCAAATTCCTGTTCCCATAGTTTTGCTTTTTCCATACCGTGTCTAAGTGAAATCATACAGTATGTATCTCTGGCTGACTTCTTTCACTTAGCATAATGCTTCTGAGATTTCATTCATGTTGTTGCCTGTACTAATAGTTTGTCCCTTTCATTACTGAGTAGCATTCATTGTAAGGTTGTATTACAATGTGTTTATCCATTTACTAGCTAATGGGCATTTGGGTTGTCTCCAGTTTCTGGCAATTATGAATGAAACTGCTAAAGACATTCATATACAGATCTTTGTGTGGAAATACGTTTTCATTTCTCAGGTAAATATCCAAAAGTGGTATGGCTGAGTTGTATAGTAAAATTTTGCTGAAGATAATTCAAAAATGGTTGCAGCAGTACATCAACAGAAAGATGCTAGAAATTCAAGTCAGACTCAGAAGACGACACGAGAGAAGGAATATCATTGCTGATGTCAAACAGATCTTGGCGGAAAGAAGAGAATACCAGAAAGATGGTCCTTTGTGTTTTATTGATTGTGCAAAGGCATCCAACTGTGTGGACCATAACAAACTATGGATAACATTGTGAAGAATAGGAATTCCAGAACACTTCATTGTGCTCATGAGGAATCTGTATATAGACAGAGACACAGTACTTCGAACAGAACAAGGTGACACTGAATGGTTCAAAATCAGGAATGGTGTGCATCTGAGTTGTATATTTTCATCATACTTATTTAATCTGTATGCTGAGCAAATAATCAGAGATGCTAGACTCTATGAAGAAAGAATGAGGCTTATTTACAAATTGCAATATGCAGATGACACAACCTTGCATGCTGAAAGTGACAAGGACTTGAAGAACTTATTGATGAAGACGAAAAAATACAGCCTTTAGTACAGATTACAACTCAAGACCAAGAGGAAGGTAAAGAAAACAATGATCCTCACAACTGACCAGTAAACAAGATCATGATAAAAAGAGAAAAGATTGACATTATCAAGAATTTCATTTTACTTGGATCCACAACCCATGTTCATGGAGCTGTTGTTGTTGTTAGGTGCCATCGAGTCGGTACCAACTCATAATGACCCTGTACACAACAGAATGAAACACTGCCCGATCCTGGGCCAACCTCACAATGGTTGCCACACTTGAGCCCACTGATGCTGCCATATTGCCAATCCATCTTGCCGGGGGTTTTCCTCTTTCTCTGACCCTCCACCTTACCAAACATGATATCCTTCTCCAGCAACTGGTCCCTCCTGACAATATGCCCAAAGCATGAGAGACGAAGTTTGGCCATCCT
The DNA here is from genome assembly GCF_000296735.1 of Chrysochloris asiatica. NCBI lineage: Eukaryota > Metazoa > Chordata > Mammalia > Afrosoricida > Chrysochloridae > Chrysochloris > Chrysochloris asiatica. The sequence continues at coordinate 3,040,149 of NW_006408686.1, forward strand.
GGTCTTCAAGAAGCACTCTGGCTGCACTTCTTCCAACACAGATCTGGTGGTTCTTTTGGCAGCCCATGGCACTTTCACTATTCTGATTCTTCTCCAACACCATAACTCAAATGCATCAATTCTTCTATGGTCTTCCTTATTTACTGTCCAGCTTTCACATGCATATGAGGTTATTGAAATCACCATGGCTTGGGTCAGGCGCATCTTAGTCCTCAAGCTGACATCTTTGCTCTTCAACACTTTAAAGCGGTCTTGTGCATCAGATTTGCCTAATGCAATACGTTGTTTGATTTCTTGACTGCTGCTTCCATGAGTGTTGATAGTTGGTCCAAGAAGATTGAAGTACTTGACAACTTCAATCTTTTCTCTGTTGATAAGAATGTTGTTTATTGGTCCAATGGTGAGGATTTTTGTTTTCTTTACATTGCAATGCAATCCATGCTGAAGGCTGTGGTCTTTGATCTTTATCAGTAAATATTTTAAGTCCTCTTCACTTTCAGCAAGCAAGGTTGTATCATCTGTCTATCGCAGGTTGTTAATGAGTCTTCCTCCAATCCTGATGCCATGTTTTTCTTCATATAATCCAGCTTCTCAGATTATCTGCTCAGCATATAGGTGGAGTAAATAATACAGAAATGGCTGCAAACATACATTGACAGAGAACTTCCAGAGGTTCAAGCTAGATTCTGAAGAGGACATGGAACAAGAGATAGCATTGCAGATGTCCAATGGATCTTGGCTGAAAGCACAGAATACCAGAAAGATGTGTACCTGTGTTTTGTTGACTATGCAAAGGCATTCGATTGTGTGGATCATGACAAGCTATGGACAACATTGTGAAGTATGAGTATTCCAGAACACTTAATTGTGCTCATGAGGAATCTGTACCTGGACCAAGAGGAAGTTGTTCGACCAGAACATAGGAACATTGAATGGTTTAAAATTAAGAAAAGTATGCAACAGGGTTGTATTCTTTTACCATGTTCATGGAGTAGTAGTCAAGAAATCAAACAATGTATTATTATATTGGACAAATCTGCTGCAAAAGACTTTTGTGAAGTGTTAAAGAGCAAAGATGTCACTTTGAGGACTAAGGGACACCTGGACCCAAGCCATGGTATTATCAATCACCTCACATACATGTAAAAGCTGAACAAAGAAGAAGGAAGACTGGAGAAAATATATGATGTTGGAGAAGAATATTTAAAGTACCATTCATGAACTGTCAGAAGAACAAACAAATCTGTGTTGGAAGAAGTACAGCCAGAATGCTCCTTAGAAACCAGGATGGTGGGACTTCCTCTCTCACACCTCTGATATGTTATCAGTAGGGATCAGTCCCTAAAGAGGGACATCGTGCTTGGTAAAGTGGAGGGTCAGTGAAAAAGAGTGAGACCCCCCCCCCCAAAGAAGATGAATTGACACAGTGGCTTAAACATAACAGAATGTTCCTTAGAAGCAAAGATGCTGAGACTTATCTCACAAACTTTGGACATGTTATCAAGAGAGAGCAGTCCCTGGAAAAAGACAGCATGTTTGGTAAAGTAGAGGACCAGAGAAAAAGCGGAAGCCCCAAGGAAGTGGATTGACTCAGTGGCTGCCACAATGGACTTAAATGTAACAATTGTGAGGATGATGCCAGACTGGGCGGTGTTTTCTTGTGTTGGACACAGAGTGGCTGTGAGTCACAGCTGACTTGATGGCACTTAACAACAACAATGACATAGTAAATGAACGTTTAACTCTATGAGAAAGTACCAACCAATTTTCTAAAGATACTGTGTCATGTTGCATTCCTAAAAACAAAGTAAGAGTTTCTGTGTCCCCACTCGTATTAATTGTTTTTTTTTATCCCCATTGTAATAGTTTGCAGCTGTATGCTCTTAAGAATCCTCAAGGTCTCAATATGGTTCTGCAATTCCTCTTAGGTATAAATCCAAGAGAAATGAAAATATATGTCCACACAAAAGCCTGTGCATAATTATTCATAACAGCACTTTATGTAACAGCCGAAAGGGGGAACAACCCAAACAAAGCGCGATATACTCATAGAGTGGAACACAATTTGGCAATAAAAAGAAATGAAGTATTGATAAATACTACCACATGGATGAATCTTGAAAACATTATGCCAAGTGAAAGAAGTCAGTCACAAAAGAGCACATATTTTATGATTTTATGTATATGAAAGGACTCCTGGTGTGACACTGTAGGATCACCATTAGACTTCAAACCACAAGATCAAGCAGTTCAAACCCACCAACTGCTCCTCGGAAACCCTATACAGGGTCACTAACAACAGCATTTATATGAAATGTCCATGATATGCAAATCCATTTAAAAAAAAAAAATAGATTCATGCTTTGATAAGGCTATGGGTGAAGTCCTGATGTGGCACTGTGGGTTAATGTGTCAGACTGAAAAGTCGTTTGAACTGCAAAGTTAGTGGTTCAAGCTCACCAACTGCTCCTTGGAAACCTTATACAGGGTCGCTATGGGTTGGAATCGACTTGACGGCACTTAACAACAACAAGAAAAAGGCTAAGGATGTTGGGGAGGAAATGGGAGTGAACTCTAATGAATACAGGATTTTTTGTTGGGAAAATGAAAATATTCTGAAATTAATTATGATAACAGTTGCATAACTCCATTAATATACTAAAGCCTAATGAAATATGCACTTGAAATGGGTGAAATATATGACAAATAAATTCTATCTCAATAAAGCTTTTTTTTTTCTTTTAAAGAAAAATCTTACAGCTTGGATAAGGCCCATATCAGTCGCTCAAAGTTTCAATATAGTTGAAACTAAATTGAAGTTTTAAGCTGTGTTTATTGCTGAACACTTAATTGTGCTCATGAAGAATCTGTACCTGGACCAAGAGGCAGTTGTTTGAACAGAACATGGGAACACTGAACAGTTTAAAATTAAGAAAGGTGTGGGACAAGGTTGTATTCTTAGTGGGTCAAGCCCACTAAGACCCACAGTTGTTGTTAAGTGCCGTCAAGTCGGCTCCAACTCTCACTATTCTTATTCTTCTCCAACACCATAACTCAAATGCATCAATTCTTCTATGGTCTTCCTTATTTACCTTAGCAACCCCATATGGGGTTTCCGAGGAACAGCTGGTGGGTTTGAACTGCTGACCTTGAGGTTCAAACTGACCTTATGGTCCAGTGCCCTGTCCACAGCACCACACTAGGACAGAGCCAATCTGTAAAACCATAAACCCTGAACTTTTGCTTTAATTTTGTTCTGGCACCAAGCCTTTGATCTCATTTCTGCTCTCTCCTTATCAGTGTTGTGCCACTTGTTCAGTTGGTATAATGAGAAATGTATCCAAAGTAAGTATAGTAAATCATTCATTCATTCATACTACAAATATTGACTGAGTATCTGTTACATGAGAGGTACTTCGTCATGACCAGAAATTCAACAATAAGACATGGAGTCCCTGCCTACAAGAAGTTTATAGTACATCCGTCAAATTATTTCAGGGAATTATGGTACATGCCAACAAAATGCAACTGCTAGGAACCACAGGGGCATAGTCTGGAGTTGAAGTGGCTTGAAACAACAGAAACGTACACTCTCAGAGCTGTGGACACAAGACATCTGCGATTATGACATTGGTAGGGCCGTACTCACTCTGAAGGCTCTAGGGGAGAAATCTTCCCTGTCTCTGCTAGCTTCTGATGATCACAAGAGTTGCTTGGCAAGTCTTAGAAAGCTCCTGAGTTCTACCAGTAAATGCCTGGAGGCACCCTATTCAGTCATTAAACCTCAGCCCAAAGGCACTGGGCTCTATCACTCTGTGGGTTGACAAGCCTACCTCCACCAACAAGTGTCTGCAGGCACCCTATTTCACCTGGAAGCCTCCGGACCAAAGGCATTCAGTCTCCTGACACCATTTCTCTGCCACAATTTCTCACCATCTGTATCACCCCTGGTGTTACAGTTCTCCTTGCTTCCCTCTGAGCTCTCATAAAAAATGGCTTTTCATGTCTCTAATTCCACCAACAGCCTCTTCAAGGCAATCTAGGCTTCTACTATTGGTTGGTTGGTTGTGTGCCATTGAGTCAGTTCAAACTCACACAGACACTGTATAAGGTTTCCGAGGCTGTAAATCTTTACGGCAGCAGGAAGCCTCATCTTTCTCCCACAGAGCAGCTGGTAGATTTGAACTTCTAACCTTGTAGTTAGCAGCCCAACTTGTAACCCACTCCACTACCAGCGCTCCTTAGGTTTTAACTATTAGGCACCTTAACACTCTCCCAACCTCTACTCGTTACCCAGTTCCAGGATTACTTCCATATTTTAGGTATTTGTTGAAGCAGCACCCCACTCCCAGCACCAAATTCTTAGCTATCTAGTGATGCTATAACAGAAATATCACTTTAATAAAGAGAGCTTTATTTTCCCATAGTTCAGGAGGCAGAAGTACACATTTTGAGCGCTAACTCTAGAGAAAAGCTTTGTTTCTCTGTCAGCTCTGGAGAAGAGCCCTTGCCTCCTTTCAACAAGACAAAAAAAAAAAAAATTTACATTATTACATAACTATGAAACCACTGAGGATCATGGGCCAGCCAAGTTGACACATACTTGTGGGGGTGTGGAGTGGGTTGTTTTGTTTTGTTTTTTGACTTGATATCACTGACAATGTGGTGTTTTGTTTTGTTTTTTAAGAATTTGTTGTTGTTGAGGATATACACAGCAAAGCTTCTATCAGCTCAACCACTTCTACATACACATTTCAGTGACATTGATTATTGATTACAATCTTCAAGTTGTACAACCATTCTCATCCTCTTTTTCTGAGTTTTCCCTCCTCAATTAACATCAACTCATTGTCCCTTAAGTTTCCTATCTTTCTTCATACTCAAGGCACACTTTCTTTACTAGTCAAACTATTGTTTAATTTTAAGACTTCGGGGGATATCTAAAGCATTGTGCTCTGTTAAGATCTATCAGTATGGGAGTATGGTGGTTCCTTAGGATAAACACTGGACTGAGAACCACAAGGCTAGCAACTGTCCACCGGCCACTCTATGGGAGAAAGATGAGGCTTTCTACTCCCACAAAGATTAAAGCTTCAGAAACTTTACACAGGGTCACTATGAGTCAAAAACAACTCAACAGCACTTAACAACAATATGGGACCAAACTGATAGCAGCAACTTGGGGGTCAATGAATTTATGTTATTGGGAGAAGGGCAACTCAGAAAAAGAGGGTAAGAATGGATGCCCAAGCCAAAGAATATAATTAATATAAATATAAATTGTGCATGTAGACATTGATAAATTGAAATATGTTCTACTGTATATATTCTCAAAAACCGGTAAGAGTTTGATGATGACCCTAAAGAAGATCTTTTCTATTGAAGAACAAAAGCATAAAAAGACAAAGAATCAGAAAACTATGGCAAGTCATTCTAGTTTAACTGAAGTTTAAGGTGTATGAGGGAGAATGATAACCATTTGTCTTGTTGTTGTTAACTGCTGTCACGTCAATTCCAACTCATAGTGACCCAGTATAGAGTTTCTGAGGAGGGGCTGGTGGGTTTGAACTATTGACTTTGTGGTTCAAACTGACCTTGCGGTCCAGTACATTATTCTACAGTATCACACCAGGGCTTGTAGTAAGGTGGCAAAGTGTCCTCAGAGCTTCGCAAATCTACCCAAAGGGACTTTCTAAGAACTTATAACCTTTAGCACAGAAACTTTCTGAAATTGTTTCAGTTCAGCTGTAAAATTTCAGTTCAACTTCTGAGATTTAATGTAATGTTTATTCTAACTTCTCCACCTCATGAATTCCTCTCTTTCCCAAGACTTAGATATGCCCCGCCCCCCAGCACTCCTGTTAAAATGCAAAAAAAAAAAAAACAAAAAACCTGTTACCATCAAGTCAATTACAACTTGAATTGATTCATGGGATTTCTGGGGTTGTAATCTGTATGGAAACAGATCACCATTCTTTCATATTGTTTAGACACCTACGAATCGGGCTGTGAACCTTAAGGTCAGCAGTTCAAAACTACTAGCTGTTCTGCGGGAGAAAGATGAGGCTTTCTGCTCCTGTAAAGATTTACAGCCTCAGAAACCCTGTTGAGGGTCGCTATGAGTCGGAACCGACTCCACCGCACATAACCACCAATCTGTATGGAAACAGACCACCATTCTTTCATATTGTTTGTTGTGACACCTATAAACCTTTATTCTGAGATAATTGATCCTTCCTTGCTGTTGCTGTTGTTAGGTGTTGTTGAGTGACCCTGTATAAGGCTTCCAACAAGTGACTAGTGGCTTTGAACCACCTATCTTTCTATTAACAGTCCAGTGCTTATCCTACAGTACCACAACAGGACTCTAAACCCTGTTAGACAATAGATTTTAAAGGTTTTTGAGGGTGGGGTGGAGAGCAGGGTTCTGAGCATCTAATCAACATTTGTAACATATTTCATGAAATATATTCCAAGTCCAAAGCAAACACCTATCAAGTACTTACTATGTATGATGTACTTTGATTGTGTCAGGTTGTCGTTAGGTGTCATAGAGTCAATTCCGACTCTTAATAAAAATATTGCCCCTCCTGAGCCATCCTCACAATTCTAGTTATGGTTGAGTCCAACGTTGCAGCCATTGTATCATTCTATCTTGTTGTGGGTCTTCCTCTTTTTCACTGACTCCCTGTTTTACCAAGCATGATGTCCTACTCCAAGGACGGGCCCCTCCTGAAAACATCCAGAGTATGAGAGACAAGATCTTAACAATTCTTGTTTCCAAAGAGTATTCGGCTGGACTTCTTCCAGGATAGATTTGCTCATTCTTCTGGAAGTTCATGGTGTATTCCATATTCTTTGCCAACACCATAATTCAAATGCATCAATTCTTCTCTGGTCATACTTATTCACTGTGCATATGTGATTGAAAGTACCATGGCTTAGGTCAGGTGCACCTTAGTCCTACAAAGTGACATCTTTGCTCTTTAACACTTTACAGAGGTCTTGTGCAGCAAATTTGTCCAAGGCAATACATCACCTGATTTCATGACTTCTGCTTCCATGAGCATTGATTGTGAAGCCAAGTAAAATGAAATCCTTCACAATTTCAAGCTTTTCTCCATGTAGCCTAATGTTATTTACTGGTTGTGAGGATTTCCGATTTCTTTACACTAAGATGCAACCCATATTGAAGGCTGTGGGCTTTGATCTTCATCAGTAAGTTCTTCTAGTCCTCTTGGCTCCCAGCAAACAAGATTTTTTTTTTTTTTTTCATTTGCGTACTACAGGGTGTTAATGAGACTTCCTCCAAACCTGATGCTGTGTTTTTCTTCATAGACTTTAGCTTCTCAGATTATTTTTTTCAGTACACAGATTGAATGAATATAAGGAAATGATACAACCCTCTGCATACATTTCCTGAGTTTAATCCCTGGTTCTGTTCCAACAATCACCTTTTGGTCTGTGTGCAGTTTCTGCATAAGCACAATGAGATGTTCCAGAATTCCCATTCTTCCCAATGCTACTCATAGCCTGTTATGAGTCACACAATCAAGTGCTTTTGCATAGCCAATAAAACACAAATAAACATTTTTCTGGTATTCTGTGCTTGTAGTCAATATTCATCTGACATCAGCAAAAATATCCCTTGTTCCACATTCTCTTCTGAATCGAGCTTGAATTTCTGGCAACTTCCTGTCAATGTACCGCTGCAAACATTCTTGAATTATCCTCAGCCCAAAATTTTACTTGCAAGTGATATTCATATTGTTGTTGTTGTTATGAGACATCAAATTGGTTCCAACTCATAGAGCCCCTGTGTAGGTTTTCCCAGGAGTCTCTAGTGGATTTGAACCAACTTGACACAGTGGCAACAGCAGTGGGCTCAAGTGTAACCATTGTGAAGGATGACGTAGAACCAGGCAGTGTTTCGCTTTCTTGCACGTAGGATTGCTATAGTCAGGGCACCTAAGAACACCAACCATCTTGAAGTTAGCAGTTCAGTGCTTATCTTACAAAGTCATCCCAAGACTCCGATATTCATGACATTACTCAATAATTTCCACATTCCGTTGGGTCATTTTTCTTTGGAATGGGCACAAATATGGATCTCTTCTAATTAGTTGGCCAAATAGCTGTCTTTCATATTTCTTGGCACAGATGAGTGAGTGCCTACAGTATTGCATCAGATGAGTGGGAGATGCACTACAATAAGAACTAGGAATACAAAAATAAATAAAGCACATTCCTGCCCTAAAGGAATCCACACTCTAGTTTAGAATACAGATTCATCACAAGATGTAGAATGTCATGGGAACACCATGAGAAGAGCTTCTAAAGTATATCTTTGAGGCCAGCTGTAACCTGGAAAGTAATTTTTCCTGGCTTATGACTCTACAGGAAAGAGAGTCATAAGCCTTACTTTCAAATCTGAGTTCAACCCACTACTAGTCCAAACCATAACAATGGAGTTAACCAACATTTACTGAGCACCTCCACATGGGTGAGGGTGGAAGTGCTGAGACATGGTGCTCAGCTTGGGAGAGAGAGATGAGTTAGAGATTTACAAACGTTTCTTAAAATACCTTCTGTGTACTAGGTAGTATGGTAGGTACTGGAGTCCTGGTGTGGCACTGGATCACTACCCACAAGGTTGGTAGTTCAAACCCACCAGGGGCTTCTTGGAAACCCTATACAAGGTCAAACCCATGACTCATCGTGCCATGAGTCTGAACTAACTCAACAGCACTTAACAGTAACAATAACCTGACAAGTACTAAGGAGCCCTGGTGATATAGTAGGTTAAGCACCGAAAGGTCAGCAGTGAGAACCCACCAGCTGCTCTGCAGGAGAAAGATGAGGCAGTCTGCTTCTGTAAAGATTTACAGCCTCAATAACCCTACGGGGGAATTCTTTTCTCTCATTTAGGGTCACTATGAATTGGAATCTACTCAATGACTGCGGGTTTTTTTCATTTTATGGCTAGTACTAAAGACCTGGTTGCTAAAGATAATAAGGTATATCTCAGAGAAGAAAGAAGCAATCATAGTTAACTCAACCTATTCTACTCCAGGAGTCCTGATGTGATGCTGATGCTATGAACACTGGACCATACGATGGGTTTGAACTGCAAAGTCGGTGGTTTAAAACCACCAGTCACTCCTCAGAAACCCCATATCAGGTAGTTATGAGTCAGAATCAACTTGATAGCACTCAATAAAAACAGCATCAGCCTACACTTGGAATTCCCTTCACTAAACTGTTCCAGTCTTTGCTCATCTTCCCCACTTGATTGGATTTGTACTCCATTTTCATAGGTCCCTAGGTAGAGCAAATGGTTAACAGATTGGCTGCTATCTGAAAGGTTGGAGACTCAAGTTCACCCAGATGTGTCTCAGAAAAATGGCCTGACAATCTAATGGGGGAGACACAACATGAAAATGTAATCATGGCACTGAATTGTTCATGGAGAAATGGTTAAATTGGTGAATGTTTTGCTGAGTATAGTCTTAACAGCAACAAAATAAAATAAAGGTATAAGAAGGGTTGTGGGATGGCCAACTGCTTCCACCACCTAGTTTCCAGGGTGTTTGTCCAACCACACTAGTACACAGTGACCCAGGTAAAAACCACTCTTTCCTACTTAGTTCAGTCAAGAATGACTTTAGTTTTCAATAGGAACTACTGATGAAAAAAAAAAAAAAAAATACAAGATGCTTCCATCAAGCAATCATGAAAGCCTACGCAGGGATTCCCCACTAGACACCATATATCTAGATATGACCATCCTTAGACAACAGGTCTGGCTCCTTAGATCCCTAAGCTGTTCCCTACAGGTTTGAAGTGATTGCCTCTTCAACTCCCGCTAACCAGACCCCAAGGCAACACTGATGTAACTGGGCAGCTCCTGGTTGCTAGACCTGTTTCTGCTCTCTGGTTTCCTCTCCTGAGCTTCAGACTGAGCTCAGCACATCCTGCAGGGGTTTCCTTTGCCCTATATACAGAAAGCTCGAATTCTGAGACACTGCAAGTTCTGCTGCTGCCTAAGACTCGCCTTTTCTCTGAGTGAGTCCTGTGCCTTATGCCTGACTTTTGTCAAGGATGGTTTTAGGGTGTTTTCATACTTTTCACCAAGGACAACATCTGAGCTAGGCTCCAACAGTAGGTGCCAGAGCAGTAGAAACAACTTCTTTTCCTGTTTCAAACCCTCTTACTCATATATAATCCTGTAATGACAATAATAACAAGCAGTGATTTATGAGCGGATACATAGGTTGATACATAAACTGAACAGGTGTGGGATGGTGTATGTAAGTACAACTGCGTGCATATATAGGTTTTGTTGTTGTTATTGTCAAGTGCCGTTGAGTCAGTTCTGACCTTGTGGTTCAAACTGACCTTGAAGTCCAGTGCTTTATCCCAGGATTCCATATATAGGCTTGGTAGAGGATACTTCTACACACATGTATAAAATAGAACAACAGGGACCATCAAGAGAGAAGAGCAGAGTGTGGGACCCTATCCAGAGAAGCAGCGACACCAGAGATGGAGGCAGAGATGAGGACATGGAGAGACAGAGTGGCTGGGGACTCTGGACTCAGGGAGGGAGAGGGGTTGTGTGCTGGTGGCCGGGTGTACCCTTTGGTTGTTTGTTTGAATGGTTATATATATTCCTGAGTGCTTCAGTGTACATCAAAAAAAACAAAAACAAAAACACAGAGGGAATGGAAGCTGATGTTGAATGATGATGCATGGAGGGGACTGCAATCATTACAATGAAACAAAATACAATAGGATGAATGTAAAGCTGATGTTCTCCCATGTAAACCATCACTCAATTCACAATAAAATCTTAAAAAGAAAAAACAATAGAACAACAGGAGGTACAACCAGGAAAACTCAACCCTAACCAAACACCTTGCAGGACTGAGTCACTGGACTTGAGGACTAGGAGGTCTTGGGGACACCATGGTCAGTTGACATAACAAAGTCCCTAAAGGCAATTTTCTACAACCTACTTTGGTGAGCAGTGACTGGGATCTTAAAAGCTTTTGAGCAGCCATTTAAGATACAACTATTGGTCTCTTCATGTCCAGAGCAAAGAAGAGTGAAGAAAACCAAAGACTCAAGGCAGCAGTTAACCCAAAGGGCTAGTAGACTCCGTGAAGCACAGCCTCCACAAGCTGAGAGCAGAAGAACTAGATGGTGCCAGGCTACCACTGACAACCACTCTGACCAGGATCACAGTATAAGGTTCTAGACAGAGTGAAAGAAAACTGTGGAACCAAATTCAGATTCGTAAAAAAGACCAGACATACTAGTCTGATAGAAACTGGTGGAACCCCTAAAAAGACTGTGACCTTCTGTTGTTGTTGTTGTGTTGTTGTTGTTGTTGTTGTTAGGTGCCATCCAGATGGTACTGACTCATAGTGACCCTATGCACAATAGAACAAAACACTGTCTGGTCCTGGACCAACCTCACAATTGTTGCCCACGCTTGAGCCCATTGATACTGCCATATTGCCGATCCATCTTGTTGGGGGTCTTCCTCTTTCTCTGACCCTCCACCTTACCAAACATGATATCTTTCTCCAGCTCCTGGTCCCTCCTGACAATATGTCCGAAGTGTGAGAGACGAAGTTTGGCCACCCTAGCCTCCAAGGAGCACACTGGCTGCACTTCTTCCAACACAGATCTGTTGGTTCTTTTGGCAGCCCATGGAACTTTCAATATTCTCCTCCAACACCATAACTCAAGTATACCAATTCTTCTACAGTCTTCCTTATTCACTGTCCAGCTTTCACATGCATATGAGGTTATTGAAAATACCATGGCTTGGGTCAGGCATACCTTAGTCCTCAAGCTGACATCTTGGCTCTTCAACACTTTAAAAAGGTCTTGTGCCACAGATTTGCCCAATGTAATACATCATTTGATTTCTTGACTGCCGCTTCTATGTGTGTTGATAGTTGAGCTAAGAAGAATGAAGTCCTTGACAACTTCAATCTTTTCTCCGTTGATAAGAATGTTCTTTATTGGTCCAGTGGTGAGGATTTTTGTTTTCTTTACATTGAGATGTAATCCATACCGAAGGCTGTGGTCTTTGATCTTCATCAGTAAGTATTAAAGCTCAGAACTGAACTCACCCCAGAGACAACCTTACCGCCAAACAATGGTTGTTGTTAAGTGCCGTCGAGTAGGTTTCGACTCGTAGCAACCTTGTATGGGGTTTCCGAGGAGCAGCTGATGGGTTTGAACCTCCAACCTTGCCATTAGCAGTCCAGTATTTATTCTACAGTGTCACACCAGGACTCTAGCTAAACAATAGTCAGGCCTATAAATAGAACAAAGGAGCTCTGGTAGCGTAGTGGTTACAAATCGGACTGTGAACCACAAGGTCAGCAGTTCGAAACTACCAGCTGTTCCATGGGAGAAAGATGAGGCATTCTGCTCCCTTAAAGATTTACAGCCTCGGAAACCCTGTACAAGGTCGCTGTGAGTGAGAACCAACACCACAGCACACAGCCACCACCATAAATGGAACAATCATGTGGTCCAAACTCCTTAACTTTAGATAAGGCATCTAAGGCCTAGAAAGGTTAAAAGAATAAATGACGAAATAAAAGTCATAATATTAATGTAATTACCTCAAAAACCTTTCAGATTAATTCCCAACTTCTTAGTGTGATATTCAAAATCCTTCACAACCAACCTCAACCTACATAGTGAACATCATCTCCTTCTAGTCTCCCACTCAAAACCCTTGGTTTCAAAGCAGCTAGTTTCTTCTCTGGCAACGTGATGTGGCACTGTATGGTCACTACTGGACCACAAGGTTGGTTTGAACCTCAAGGTCAGTGGTTCAAACTCACCAGGTGCTCCTCAGAAACCCAAGACAGGGTTGCTATGAGTCAGAACCTACTTGACGGCACTTAACAACAACAACAACAATTTTTTCTCTATCCCCTGAGCATACCCCATATGCTATTTGGCTTCATCCCTGCATGTGCTCTTGGAGTGCCCTTCCACCTCTCTCTCCAACATTTGTACGTGTGCAATGTTTACTTTTAAAAACAACACAAAACGCTGCAGTTTCATCAATTCTGACTCATAGTGGGCCTATACAACAGCGTAGATCCATCCCATAAGATTTCCAAAGCTGTAAATGTTGAAAGAAGCAGATTGCCATATCTTTTACAACTGCTGATCTTTTCATTCTCAGCTGAGTGGTTTAAGCACTGTGTTATCAGGGCTCAGTTAGGGGACACTAGTCATAGCCAGACCCATTATCTATTGCTTCACAGGTTCTAAAACTTTAACAACCTGCACTGTGTAAATTAAACAACCTTGCTTGCTGAAAGTGAAGAGGGCATGAGGTACCGATAGCCTTCAACTTCAGCGTCAAGAAAACAAAGACCCTCACAACCGAACCAATGAGCAGCAGCATGATAAAGAGAAAATGTTGAAGTTGCAAAGCATTTCATTGTACTTGGATCAACAATCATCATCCAATGAAGCAATAGTGCGGAAATAAAACAAAGTAGTATGTTAGGCAAGTCTGCTGCAAAAAAAAAAACCTGAAAAGGGTTTAAAAACAAGACGTCATTTTGTGATCTAAGGTGAACCTGACCCAAGTGATTTCAAATTGCCACAGACACATGCAAAAACTGGACAATAAATAAGGCCAAAGCATAACTGATTCGTTTGAATTATGGTCTTGAAGACAGTTGACTAGATCATGAACAATAATTCATAAGCCTATCTTAGAGGAGGTCCAGCCAGAACACTGTTTAGAAGCGTTGATGACAAAGCATTGCCTCACATACTTTGGACATGTTATCAGAAGGGACCAGTCCTTGAAGAAGGGCACTATACTTGATAGAGAGTCAGCAATGAAGAAGACCCTCAACAAGATGGACTGATAAAATCACTGCAACAACAGGCTCACACACAACAATGATTGTGAGGATGACACACGACCAGACAGTGTTTCATTCTGTTGTATGAATCAGGACTGATTCAACAATACTGAAAAACAACAAGGTTCATTTGTTCAGGAAGCCTTCCCTGATCAGTTTAGCCCACAAAGCAGCTCTGAACTCCCAAGTCTCCCTGCCCATGACACTTGTTCGGTGTGTGCTACGTTACCTACAAACAGCATGATTTATATATTGACCTGTCTTATTACCTCCCATCCTACCTAAACTACGATCTCTTAAAAGGCAAGAGATTGTATTCTAGATTTCTCCATATCCCCCAATTCCACCCAATTGTGACTGCGAACCTTTACTGAAGGAGCCCTTGTAGCACTGTAGGTTAGGCATTGGTCGGCGGTTCAAATTCACTACTCGTTCCATGGGAGGAGGAGGAGGCTGTCTGCTCCCATAAAAATGTAGTCTTGGAAATCCTACGTAGGGTCACTGTGAGTCTGAATCAATACGATGACAGTGGGTAGGGTGTGCTAGTTGTTGTTTTACGTGTTTTGTATATGTTCTTTCACTTGTTCTTCCCAATATTCTCACAAATGAGAAAAGTGATGCTCAGAGAAGATGAATAAACCGCCTGAAGTTGACTCAATTCATTCGAGGCAGAGCTATAATGGGAATGCATGTCACTTGGCCTCCCACAGCCTCTTGTTCTAAAGCAGGCTGCTCCAAGCTCAGCCAGCACCTCGCATGAGACAGGTAGGTCTTAACCACTCGCTGACTGACTGAGCCAATCCTAGGCCCGGCAGAAAGCCAAGGTACACAGGGCAAAACAAAGCAAGCTTGTTGCTCCCTTCCTCTGAAAACCCACATCTGGGTTCCCAGGGTTCGCCTTAGCATCCTGGCATTAACCCTTCACCCTATGCCAATTTAGGGAACGACCCCATTTCTGTTCCACAGTTTACCTGGCAGCCCTGACATGGGTAAGATGTCAGAAAATTAAAAGCCTAATTCCTCTGAAGCAGAGTCAGAAAAGTGATTTTTGAATGAGCGGCTCTCTGGGAGAGAGCCCCTCCCTTTGACCTCCCAGTTTCAGTTTTTGTGTTTTCCTTTCGGGGCCTGTCAGACAACTTTGGGATTGCAGGGACAAAACTTTTGCCAATAAACCCTGCCCAAGAGATCTGGGTTGGAAGAAGTCCTGACAATACAAACTGGAGGACACGTCTCTCTCCTGCCTCTCCCTAATCCAGGGCTACTTCCTCCATATAGTCATGTGGAAGAATGTCTTGGAAAGCAGACTTCTCTGCTCTGATAATAATGTTGCTGCTGGTATTGTTAAGTGCCAGCGAGCCAGTTCTGACTCATAGTAACCCTGTATAGGGTTTCCAAGGGGCGGCTGGCGGGTTTGAACCGCCGATCTTGTGGTTCACAGTCCAGTGCTGATCCTACATGCCACACCATTTACGGAATCCCTAGTGCTATGGGTTAATGCACTAGACTGCAAGGTCAATTTGAACCACAACATCAGCAGTTCAAGCTCACCAGCCACTCCTCGGAAACCCTAGACTGGTTTGTTATGGGTCAAAACCAACTCGACGGCACTTAACAACAACAACTGTATGACAGGAACTACACCCTGCGCTTTAATCTGCTTTATCTCAATTAATCCTCACTAACATTCTGTGGCACTGTGTGCTAATGAGCCAGACTGCAAAGTCATTTGAACTGCAAGGTCAGTGGTTCAAGCTCATCAGCTATCCTTGGAAACCCTATACAGGGTCGCTATGGGTCGGAATCAACTCGACAGCACTTAACAACAACAACAACAACATTCTATGAACTGCACAGCCAAGTGACGTTGCTATGGATACAGGCTCTAGGTTAAGCTGTCCTAGTTCAAATCACATATGAATATATTAACTTGGACATACTACTGAATTTCTCTGTGCCTCAATTTCCTTATCTGAAAATGACAACTACAACAGTATCTAATCCTTGGAGATAAATGAGGGTGAACTGAACTGATCAATGTAATGTGTTCAACACATGTTAACAATTATAACTATTATGTGGCCATCATCTTGCAACTGAGTCTTAGTGAGCTTAAGTCACTTGCCTAAGGCCATACAGCTCATAAAGGACAAAGCATGGACTTAAACCCAGGTCTGATGTAACTCCAAAGGCACACAGAAACCTGTTACACTCCCAGTGTTGGAAGCCTCCATATGTCTCTTACTCTCTCTCTGATCAAGTAACTACAAGAGGATATAGATTGAAGCTTCTCAGGTTATCGTGTGTATATGCAGAGCCCAGAGCCAACCCTAAGACTATGGAGTTCACAAAATTCTTTTTTAAAAAAAGACCACACTTACTGATCAGAAAGAGACTAAAGGAACTAGAGACTGTGGCCCTTGGTCATTCTTCAGGTCTGTAATTGAACTCACCCTCATGGCTCAGTTTCCAGCCAAGCAGTAGATAGAGCTATCAAGGGGACAGCAACACTAGTGAAGCATACACACTATGAATGGTCAGCCATTCAAGACCAAAAGAACAGCATTTATCTAAGGGCAAAATTCAGAAGGGCTGGAAAAGATCAAATGGAAACAAGACTCACAGGGAGGAAGTGGGATAACTGATGTTACGTGGAGGTGATTGTAATCACTGAAATTTAATGAAAATATATGATGTGTTGAACAGGAAACTGATGAATTGCTCTGTAAACCTTACCTCAATTCACTTTAAAAAGTTTTAAAAATAGAACGTGGAGTTAGGGAAACAATTACTCTCCTTACCACCAGTGATTTTATACAAGTGACATCAAGCTAAAAGGAACACCAGAGGAAGAGAAGTCACAAAAGGGCATCACAAAATCTGAACAAGTGAAAACGGAGAGGAAGTCCCACCCACACTGCCTTGATGTCTTGGTGTGATAGAGGGGATACGAGTCTAGTGTGGGAGCCTCAGAAAATGTTTGGGGCACCAGCTGGTTTCTGACACATTTTTTTCCCTACCCCAACCGTAGACTCTGCCTAACATCTGTCTGAGCAGGGTGAAGTAGAGACAACTCTGGAGTCCTCGTGTTGCTCAATGGGTAAATACACTGGACTACAAAGTCAGTTTGAACCACAAGGTCGGCAGTTCAAGCTCACCAGTCGCTCCTTGGAAACCCTATACAGGGTTGCTATGGATCAGAACTAACTCAACAGCACTGAACAACAACAAAAACAGAGACAACTCTGCAGGACCTCAGATTGACCTGCCATGTCACTACAAATGTTCTTCAGGATAGCTAACAAATTTCATTCCTCCAGGGAACCTGGTCTTATTCTCATCTCTGGAATTGCTTGAGTTCATGCTTAGTTTCTTGAGCTGAGGGGCCATTGGAGTTATCCTACACACTACCTATCACAGTGTTTCTTAAGGAGCTTGGTTTCCTCCCTCCCAAAGGTGACTATGTTCCTGAGAGGGAGCCACTCCAACATCTGACCTTAGATACCTGTTTCTGAGAATTCCCAAAGGCTTACTAACAAGGAACTTACCAACTGCCATACACCCGGGAGGCAGACAACACCTGTGAAAGTTACTCTGAGT
>NW_006408686.1:3062604-3087825 GCF_000296735.1 Chrysochloris asiatica
CTTTGGTTGGTTGATGATGCATAGAGGGGATTGTAACCATGGCAATGAAACGATATACAATAAGATGAATGTAAAGCTAATGTTCTCCCATGTAAACCATCACACAATTCACAATAAAGCATTTTTTTAAAAAAAAAGAATATTCTGGCACACTTCCAAGACAGATTTCTTCATTCTTCTGGCATTCTATCATATATTCAAAAATCTTCACCAACACTGTAATTCAAATGCATCATTTCTTCTTCAGTCTTCCTTTTTCATTGTGCAGCTTTCACATGTATATGTTGTTGTTGTTAGGTGCCATCGTGTTGGCACCAACTCATAGTGACCCTCTGCAGAACGGAATGAAACACTGTCCTGTCCCGCACCAACATCACCATCGTTGGTAAGCCTGAGCCCATTGCTGCTGCCACTATGCTAACCCATCTTCTTGGGGGGTCTTCCTCTTTTTCTCTGACCCTCCTCTTTCCCAAACATGATGTTCTTCTCCAGAGAGTGGTCCCTTCTGAGACTATGTCTGAACCATGAGAGACGAAGTCTGGCCATCCTGGCTGCCAAGGAGCATTCTGGCTGTACTTCTTCCAACACAGATTTGTTTGTTCTTTTGGCAATCTATGGTACTTTTAATATTCGCCACCAACACTACAACTCAAATGCATTCATTCTTCTATGGCCTTCCTTATTCATTGTTCAACTTTCCTATGCATATGAGATTACTGAGCCGTCAAGAAATCAAGCGACGTGTTGCATTGGGCAGATCTGCTACACAAGACCTCTTTAAGTGTTGAAGAGCAAAGATGTCAGTTGAGGACTAAGGTGCGACTGACCCAAGCCATGGTACTTATCCTACAGCGCCACACCAGAACTGTGCCCCAGCAGTGCAGTGAATTGCTTAATATGGCCCTTCAGGTCTTATTCCTCTATTTTGTATTGAAAATCCTAGCCACTATACCCCACCACTCCACTGTCAGTTTGTTGTATTTTGATGGCTTCCATGTTGCTGTGATGCTGGAAGCTATGCCACCTGTATTTTAAATACCAGCAGCGTCACCCAAGGTGGACAGGTTTCAGCTGAGCTTTAAGACTAAGACAGACTAGCAAGGAGGAGAGGCAGACTATCTCTTAATGTCTAGCCAATGAAAACTTTATAAATAGCAGCAGGACATTGTAAGATACAGTGATGGAAGGTAGGAAAGCCCTCAAAATACCACTGGGGAAGAACTGCTTCCTCAAAGCAGAGTTGACAATGATGATGTGAATGGAGTAAAGCTATTGGGCTCTTCATTTGTTGATGGGGTACAACTCAAAATGAGGAGAAATAGCTGCAAACATCCATTAATATTCTGAACATGGAATGCACGAAACATGGATCTAGGAAAATTGGGATTGTCAAAAATGAAATGGACCACTTTTGTACATGTAATAATATTAAACAAATGGTGAAACGTAGCTCCCATGGTTTAATGAGGAGGTGGAAGAAAGAAAGAATGACCCCAAACTTCTAGGTAGTGAATTCTTTCCCTGTGATGTGAAAGGACCCACGAATTGAAATGTGTACCAAGACTGTTAACAAACGTTGACCACTCTCAGTATTGCACCTGACTTTTTTAGGATCCAAAAAACATTGCTTTTGTTTTTGCCAAGTTGCGCTTTTCCTTCTGGATTTTTAGTGACCCCAATAGTAGTACCTGTTTACACTGAAGGGGATACTGTTACAAAGAATACAATGAAGGTTGTCAAGCTTACTAAAACTTTGTGAATGAATGTATGACCTCTGGAGAAACCCTGTAATTGTACCTGCTGAGGCTGGCTGTCCATTGGAGAACAAATCTGGATTTTTTTTCTTCTCAAAAAACATGAAATAGAATGCATAAAACTCAGTGTCCTAGGCATCAGTGAGCAGAAATGGACTGGTATTGGCCATTTTGAATAAGGCAATCATATAGTTTACTATGTCAGGAGCAACAAATACAAGAGGAATGGCATTGGTTTCATCAAAAAGGCCATGGCAAGATTTATTCCAAAACCAAAGACAAGGAAAGAATTCTGAGAGCAGCTTAGGAAAAACAAAAAAGTTACCTACAAAGGAGAACCAATAAGACCAAACTCTGATTTCTCAGCAGAAACTATTCAGGCAAGAAGGCAATGGGATGACATATACAATACCATGAAAGAAAAAAATTGTCAACCAAGAATCAAATCGTATACCCAGGAAAACTGACCTTCAAATACGATGGCAAAATTAGGATGTTTCCTGGTAAACAGAAATTGAAGGAATTTTTACTGACCAGATAGATCAATGTTACAAAAAATGCTAAAGGGTTTTCTTTGGACTGAGAACCAACAACAGCAGACCACAACCTGAGATTATCAGACAGGACAACACCACCCAGAACTCAATCCAGATATGGAAGTATTTAAAGCAAAACGAATCTAAAAGACTGAAAAATAGGGAACCAGCAAAATGAGGGGATAGTGTAGATGCAGAACTTCCAAATGGCAAGGAAGTCAAGTAGATGTCAAGATTAAAAGACTGTTTTAAACAGGGGGGAAAAAATTAAATTACAAGAGACTCTCAAAGAAAATTAATACACCTGCACATCAAAATAAAAAAAGAGGAAAACTGAAAGATTTAGCAAACATGAGCACAACAGAAATGTCAATGAAAAGAAGACCCACAAACAAAATGAACTCAGAGCAGAAAGTGGTGTGGAATAAAGAAACCAGCAACACCACAAAGTGTGAGGAAACCTGAAACAAAATTAATAAATCAAATGACTAGGCAAACGTACTGCGCAAGACCTCTTTAAGGTGTTACAGATGTCAGTTTGAGGACTAATGTGCATCTAACCCAAGCCTTGGTCTTTTCAGTGGCCTCATTTGCATATGAAAGTTGAACAATGAATACAGAAAATGGGGGAAGAATTGATGTCTTCGAGTTATAGTGTTAGGAAAGAATAATAATTAATTAATTGACTGCCAGAACAAACAAACAAATCTGTGTTGGAAAAAGTAAAGCCAGGATGAAGATGGCGCCAAGAGTGAAGAAGGAAGCCCCTGCCCCTCCCAAAGCTGAAGCCAAGCAAAGGCGTTGAAGGCCAAGTAGACAGTGCTGAAAGGCATCCACAGCCACACACACACACACACACAAAGATCCGCACATCAGCCACCTTCCGGCGGCCCAAGACTCTGAGGCTCCAAAGGCAGCCCAAATATCCTCAGACGAGCACCCTCAGGAGAAACAAGCTTGACCACTATGCTTTCTTCAAGTTCCCTCTGACTACTGAGTCAGTCATGAAGAAGACTGAAGATAATAACACACTTGTGTTCATTGTGGAGGTCAAGGCCAACAAACATCCGATCAAACAGGCTGTGAAGAGGCTCAATGACATTTGATGGAGATGTTCGACTGGGTCCTGACTATGATACTTTGGATATTGCCAACAAAATTGAGATCATCTAAACTGAGTCCAGCTGGCTAATTCTAAATGTAAATTTTTTCCATACAAAAAAAAAAAGTAAAGCCAGAATGCCCCTTAGAAGCCAGGATGGTGAGACTTCATCTCTCATAATTTGGACATGTGACCAGGAAGTTTTTGGAAAAGGACATCACTCTCAGTAAAGTAGAGATTTAGCGAAAAAGAGGAAGATCCCCAAGGAATGGGTTGAACCAGTGACAGCAGGATTGGGTTCAAGCACACCAGTTGTGAGGATGGCACGGAACTGGGCAGTGTTTCATTCTTTGTGCACTCAGAATGCCTATGAGTTGGAGTCTATTTGAAGGAACCTAACGAACAACAGGAGCGTAGTGGTTACGAATGAGGTGGTTACGAATGAGAGTCACTATGAGGTGGAACCAACTCAATGGCACCTAACAACAACAGCAAAATGTGAAACTGAATTGTTTTTAAATATCAGAACGCTATGAGTTGGAGTCTATTTGAAGGAACCTAACAACAACAGGAGCTCTGGTAGCGTAGTGCTTACGAATCGGGCTGCCAACCTCAAGGTCAGCAGTTTGGAAACTACCAGCTGTTCCGCGGGAGAAAGATGAAGCTTTCTGCTCCTGTAAAGATTTACAGCCTCGGAAACCCTGTACAGGGTCACTATGAGTTAGAACTGACTCCATGGCACATAACAACAACAACAACAACAGCCCCTATACCTATGGTTATGGTCCCATTTGGAAGTACGTTGTCTGTTATGTTAATGAGGCAGGATTAAGGTGGGATATATCGTGAGCCCTCACTTTACTAGTGGGTGCGACTCAAGTCATCACCCTTAGTTTCCTTGGGGATGTGATCTCTGTCACATGTATAGGAATGCGTTGTCAAGACACTCTCTTGGTCTGGACCTTGCATTTAACTCATCTCCTTCTGATCTACAGTTCATGGAACTTGCAGCTGTTTTATCAGCTTCTGCAGCCTTGTGCATCAAGAGTCAGTCATCTAACCTTCCAATTTGAGTTTCTCAACCCCGGCAACCATGTGAATGAGGATAACCTTCCAGGTGAATGTCTGAACTAGAGATTTGGGACTTATCAGCCTCGACAAACATTTCCTTGAGCCTTTTCCTTGACAGTTTGTGAGTTCTGTGAGATGTTGCAGCAAATTGCGGAACCCTGGGATGTTAAGGACATTACTGAGGGAAGACGTGGTGGCTGGTATCAGGGATTATAGAGTGATATTGCATCCCGGAAAAGTAGGACATTTGGAATAGTTTCAGCCTCCATCTCGTAGGAACCTGCCTTGTGATGATCCTTCTAAAGGAAATGATTCTTGCCGCCACGGAGGGGTTTCAACAGGTTTTCCCAGGTCTTTCTTTCAAAGTAACTCTGAGTGGACTCAACTTCTAACCTTTTGCTTATAGTCAAGCATATTCACCGATTCCACCAATCATTAAATAAATATATTAACAACTAATCGGTGGTGGTGGTTGTGTGCCAATGAGTTGGTTCCAGCTTATAGCATCCATGTATAGGGTTTCTGAGGCTATAAATCTTTATGGGAGCAGAAAGTCTCATATTTCTCCCTCAGAACAGCTGGAGTTTCAAACTGCCGACCTTGAAGTTAGCAGCCCGACATGTAACCACTACGCTACCAGAGCTTCTTTATTAAAAAAGTAACAGGTTACAATTCAGGCTCAGAAACACTCAGGATATAGCTTTTCAATCAGGACAGCCTCTTCTCAGCCATGCCTACAGGCAGGCCTCTCTGGTCCTCAGCCCTACAAGGGGGCTTCTCAGACCTGCCCAGACTCTGCCCTGCTTGGATAAGTGTTACAAAGTATTACAAAATTCTTTTATCTCTGCCAGTAAGTATCCAGAGGCACCCTATTCTGCCAGCAATCCTTCTGCCTAAAGGCCCTCAGCTTTCTCACTCCACGAGCTGGGAGATCCATGTCACTATCTCGTGCCGGCCTCTTAATTCTATTGGTCCAGCCACTGCCACTTCTGTGTTGTTGCTTCTCATAGTCTCTCCAGTGTTACATTACTCTCTCTTCCTGTCTCTTGGGTCTAGGAAGCTCCCAGCACAGAGACCCTGGGCCCAAAGGACACTTACTCCCAGTTCTTCTTCCTTTATGGGCTTGAGGTGCCGCTCAGAGTACCGTTTCAAGAAAAGATCAAGTTACTGGCTCTTGAGAATAATAATTCTGTTTCGTTCATCTTTGGAAACATAGCACCTGACATCTGGTAGGTATTTGACAAATATAAGTGAAACTCACAGAAGAAGCAGCCAAGAAGTCAAATGACGTGTTGCATTAGGCAAATCTATTGCACAAGACCTCTTTAAAGTGTTCAAGAAGAAAGACGTCAGTTTGAGGACTAAAGTGTGCCTGACCCAAGCCATGGTATTTTCAGTAACCCCATTTGCATGTGAAAGTTGGACAGCGAATAAAGAAAACCGTAGAAGAATTGATGCATTTGAATTCTGGTGTTGGAGAAGAATATTGAGAGTGCCAGTAACTGCCAGAAGAACAAACAAATCTGTGTTGGAAGAAGTCCAGACATCCTTAGAAGTCAGGATGTCTACCTAGACATTGTCTCTCATACTTTGGAGACAGACATCATGTTTGGTAAAAAAAAAAGGAAGATCCTCGACAAGCTTGGCTTGGCACAGTGACAGCAGCAATGGGTTTGCATGTAGCAGCTGTGAGGAGTGAGCAAGACCGGGCAGTGTGAGGTGGAACCAACTCAACGGCACCTAACAACAACAACGAAAAGAGAAACTGAATTGTTTTTAAATACCAGAATGCCTAAAGATTGACTAAAAACAAGTCACTAATCTGACCAATTTCCTGCCTGAAAAGTTGTCTCTAATCTTCCCAGAACAGGATGACACTCTCACCACAGACACTCCCAAGTTTTCTGGTTCTTAGTCATAAATTCCAGGACGGTACTGGCTAGAGAGCCAACACCTACTTTCTGCGAAGTGGCTTCAGACTGTTGAGGAAATCTGAGTACTTCGTGCTCAACATCCCATACCTTTGGCATATTACACACCCTTTCAATAAAGGGCCCTGATGGGTTTCACTCTGGATTAAGGAAATGCTTAACATCTTGTTTATTCAGCCTTCTCACAACACAAGTTACTCATTGCTATTGTTGTTAGAGGCTGTTGAGTTATGGTATGACTCATAGTGACCCCACGTATGACAGAACCAAATGCCATTTCTTACACCACCCTCAAAATTGTTGCCATGCTTGAGCTCACTGTTGGCAGCCACTGTGTCAATGTCACTGAATCACTAGTGTACTGCACAAAAGTACAGACTCACAGAAAGATAGCAACCCAGTTCCTGGGTAACTTCCTTTCAACTCTCAATTTCCACTGACCCCACACTTCACCCTACTGCTACACACCCACACACCCACTCACGCACATTCATAGCTCCTGCCCCAAAGCAAAACATTAGGATACCACACAGGCCCTCACGTCAGGCCTACTCCCCAGCCCATAAGGATATAGCCCCATCCCGCTCTTTCCATGGAGTCCTGGTGTGGTGCTGTGGGTTAATGAGCTAGACTGCAAGGACGATAGGAACTGTAAGGTCAGCAGTTCAAGCTCACCAGTCGCTCCTTGGAAACCCTTGGAAACAGGGTCTCTATGAGTCAGAACCGACTTGATGGCACTTAACAACAATAACAACTCTTCCCAAATATGAATGCTGGGACCTAGAGCATGTACATGCATCTCTCAGTGTGTTCTATTGGGTTTTATGGGGAAAGGGAAAACAGGAAGCAGAGACTGATGGCTAGGAAAAGGATTTCCTATTTATTTCAGGAAACAGATAAGAAAGTTATCTAAACTATTATAGCCCTCTACAGAAACACAGGGCTAGGCTGTGAAGGAGGTGGGAGGGCAGAGAGAGAAAGCATGTCAATACCAAAACATGAGCCATCTCATGGCAGAGAATCCACCAACTGGGCCCTCCTTCCTAGGATCAAGGCAGGCTTCCGACTCCAAGCCTCTCCTGACCACACCACTGTGGACCTCGTCAGCTCACTTCTACACAGACCTCACAAAAGAGCACAGCTAGAACTCACAGGCACACATGACATAAAGGCATTCCGACCTCCACCACAGCTGCCCCTGCCTTCCTGTTACTAATCAGAGAATTGGAACCTGAGAACAAGACGGAACACAAAAGATTATCTCATCCAGCTCCAACAATTCACAGATAAGAAAATTCAGATCCAGAGGGTGCGAGTGGCTTTCTCACAGCAGCAGAGAGTTGGTAGCTTTGCTGACATAGGACCAGACCTCTTCACTGCCAGCTAAGGGACCTCACCACTGCCTCTGGGTCTCCCTGAGGCCAGCGTGTGTGTATGTCCCTCAGAGTGAGCTATATAATATCCCCTTTGCTCTCAATCAAGGTAGGAGGTGTAATTGGATCAGCCCTTCAAACTCTCTAACAGATGAGACGGAGGGAAACTGACACATAATTCCTCCTGCTTCTTGGCATGAAGTGCCTCAGAGCCCTTGAAGAGATTAACCCTCCCTCTCAAAAAAAAAAAAATGCCAATTTGTGTAAATCAGTGTTGTGGGTAACGGGATTTCCACTTTATGTCCCAGGCTACAACTTCACTCTCTTCCCTCCTTACCCCAATCCACTGATCTCAGCCGGGCCCCACTTCTGACGAGAATGAGGTGGGAGCAGCTGAATTTTGCCTAAACTTCTACTTCCCCATCAAGTGTGGCAGGCCTGAAAGGAGCCATGGTAGAACTAACTGCTCCCCTTCCAGAGCTCATGCCCCACCAAACCACACAGCCACTGTCCCCTCCCCCAGCTCTCTGTCTCCACCCAGGTGCTAAGTTGCCCCTGGGGACAGGCAGAGAGTGGCAGGTGGTGGCACATCCTGGAGTGTGAGTGGGCGGGGATAGTGTGCATAAGAGGAAGATAACAAATGAAGGATGAAAGGAAAATGAGTCCACTAAGTCAAATGCACCCTCTAGAATGAAAGTTATATGTATGAGCTCATCCATCTTCAGACCCTCCACCCCATCCCTCCAGTAGCCCAGAAAAAGGGAATATAGACTTCATCAGGGACTTACAATAGGACTCAAATTGTGGGGGACTGGAGAAAACAAGATTCCACTGCCTTACGGGCCGAGCCATCCAGCGAGTCTCAAATATCAGTGTTTGGGAAATTGCTCTTTCAGTTGGTCTAAGGTAAGGCTTGAGCCCAAGTCCACTGACCTTCCAAGGCTACAAATCTTTATGGGAGCAGAAAGTCTCTGCTTTCTCCTGCAGAGCAGCAGGTGGAGTCCAAGGCATAATCCACTATGCTGGCCTTGTGGTTAGTAGTCCAAGGCATAATCACTATGCCACCTGGGTTCCTCAAGGCCTAGAGATCACCATTTTTAACAAACATCCCAGATACTCTAATGCAGATGGTCTGAGGGCCACTCTATAAGAAACCATACCTATCACTTCCCCAGTCTTCCCACTGTTGACATGGGAACCTTCCCATCAGACTGTACAGACCTAAAACTGAGTAATAAGATCTATAGTGTATTGTAAGAAAAACATCAAGACTATATTGAACTATAGTGGTTAAAGGCACAAGTTATCAAGTCTCCCAAGAACCTGAGCTTTAAAGCCTGACTCATACACTTGGCTTCAAGGCCTACATTCCTGCAAGGCCCCTACCAAATCACCAGACTTTAGTTCTCTCGTCTGTAACACAGGACTCATGAAAGGACCCACCTTACAAGCTGTTGTGCGAATAAAATGTGATGATCTAGCTGACGTGCTCAATGTACTGCTTGGCATGAAGTTGGCATATAAAGACTGCTGGCCAGTAATTGTGCTCGCATTGTACGCAGTGACAATGTACACAAGGAACTCATTACTCCCTGGAGACTGAACATTGTTGTTTCTTGTTAAGTGTTGTCGAGTCGGTTCCAACTCATAGTGACCCTGTATAGGGTTTCTGAGGGTTTGAATCACCAAACTTGCAGTTAGCAGTCCAGTGCTTATTCTACAGCACCACACCAGGACTCCAAGAGACTGAATGGGCCAAGTGATTTTTAAGTTATAGGTTACCTTCCAAAGAGATTTATAGACCTAGTAGCCTAACATTTAGCTTAATCCGTCTATGTTATTCTTCCCTTTTTGCTCTCCCAGTCTCATCCCCTTTCGGACCTGTGGATACGGTATTCTCAACAGAACTTTATATTGTTGTTGTTGTTATTGTTAAGTGCCGTCGAGTCGATTCTGACCCATAGCGACCCTGTATAGGGTTTCCAAGGAGCATCTGGTGAGCTTGAACCGCCAACCTTGCAGTTCAAACAGTATTGCAGTCTGGCGCATTAATCCACAGCGCCACAATAACATTCAGCTTAATCTGTCTGTGCTCCTAATCTCAGCCCCTTTCGGACCTGTGGATACGGTATTCTCAACGGAACTTTATATTTATATTGTGCTTTTAACGGTTTATAATGAATGTTAAGAGGTTTCATAGTATGTATTTTGATCTGTCTGTCCTTTCTTACTGTCTTTCTCCAAAAGTTTTTCCTTTCCACACTTTTCCCCTTTCCTCCTCTCTCTAGATCAACTCACAGCCCTCATTTTTTCAAAGGACTGTGGGCAGTTAGTGGCCACAAGGTCAGCAGTTCAAACTCATCAGCCGCTCCTTGGAAACCCTATGCAGGGTCACTTGAGCCAGAACTGACTCGATGGCACTTACCAACAACAACATACGTAGTTAGGAGTCCTGGTGTGTTGCTGTTAAGTAGACACTGGACTGCTAACTGCAAGTTTGGTGATTCAAACCTACCAGCTGCTCCTCGGAAACCCTATACAGGATCGTATGGCTCGGAACCAACTTGATACAACAACAACAATAGGCAGTTAATATGTGACCCCACATGCCCACTCCAGGCTAAAAATGTCTATCTGGACCAGACTCTGAAAAATCACTCTGACCAATAGAGACAATGGATTCGGAGTAGAACACAGCCATGCGCCATGTGGTAGGGACCAGTCACCCATACTGAAGCACTGAGTGAGGCAGAGATCCTTCCTCTTCTCCACCTTGGCCTCCAGCCCCACCTCACTCTAGAGCTCCATCTAGGTGCCTCCCACTGGCTGTCCATCCATGATGCACACCTGAACGGTCCATAGGCACCTCACCTGTTGGTAAGTCTATCAAATCAGTTCCTGTACAAGGTTTCTGGGAAGCAGCTGGTGGGTTTGAACTGCCAACTTTATCCTATTGTGCCACACCAGGACCCCATCTAGATCCATCTAGGCACCTCATCTAGACATATCTAAAAGTGAATTTAGCATCTCAGTCTCTATACAACCTATCCCTTATCTGTGTCTCCAGGATAATGGCATCTGATCCACTCAAGAGCTCAAACCAAACATAGATCTGACTCATCATTAGGCCTCATCTTGTCCAACTCCCCTCTCCAATCTGTTGCCAAGACCTGTCATCTCTTCCTCAGTGGCTCTCACCTGTACCCTGCTCCCCAATGCCATCTGCCACTACACTTCAGATCTCAGTCTCTCTGCAGGATTATCCATAGCCACAGCTTTCCCAACAAACCAGTTGCCAAAATGTGTGTCCTTAAACAGATCTGATCAGGCCCCTTCCTGCTTCAAAGGCTTTGACTCTCTCCCAGTCACTACGTCTGAACTCCTTAGGCTGCAAGTCAAGAATTAACAGAATATTCACTCACCGACGGCACTTAACAACAACAACTCTACCCTGGAGTCCTGGTGTGGCACTGTAGGATAAGCACTGGACTTGCTAACCGCAAGGCCACCGGTTCAAAACCACCAGCCACTCCTCAGAAACTCTAAAAAAACAGGATCACCATAAACCAGAACTCAAGGCAACCCCCATTCTAGCCAAAAAGGCCAGACAATAGGATACCCAACACCTGGGAGTTAGTCCCCTCACATATGGATATTGGCGGTGGTTATGTGCTGTGGAGTCAATCCCGACTCATAGCCACCCTGTACAGGGTTTCCCAGGCTGCAAATCTCTACAGGAGCAGAAAGCCTCATCTTTCTCCCGCAGAGCTCCTGGTGGACTCAAATGCTGGCCTTGTGGTTAGCAGCCCATCTGAAGCCTACGCTAGCAGGACTCCTATATGGGAACCAGCCAAATTGATATCCAGATGGTGGCTCATTGGACCTTGAAGGGCTGAAACAGATTTCAATGAGGAAGTGAAAAGAAACAACAAGGCCAGAGAAATCAAGCTGCAGGACTTCCGTTCCTCTACTCAAATCCCCTGCTTTAGAGCTAAACTATCGGCTTGTTCAAGGTCAGAGTTCATCCTCCAGAGTGGAACCCAGGTGCCTAGGCCTACAGTTCGGCTGTGTCTGCCTGAAACACCCAAGCATAACTGTGGGATTCCTGAAATCTTCCCTGGACCCCACTCCACAATCCTAGAGATTCCAAGATGACCTGGGATGAACAGAACAGGAAGGCTAGAGATTTGGCACCGGCTCCTGAAGCAAAACACAAGGGCCTTTGACTGAATAAAAAATAGGCCCATTGTCTTGGTGGGTGGGACAAAACTATATTGGGTGCTAGGAAACCAGTTTCTTTGTGCACAGGGATCAGGACTTGGGCCTAAAATATTTGGGTGGGGAGAGTGGACGTAAGAAAGGAATACATACTTTAAAAAAACAGAGGCACTCACAAGAGTTTCTTACCCACCCTAGACTTGAATTTACTTCCTTACATAGTGCTGTACTTGGCCTTCTGAGTCCCCCAGGATCTAGGAAGGCTGGAGAGAGGCATGGCTTCCTGGAGGGTAGAAAAGACAAGAAGAGCCTTTATGAGACTGTTGTGGGGAAAAGGAGCCATTTCTACAGTTGGGGAGCTTTTTGAAATTGCCAACAAAAACAAGGGGGGGGGACAACAGAGTTAATCACCCACTCCTCAACAAAGCCTCTTGCAGGGGCCTTGTTTGGGAACTACAACACTGCCCACCTCAATACTTCTGTTGCGGTTGTTGTTGTTATGTGTTGTTAAATGTAAACAGTACCAGCTCATGGTGGTTGGTTGGTTATGTGCCGTGGAGTCGGTTCCGACTCACAGAGACCCTGTACAGGGTTTCCGAGGCTGTATATCTTTACGGGAGCAGAAAGCCTCATCTTTCTCCCGCAAAACAGCTGGTAGTTTCAAACTGCCGACCTTGAGGTTAGCAGTCTGATTTGTAACCACTACGCTATCAGAGCTGGTTCTGACTTACAGCGACCCTATGTAGGTTTCTGAGGCTGTAAACCTTATGGGAGCAGAAAGTCTCATATTTCTCCTAAGGAGTGGCTGGCGGATTTGAACTATCGACCATGTGATTAGCAGTCCAGGGCTCATCCTACAGTGGCACCAGAGCACCAGAAACACTAAGAACAACAACAAATGAAAAGGCTGAGCCTTAAATAGCAAAGATTTCACAAGCACATTCTTCCCAGCCACCAAGTGCCCAGTTATTTGATATGATTCAGGGCTGCCAGAATGCCTCAAACACCCCAAACCCACATCTCCTACCCATCTCCCCCTCCCAACCCCCACATCACCACAAAATGTCTCTGGCTAGACTCTTTGATGCCAGAGGACTCATTCCTTTGTATTTAATTCACTGAAGCAATGAGTCATTTCGATTGAAGGACAAAGTCTGATGCTTACCCTCAGAACCAGTTCTTTCATTTCTGCCTCTTCACAGTGACTCCTCTACTTGTAAAGTCCTTCCTCCTTCCTTGTCCTTAGCAAACCCACCCTTGGACTCAAAGGGCATGCTTGCTCAGAAATCTTCAAGGAGCCCCCACAGGCAGAAGATGGGTTCTCGCCTCTGCTTCCAAAGTACATTGAACATACCTCTTTAATGTCACAATATAACGTATTACACAAACTGATGCTCAAAAATGGCCATGCCCAAAAAAAGCTAAAGAGGATAGAAACTCTGTTAACTGATGGTATGTGGAGGGGATTATAATCAATGTAATGAAACAAGGTATATGAATGTTTGAATGTGAAACCGATGATGTGCCCTGAAAACTTTCACTCAATCCACAATAAAAACCTAAAAATAAAAAAAAAATATGACCACGCCAAAGTCACCTCAAACCATATCTCCTATCCCAACCCCCTGCTCCCTCCCGCTGTCTAGGAAGGAGCAGACAGCGCCTCCTCCCAATATGCAGGTCAAAACTCTGCTCTCCAGGAAGGGGGCAGGCAGCCCTGCATCCTGTGATTTTCCTACCTCTTCTCATTCCAAATACCATACTTAACTACCCTGACAGGTGGGAAGTTTGTATACCCCATAATATAAAAAGCCCCTGGCCGCTGCAAAGTTTGTATGTTGTTGCTGAGTGCCGTCAAGTCAGAATCCGACTCATAGCGACCCTGTGCAGGGTTTCTGAGGAGTCGCTGGTGAGTTGGAACTGCTGACCTTTATGGCCCAAACTGACTTTGCAGTTTACTGCATTAACCGACAGTGCCATGCCAGGAGTCCGAAGTTTGTATACCCCATGATATAAAAAGCCCCTAGCGTCTGCCCCTCAAAAAAACGTCACCGTCTAGGCAGCCATCGTTGGATACGGCTATGTTTCATCCTTTGTAGTAAACCATCTCTTTTAGTTTATTTTCTGTAATAAACTAAAGTCTCTCAGAATGAGTCCTGGTTGTTTTTCAGTCTCTTGGCACCTATGTGTTCAGAAGGCTTTTTCCTTCTGGGCCTGAATCCTAACACATAGTTTTAAAAAGAGAATTACGTTTTCCACTATGTTGCTGTGGTTAGGTGCCGTCAAGCAGGTTCCAAGTCACAGAGACCCCATGTCCAACAGAACGAAACACTGTCCATTCCTATGTCCCCTCCACAATCATTGCTATACCTGAGTCCACTGCTGAAGTCATTCTGTCACTCCATCTCATTAAGGATCTTCCTCTCTTCGTTCAGGCATGACGTCCCTCCTAATAACTTGTCCAAAGTGGAGTTGCTACTAAGGGAAGAAAAAACGTGGCTGGGGAGTGCTGCTACTATCTTATTAGGATAATCACTGGACTGCAAGGTTGGTGGTTCAAAACCACCAGCCCCTCCTCAGAAACCCTGTACAGTGTTGCTTTGAGTTGGAACCAACTCTACGGCACTTAACAACCAGGACAGCATTGATGTTGTAACAAATTACATAAACTTGATGGCTTAAGACAATACTTTAGTATCTTACAGTTCTGGAGGTCAGAAGTCCAAAATGGATCTCACTGGACAAAAATCAAGGTGTCAGCAGGGCAAAGTTCCTTCTGGAGGCTCCTGTGGAGAATCTGTTTCCTTGCCTCTACTAGCTTCTAGAAGCCACCTGCATTCCTTGCCTGTGGCCCACTTTCATCTTCAAAATCAGTAATGGCCAGTGAGTCTTTCACACTCTATTACACAGACCCTGACTCTCTTGCTTCCCATTTTCCCTAATAAGGACCCTTATTATTATACTTAGGGCCCACCTGGATAAATCAGAATAATCTCCCCATTTCAAGCTCCTTAATCATTTCCCGGAGTCCTGGTGTGGCACTGTGGGTTAATGCGCTAGACTGAAAAGTTGGTTTGAACTGCAAAGTCAGTGTTTCCATTCAAGATCAAAAGGGCAATATTTACCTAAGGACAAAGTTGAGAGGGATGAGAAAGAGCGTGGAAAAATAAAACAAGAACCACAGAGAGGAAGTGGGACAACTGTTATTGCATGGAGGAGATTGTAATCATTGAGCTGAAACAAAGCGTCTAAATTGTTGATTGTAAAACTGATTATCTTCTCTGCAAACTTTCACTCAATTCATAATAATTTTTTTTTAATTTTTTAAATTTTAAATAGAAATAATAATAAAATCAATCATTAATGTCTAATTGTTAGATGCTCTTGGGTCAGTTCCAATTCATAACAACCCTAAATATAACAGACAGAACACTACAGGGACCTGACCTGCACCATCCTCACAATCTGCTGTGTTTGGGCTCAATGTTGCAGCCACTACGTCATTCCATCTCCCCAAGAGTCTACCTCTTTTTTCTCTACTTTACCAAGTACTATGACCTTAACCAGGGACTGGCCCCTCCTGATAACATGTCCAAAGTACCTGAGACCAAGGCTCACCAGTTTTGCTTCTCAGGAGCATTCTGGTTGTTGTTGTTAAGTGCCATGGAGTCAGTTGTGGCCCTGTATAGGAGCTTCTGGTGAGCTTGAACGGCCAACCTTGCAGTTCAAACAACTTTGCAGTCTGGCGCGTTAACCCACACCACCACACCAGAACTCCATTCTAGTTGTACTTCTTCCAAAATAGATTTGTGCTTTTCTGGCAATCCTGGGGTAGTTAGCATTCTTCACCAAAACCATAATTCAAAAGTATTAATTTTTGTCTGGTTTTCCTTATTCATTGTCCAGCTTTCACATGCAGTTGAAGCAATTGAAAATACCATGGCTTGGATCAGGCAAACCTTAGTTCTCAACGTGACATCTCTTTAACACTTTAAAGAGGTCTTTTGCAGCAGATTTGTCCAGTGCGAGAAGACCTTTGATTTCTTGAGTGCTGCTTCCCTGCGCATTGATTGTGGATCCAAGTAAAATAAAATTTTTGACAACTTCAATCTTTTCTCTGTTTATCATGATGTTGTTTATTGGTCCAGTTGTGAAAATATTCTTTTTTTTTTTTTTTTTACATTGAGCTATAATCCATACTGAAGACTGTAGTCTTTAATCTTTATCAGCAAGGGCTTCAAGGCCTCTTCACTTCCAGCAAACATTCAAACACCTGCATATCGCAGGTTGTTAATAAGCCTTCCTGCTTCTCAGATTTACTCAGCATACAGAATAAATAAATAAAGTGACACACATCTTTCCTGATTTTAAACCACCCAATATTCCCTTGTTCTGTTCCAACGACAGCCACTTGGTCTATGTACAGGTTCTTCATGAACACAATTAAATGTTCTGGGATTTCCATTCTTCACCATCTTATCCAGAGTTTATTATCCACACTATCAAGTGCCTTTGCATAGTCAATAAAACACAAATAAACATCTTTCTAGTATTCTCTGCTTTTAGGTAAGATCCATCTGATATCAGCAACAAAATCCCTCCTTCCACATCTTCTGAATGTGGCTAGAATTTCTGGCAATTCCCTGTCTATATACTGCTGAGATCGTTTCTCATTTATCTTCAGCAAAATTTTATTTGCATGTGATATTAATGATATTGTTTCATAATTTCCACATTCTGCAGGGTCATATTTCTTTGGAATGGGAACAAATATGGATCTAGTCTAGTCAGTTGTCCAGGTAACTGTCTTCCAAATTTCTTGGCATAAAAGACAATACCATTTGCTGATCCAGCAAACCCTCTATGTGGTATATATCCACACAAAATACAAGCCAGGACACGAGTAGATATACGCACACCAATGTTCATCACAGCACGATTCACAATAGCAAAAAGATGGAACAGCCTAAGTGCCCATCAGTGGAAGAATAGATAAACAAACTTTGGTACATACATGGGAATATTATGCAATCTTTAGGAATAACAATGAATCTGCAAAACACTTCAGAACATGAACCTGGAGAACATTACGCTAAGTGAAATTAATCAATAGGACAAATATTGCATGAGACCATTATTGTAAACGTTTAAGAAAATATTTCCATCTTAAAAGAAACATTCTCTTAGGAGACATCAAGGCAAGCAGTCGGGTCCCCTCAGGGCAAACCCCATTCCAAGACTGAGACTCAATGGAAATACATGAGCAAACACGTGCTCTGACTGGTGACCATGTTGGTCACCGATAGGGGGAAGTGAGGGAAAAACAGCAATGAAGCTGTGAGCTAAGTCCAACCACATTCAATACACCCTAGTGAACCCAGGTGGAGACTTAGTTTGCCAGCAGTTTGGCAAGACCTAGGGATTCTTGGGCCCAGAGTCCACAGAGGACTAGAGTGGAGAATGAAGCATCCAGCTGATAAGAGAGGGCATATACACAAGAACACCCACACTTACAGATAATACCCACTTGACCTGGCTTCAATGGCTGGATGATCAGAGCTCAACTAGAAGAAGAAAGAAGAGGAAAAAAGAGTAATCTGATACAACTTGATGAACTTGACCTACACCTATGGATGCAGTAGCTCAAAAGAGGGAACAAATCTTTACAGCAAGGATCATTCCCACCCCTTTCAATACATAGGGTAGACAGGGATGGGCAACTTTGACATTGGCTACCCAAAATGGCGGGGCTACAAAGGCAAGAAGTGACTGACTTACAAGCTTTCAAGAGGGAACCTAGATCCAGAGGGTGCAGAGGAAGGTAGAATTTCCACTGAGTGGTATCCAATCTGTCTGGGCAGGGCTGATGAAAGGAGATGGGGACAGTACTCATGTGGCACAAAAGTGAATAATTGCTATCAGGACTGACTGTGAGGATTGGAAATGTAAAGGTAGACATTTTGTAGCAAAAGGAGGGGAGTGGTTGACTTTGCCCTGGGACCATCAAGGGAGAAGAGTGGAGTTCGGGACCCTACCCAGAGAAACAGTGACGCCAGAGATAGAGGCAGAGACGATGATGTGGAGAGATGGAGTGGCTGGGGACTCTAGACCCAGAGAGGGAGAGGGACTGTGTGCTGATGAGTCGGGGCAGGCTTGCGGGGTGTACCATTTGGTTGGTTGATGATGCATGGAGGGGTTGTAACCATGGCAATATAACAATGTACGATGAGATGAATGTAAAGCTAATGTTCTCCCATGTAAACTATCACGTAATTCACAACAAAACATTAAAAAAAGAAAAGAAACATTCTCTGATAGTTACCAGGGGTGGAAGTGAGTGGAGAGTAATTCACAAGTTAGAGTTGACACATGTTCGCTAAGGTGATGAGAAGGAACATGTACAAGAAGAGGGAGGGTGGCTGATGAACAATGAAGACAGAGGAAGACTTAGGAAGATATGTATCGCCTGCCTACATGGGATAGAGGTAAGTAGTGATTTATACACAACCTTTGAACAACAGTGTTTTATGATATGGGGATTGAGATATAGTCTGAATGGATAAAGGAGTGGGGGAAATGTTTAGGTGTTTGATTGTTTTGTGGATGTTGGTTTCCCCTGTCTACTGTTGTAAAATAGACATTTAAGTGTGATAGAAATGAATATTGCAAATTATGATTACAGAAAGCTTGTAGGCCTGGTTTCAGCCAATAACTGATTGGATTTGCTAAAAGAGGAATTAGAATTTGCCCAATGAAATAGGCTTCTTATTAAGCCTTTGTAGAATATGGGGCCTTAGATTGAGTCTTGAGCCCCACCCAGAACCTTCTGTGTTGGGACATTCCCACTTGAAACGACATGCAGACCAACCCAGAACTGCTGGGAGAACAGAAGGTTCTTATTGCAAGAAAGACTCGCAGAAAAAAAGTAGACTGTTTGGCTATTAGAATATCAAGCAAGTTGTTTGCTTTGGAAGCATCAAGGCAAGAAAAGTCAGCCCATCAGGAAAACCCCTTCGAGGACTGAAACTCAAAAGGACACATGAGCAGTCTAGCTAGTATGCTCACTGGTGAGCACCTGTGTCTACTTATGAGTGGAAGTGGGGGAAATGAAGCAATGAAGTTTGCATTTGGCCATGTTCCACTGACACCCGCTGATATTGAGATGAGAGAGAAGAGGAAGACATGGCTGGTAAGAAGTTTAGGGAGATGTGTGAACTCCAGAGTCCATGAGCACTGACCTAGCCACTGGGGGCTAGAGCTGAGAGTGAAGCAGCCAGCTGGTCTGAAGTGCAAGGAGGTGTGTGTGAACTCCCAAACTTACAGCTAGTACCCATTTGACCTAGCTTGGATGGCTAGCTGACCAGAACTCAACCAGATGAAGATAAAGATGCTTGATACTGTGAGCAAGTGTTAATTGCTACAGTTAGATGAACTGGACCTTTGCTTATGTCTGCGGTTGCTCAAAATTCCACCAGAATGGAAGGAGTGTTCATATCAAAGAAGATCCTTGTTTCCTCAGTGCACCGAGTTGACAGGGATGAGCCATATAAACACTAGGTATCAAAACTAGGGGGCTATAAAGGTACTGCTAGTGTAGTGGTTATGAGTCAGGCTGCTAACCTCAAGGTCAGCAGTTCAAAACTACCAGCTGTTCCACAGGAGAAAGATGAGGCTTTCTGCTCCCATGAAGATTTACAGCCTCAGAAACCCTGTGCAGGGTCACTATGAGTCGGAACCGACTCCACGGTACTTAACAACAACAATAAAGGCACAAAGTGGCTGGTTTACCTGTTTTCAGGAGTGTGCTTAGTTTCAGAACGAAGGGGTAAGATAAAATCCCCACTGACTAGTTTTCTATTCTCCATATGGATCTGTTGGACAGCGGTGGGGAGGTGACGCTGATAGGATTTTATGATTCAATTGTTAGTAATTGTTAACAGGATTCATTGTGATTGTCACAACTGTAATTGTGGAAGATGTATACTAAAAGGAGGGATTAGTTAGTCTCTCACATCAGGAACAGATGATCCCAGGATCATAAAGAAGGAAGAGCGTGAGTGGAGCGTGAGCTCCTACCTAGAAAAGCGGCAACAAAAGAGATGATGGCAGAGGCGTTGGCATAGAAAGACAGAGCAGCTGCGGGCTCTAGGCCCCTGGACTGAGTAAGGCTGTGTGCCTGCAGAC
Source organism: Chrysochloris asiatica (assembly GCF_000296735.1). NCBI lineage: Eukaryota > Metazoa > Chordata > Mammalia > Afrosoricida > Chrysochloridae > Chrysochloris > Chrysochloris asiatica. Next base: position 3,082,774 of record NW_006408686.1, read on the forward strand.
AGGGAGACTGACTTGCAGAATATGCCCTTAGGGCATTTAAATTAATATAGATCTATTTTTTGTTTTGTATTTGTATATCAAATATTTTTGCTTTGTTCATTTGTGAAATATAAGATGTAAAAGGGAAGCCACAGGGAGAAAATAAGATGACTGTTGTCGCAAGGAGGGGATTGTAATCATTGAGATGAAACAAATCGTATAATTTCTTGAATGTAAAGCTAATGATCTTATTTGTTAACCTTCACTCAATTCACAATGTTGTTCTTGTTGTTAAGTGCCATTGAGTCGACTCCCACACATAGAGACCCTGTATAGGGTTTCCGAGGAGCAGCTGGTGAGCTCAAACCACCAACCTTACAGTTCAAACAACTTTGCAGTCTGATGTATTCGCCCACAGTGCCACACCAGGACTCCATTCACAATAGGAAGTTTTTGAAAAAAGAAAAACAGTACCATTTGCATTAACCACATAAAAAATGAAGTACTCAGAAATAGATCTAGAGACACAAATGACTCATACAAAGACATTACTACAAGAAATCATAAGAGACCTATATATACGGAAGATTAGGCCATGCTCATGGACTTAATTAACATTGTGAAAATGGCAATGAGACCCAAAGTGATCTAGAGATACGAAAGGAGCTTCAAAAAGTTTGTGGGGAAATTCCATTATCTTTTCATTCCATTTTTCCACAAACTTTTTGAAGCTTCCTCCTATAATGAAATCTCAATTCAGATTCCATCATCATTCTTCAAAAAGATGAAAAAACTAATCACCAACTTTATGTAGAAATGAAAGAGATCCCAGATAAACAAAGCACTAATAAAGAAAAACAAAGTAGGAGGCCTCACACTTTCTGAAAAACAAAAGCTACTAGACAGCTATTTTAGTTAAAACACTCTAGCATTCCCAATCCCTCGGTACACAGGGTTGACAGGGATGGACAACTTAGACATTGGCTACCCAAAATTTGGGGATGGGGGCTACAAAGGCAAGAAGTGACAGGCTTACAAGCTTTCAAGATGGAGCCTAGATCCAGAGGGCACGGAGGAAGGTAGAATCTCCACTGAGTAGTATCCAATCTGTCTATGCGGGGCTGATGAAAGGAGATGGGGATAGGATTCTTGTGGTACAATAGTGAATAATTGCTATCAGGACTGACTGTGAGGGTCAGAAATGTAAAGGTAGATGTTTTGTACCAAAAGGAGGAGAGTGGTTGATTCTGCAGTCCAGGAGCTGAGGTCCCTAGAACCATCAAGTGAGAAGAGCTGAGTGTGGGACCCTACCCAGCGAAGCAGTGACGGCAGAAATGGAGGCAGAGAGGATGATGTGGAGAGATGGAGCAGCTGGGACTCTGGAATCAGGGAGGGAGATGGGCTGTGTGCTGACAGCCAGGGAGGGCAGACTTGCGAGATGTAACCTTTGGTTGTTTGATGATGGATGGAGGGGACTGTAGTCATTGCAATGAAACAAAATATGATAGGATGAATGTAAAGCTGGTGTTATCCCATGTAAACTATCACTCAATTCACAATAAAAACTTAAAAATAAAAAAACACTCTAGCATTGGTACAATGACAGACACATAATCCAATGGAAAAGAATTGAGAACCCACAAGTAAATCCATCAATTTATGGACAGCTGATCTTTGACAAAGTGCCAAAACCTATTAAACGAGGAAGAAATCATCTCTTTAACAAATGGTCATAGCTTGTTTAACCATTCTTCTGTTGATGGAAACGTAGGCTGTTTCCATCTTTTTGCTATTGTGAATAGTGATGCACTGAATGTGAGCATGCATAGATGTATTCATGTCACAGCTCTTTCTTGAGGATATATACCACGTAGAGGGATTGCTGGGTCATATAGTATTTCTAGTTCTAACTTTATGAGAAAGCACCATACCATTTTCCACAGTGGTTGCACCATTGAACAGACCCATTGAACAGACTCTCCACCAGAAGTGTAGGAGAGTCCCAGTCTCTCCATACCCCCATCAACAATTGTTTTCTGTTTTTCTGAACTTTGTTATCAATGCTGGGATAAGACAATATTTCATTGTTGTTTTGACTTACATCTCTCAAATGGAGTCCTGGTGTGGCAATATAAGACAAGCACTGTGCCACAACTTCAGTTTGAACCACAAGGTTGGCAATTCAAACCTACCAGCCACTCCTAAGAAGCCCTATACCGGAACCAATTTGAAGGCACTTAACAGCGACAACAATGGCTAATGTTAATGAACATTTTCTCATATGTTGGTCACCTGAATGTCTTCTTTGGTGACATGTCTGTTCATGTTCTCTGCCCATTTTTAATTGGAATATTTGTTCTCTCTTGTTGATATAATAATATTCTATAAATCTCAAAAAGTAATCCTTTATCTGATACATCATTGCCAAAATTTTTCCCAGTCGATGAGGTGTCTTTTTACTCTTTTGGTGAAACCCTTTGATGTACATAGTGGCTCATGTTTAGGAGGTCCAGTCATCCATTTTGTCTTCTGTTTGTGTTTTCAGTTATGTTTGATAGTGTATTTATCAAACAGAGACCCTGATACATGATTAAAGATCATCACCTTTATAGTTGTATGCTTTATATTTAGGTCTTTAATCCACATTAGGTTCATTTTTGTATGTGGTGTGAGATATGGGTCTTGTTTTATTCTTCCGTAAATGGATTTCCAGTTTTGCCAGGACCATTTGTTGAAGAGACACTCTCTTTCCCATTTAGTGTATTTTTGCCCTTTGTAGAAGATCATCTGACCAGAGGTGAACGGATTTATTTCTGGGTTTTCAATTCTGTTCCATTAATCTATGTCTTTCATTGTACCAGTACCAGGCTGTTTTGACTACTTTGGCTGTGTAGTAGGTTTTGAGATTAGAAAGTGAGAGGCCTCCTACTTGTTCTTTTTCAGTAATGCTCTGCTTATATGGGGTCTGTTTCCTATTCATATAAAGTTAGTGATTAGTTTTTCTATCTCTTTAAAGAGTGATGTTGGAATCTGGATTGGGATTGCATTATAGCTATAGATCGCTTTGACATTTTCACAATGTTTAATCTTCCTATCCACAAGCATGATATAGTCTTCCAATTCTTCAAGTCTTCTTTGGTTTCTTGTAGTAGTGTTTTATAGTTTTCTTTGTATAGGTCTTTTGTTTCTCTGGTTAAATTTATTCCTAAATATTTAATCTTTTCAGTGGCTATTGTCAATAGTATTGTTTTCCTGAGATACGTTTGTTTGTTTGTTTGTTTGTTTGTGTATTGATCTTGTACCCTGCCACTTTGCTGCATCTTTTGATGAGTTCCAATAATTTTCTTGCTGAGCTTTTGGAATTTCCTAATTATAGGATCATGTCATGTGCAAATAGTGAGTTTTACTGCTACGCCAATTTGAATTTTAATTTCCCTTTCTTATTTTGTAGCTTGAGCTAAGGCCTCCAGCGTAATATTGAATAGGAATGGTGATAAAGGGCATTCTTGTCTGGTTTCTATTCCCAAGGGAAATGGTTAGTTTCTCTCCATTGAGAGTGATGGTAGCTGTTGGTTTTGTATGGTGGACTCATAGTGACCCTATACAGGGTTTCCGAGGCTGTAAATCTTTACGGGAGCAGAAAGCCTCATCTTTCTCCCATGGAACAACTGGTAGTTTCGAACTGCTGACCTTAAGGTTCACAGCCTGATTCAAACCACTACGCTACCAGAGCTCCTTGTTGGTTTTGTATATATGTCCTTAAATTATGCTGAGGAATTTCCCTTCTATTCCTATTCTGTTGAGTGTTTTTATCAGGAATGGGTGTTGTATTTACTTTTAACCTTTTATTGTGAATTGAGTGAAGGCTTACAGAGCAGATCATCAGTTTTACATTCAACAAACCATACACTCGGCCTCACTACATGGTTGCAATCCCTTCCATGTAACACTACCTTCATCTCTCCTTTGCCAACTTCTCTCTTATCATATATCACCTGCCCCATCACTCATGTTAGCATGTGCCTACCCTTCAGTTCATGAATAATTTCCCTTCCCACCTTCCCCCCCCTTTCGCCCCAGTAAATATCACAGAATGTTTCATTTTCAAGAAAACTTTTTCTCAACTTTTTACAACAGTAGTCTCATACAATATCTCTCCTTTTGTGATTGACTAATTTCACTCAGTATAATGTCCTTCAGGTTCACCTATGTTGTGAGGTGTTTTGCAGATTCATCACTATTCTTTAACCATTGTGTGTATGTACCAAAGTTTCTTTAACCATTTTTCTATTGAAAGGCATTGAGACTGTCTCCATCTTTTTACTATTGTAAGTAGTGTTGCAATGAACATGGGTGTGCATGTGTCTATTTGTGTTAAGATATATCTCTTATAGACAGCAAACTGAAGAACCCTGTTTTCTTACCCATTCTGCCCTCTATGTCTCTTGGCTGATACATTTCATCCACTTACATTCGGTGTGATTATATATAGGTATTCATTGATTGCTGTCATTTTACTGCTGGATTCTTTGTTCCACAAAATTTTCTGCACTGAGTTCATTTTTTGGGGGGACGCTTTCTTTTCATTTTCATTTCTGTTGTGTCTAGGTTTACTAATTCTTTCTGATTTCCCTCTTTTTTATTTTGATGTGAAGGTGTATTGATTCTTTTTGAGGTTACCCTGCAATTTATTAATTTTTCCCTGCTTAAAACAGTCTGTTTTCTCTTGAAATCTACTTGACTTCCTTCACACTTGAAAGTTCTGTATCCACACTATTCCCTCTTTCTGCTTTGTAGTTGACTTGATTATACAATGATATTTCTGGTTCCCTATTTTTAGTCTTGTAGGTTTGTTTTATTGTAAATATTTCGATGTGTGGATTGAGTTCTGGATGGTGTTGTTATGAATGGTAATATTTGGGTGTGTGGATTGAGTTCTGGGTGGTGTTGTTATGAATGGTAGTATTTGGATGTGTGGATTGAGTTCTGGGTGGTGTTATTATGAATGGTAATATTTGGATGTGTTTATTGAGTTCTGGGTGGTGTTATTATGAATGGTAATATTTGGATGTG
>NW_006408686.1:3087925-3089878 GCF_000296735.1 Chrysochloris asiatica
TATTGAGTTCTGGGTGGTGTTATTATGAATGGTAATATTTGGATGTGTGTATTGAGTTCTGGGTGGTGTTGTTATGAATGGTAATCTCAGGCTAGTGTCTACCGTCATTGGTTCTCAGTTCAAAGAACACACTTTAGCATTTTTTGCAAAGTTGGTTTGGTCATTACATATTCTTTAATTTCTGTTTATCAGGGAATGTCCTAATTTCATCATCATATTTAAGAGACAGCTTGCTGGGGATGTGATTCTTGGTTGGCAATCTTTTTCTTTCAGAGTTTTGTATATGTCAGCCCATTGCCTTCTTGCCGGCATGGCTTCTGCTGTGAAATCTGAGCTTAGCCTTATTGGTTCTCTTTTGTAGGCAACTTTTTGTTTTTCCGAGCTGCTCTCGGGATTCTTTCCTTGTCTTTGGTTTTGGATATGCCTTGGTATTTTCTTTTGGGAATCTATCTGTTTTAGGGTTCATTCAACTTCTTGTATGCTGATCTTGTCTTTCATGATGTTAGGGAAGTTTTCTTCCAACAACTCTGTGACAAGTCTCTCTGTACTTTTTATTGTCTCTTCCTTTTCTGGAATTATAACTGTTTATGGTGTCCCACATAACACTTGGGTTTTCTTTGGATTTTTCATTCTTTTTTCTGATTATTCTTCTGTTGATGGTGATAGTGGTACACCATAGAGTCATTTCCAACTCATAGCTGCCCTGTATAGGGTTTCCGAGACTGTAAATCTCATCTTTCTCCCATGGAGCAATTGGTGGATTCTAACTGTTGACCTTACGGTTAGCAGCCCAATGTGTAACCTACTACACTACCAGAGCTCTTAGCATACTAGTATTGAGAGATTTATCTTCAAGCTACTAATTTGGGCTTCCATTGCTTTGAATATACTCCTTTGCCCTTTCAGCGTATTGTCTATTTCGGAAATCTTAGTACTTATATTCTAAATTTCTAGTTGCCGGTTTTGTATTGGTTCATATTTTGCATTCATTTTCTTCTGTTTGTTTTTGTAGAGTTTTCCTGAATTCTTCTGAAGTTTTTTCTGTGTCCTCCTTGCTTTCCGTCAATCTCTTGAAGGTGCCCAAATATCATTCTGTTTAATTTTCTTTTGTTAGTTCTATGACACTTTTTTCCTCAGAAACATTTCCTGACTCTGTATCTTGGTCATTTGTTTGAGCCATTCTCTCATTTCTTTGTATGAGTTAAAATCGTCTGCTATCTCCAGGCCATTGTGGGGTTGTCATATTTGTACTTAATTGATGATTGTATATTGATGTGTTCTTGAGCTCTCACCATGCCTTCTGTGGATGTAGTTAGAGACTGCAAGTGTATGCACCATTCTCTATTCTCTTTCTAAGAACGTCAGTTCAGGGTCAATTTGGTTGGTACTGGCTGCTGTCTATCATTGATCAGGTGGAATAGGAGCTGGAATTGGATCTAGCCCTGTGGGTGGAGCTGCAGAGGGTACAGTTGTGGCTGGGCTGTGTGGACATGGTTGCTGACTCTGTTGGATAGGAAAGAGGAAACCCCTTGACCAACACATACACAAGAAAATAAAACAGAGTAAACAGACAAGGAACCAACAATGAAAAGAGAAAATAATAAAGGAGGGGGAAAAAAACAGACAGTAACCATAAAAAAAAAGAATACAATAATTCAAAAGAGAAAATATGGACCTATAGAAGAGAAAAATGAAAGAAATTAAAAAAACACTTAGAAAAATGAAGGAAAGGGAAAATGATACAAGAAAGAGAATAAAAAGTAGTAAAGAAAGATCTAAAGGAAAAAAAGGCAAGGAGAAATGGGAAACAGAAAAAAGGAAGGAAAAGCAAAAGCAGAAATTGTTGTTGCTATCGTTGTTCTGTGCCATTGAGTCAGTACCAACTCATAGCAACCCTATACACAGCAGAACGAAACCCTGCCTGATCCTGAGCCAACCTCACTACTGTTGCCA
>NW_006408686.1:3090443-3110533 GCF_000296735.1 Chrysochloris asiatica
AAACAGACTTAAAAATAAATAAAACAATGAAAGGAAAACATAAGAAAAGAAACAAGTGCAGCTGTTAGACTTGGAGAGAAGAAAACTCGGCGGGTTCCTGCCAGTCAATGAGTTCACAAGGCAGGTGCCAGAGGGCAGTAACAGTGAAGTTCCTGGCCCCAGATGGAGTTCCTACAGACCTTGGTGTTATCTATGTTCAGGACAGCCAATCAAAAGCAATTTGAGGAGGCCCTTGATGGAGCTGGTTTCAGTGTCTGCTAGGGACCGGTGGTTAGTTATACAGTTTCTGCTAGACTAATGCTGGTCTGGTGGTTCTGCAGGTTCTGTAGGTCTGGAGCCAAGCCCACCTGAATCCAGGCCCGAAGCAGCACAGTTGGCCCCCACCTCACACTGGCGTGGCCCTCAACCACACACCTCTGAACTCCTGGAGAATAGGGTCTGCACTGGGGGTGGATGAGAGTGGGAGCTGACCACACCTCTGGTCACCAGAGGAGAGTGGGGAAAAGAAGGAATCAAAGCTTTCCTGTTCATTGCCTGTGTGTATCTGCTCCGCCAGGCCACCTCCTGACACCAAAGCTGATCACAAAAGTTCAGGATATTTGCACCGTGTCCACGCAGCCATTCACCAGCCAGTCTCCCTCCCAACAAGCTCTCAGTCCACATCTCTCACCTTCCCTCTGAAATTCAGGGATCCAGGATTCTCATCTGTGGTAGCGTAGTGGTTATGAATCAGGCTGCTAACCTCAAGGTCAGCAGTTCAAAACTACCAGCTGTTCCATGGGAGAAAAGATGAGGGTTTCTGTTCCCGTAAAGTTTGCAGCCTCAGAAACCCTGTGCAGGGTCAGTATGAGTCAGAACTGACTGCACGGTACTTAACAACAACATCTTTGTTGTCAGTATTTTGAATTTTCCAAAATGTCTTTTCTGCATTAATTGAATGATGATGTGATTTTTTTTCCTTTATTTTATTTCTGTGGTAGATTATGTTGATTGGTTTTCTAACATTGAATCATCCCTGCATACCGGGTATGAAATCCTAATTGGTCATTATGTGTTTTCGCTTTGTTTTGATGTGTTGTTGGGTTCTATTAGCTAGGATTTTGTTGAAATTTTTTGCATTTCTGTTCGTGAGGGATATTGGGTGATAATTTTCTTAATTAGTGATGTCTTTGCCTGGCTTTGGTATTAGGGTTATGCCTGCTTCATAAAATGAATTTGGGAGTTTTCCATCCTTTTCTATATTCAGGAATAGTTTGAACAGAATTTATGTCAGCAACTCTCTGAATGTTTACTAGAATTTACCAGTAAAGCTATCTGGGCCCTGACTTTTCTTAGTTGGATATTTTAACGACTTGATTTCTTCTCTTGTTAATTTATGTTGTTGTTAAATGCTATTGCGTCTGTTCCAACTCATAGCAACCCTGTATAGGGTTTCTGAGGAGCAGTGATGAACTTGAACCACCAACTTTGCAGTTCAAACTGACTTTGCAATCCAGCCCACTAACCCGCAGCACTATACAAGGACAGTTTTTCTACTTCAATCTGTGTTGGTTTAGGTAGGTCGTGTATTTCTAGAAATTTGTCCATTTCTTCTAGATTCTCAGATTTGTGGGAGTACAATTCTTCTTAGTATGTTGTTATTATCCTTTCTATTTCTGTTGTGACATCACCCATGTCATTTCTTATATGCATTATTTGTATCGTCTTTTCTTTTGTTAGATTTGCCAATGGTTTGTCGATATCCTTTTTAAAAGCCAACTTCTTGTAATGTTGAATCTTTCTAATGTTTTTCTGTTCTAAATTTTATTCTTTTTCCTCTGATTTCTTGACTGGTTCTTCCATGAGTGTTGATTATGGATCCAAGCAAAATGAAATTTTTGATACTTTAATATTTTCTCCATTTATGATGCTTATTGGTCCAGTTGTGAGGATTTTCATTTTCTTTACATTGAGGTGCAATCCATACTCCAGTCTGTAGTTTTTGATCTTTATCAGTAAGTATTTCAAATCCTTTTAACTTCCATCAATCAAGATTGTGACATCTGCATATTACAGATGCATAATTATGCAATATGCATCTTCCTCCAATCCTAATGCCATGTTCTTCTTCATTTAATCCAGTTTCTCAGATTATTTACTCAGCATACAGATTAAATAGTATTGTATAAGGATACAACCCTGGTGCATACCTATCCTAATTTAAACCAGTCAGCATCCCCTTGTTTTGTTTGAATGACTACCTCTTAGCCTATGTACAGACTTTACTGGTTTGTGCATACATTTGAATAATAAATAGTAACGTTAATTGATCTTCCTTACAGTCACAGGGATGTTATCCTATCACAGACAGCACTGTACTGCAAAACAGATCTTAAATGTTCTTTTTGATGATGAATGTGATGTCATTTCTCTTCAATTGGTCATTCCTGGCACAGTAAACCGTAAGTTTGTCTGGTGCAAAATAGCCAGTGCCTGTCCATTTCAGCTCACTAATGTTCCATTTCAGCTCATTAACGTTCCATTTCATTTTTGATGAATTGCAATTTTCCAAGATTCATACTTAATTCCCATGCTTTGACCATTAATGGATGTTTGAGGATGTTTCTTCTCATTTTGAGTTGTGCCCCTTCAGCAAATGAAGGCCATGGGAACTTTTCTCCAGCCACATCTATCCACATTAAGGAGACAGCTCTTCCCCACTTGCGTTTTGAGTGTCTTCCAACCTGAGAGGCTCATCTTCTAGCACTGTATCAGACAATATTCTTTCTGCTGTTATTCATAAGGTTTCCAGTGGCTAACCTTTCAAAACAGTCTGCCTCTCCTTCCTAGTCTGTCTTAGTCTGGGAGTTCCACTGAAACCTGTTCAACATGGACACAAGTATTTAAAATGCCGGAGGAGCAGAAAAGCTTCGTCTTTCTCCCACAAAGTGGTTGGTGGATTCAAACTGCTGACCTTGCAGTTAGCAGCCCAACCTGAACTCCACTATACCACCAGGGCTCCTTTCAAAAGTACTCAGGAACAAACATTGGTTCATTGCCAATCTGTTCTGATATCTCTTAGTCCCTTTTTTGTTTTAATATCCCTGTTGATCTATTTACATCTTATAAATAAGGGCATTGCAGTTGCTGTTAAGTGGGTTCCGACTCATAGTGACACTATACAAGGTTTCCAAGGAGCAACTGGTAAGTTTGAACTGCCGGCATTGTGGTTCAAATTGACCTTGTGGTCCAGTGCTAATCCTATATCACCAGACCAAGACTCCAAATAAGGATCGTGGTGGTGGTGGTTATGTGCATTGGAGTCGGTTCTGACTCATAACAACCCTGCATAGGGTTTCCGAGACTGTAAATCTTTACAGGAGCAGAAAGCTTCATCTTTCTTTTGCGGGGTGACTGGTAGATTCAAACTATTGATTGACCTTGCAGTTAGCAGTTCAGCTCATACTCCACTATGCTACCAGAGCTCCTGAAAGAAGGATAGTAGTTGTTACGTGTCATCGAGTCAGTACCAATTCATAACGACCCTGTAATAAGGGTTTCTGAGGAGCGGCTGGTGAGCTTTAACTGCTGACCTTGGGGTTCAAAGCAACCTTGCAGTCCAGTGCATTAACCCACAGCGCCACACCTGGACTCCAAATAAGGATAGTAAAGAGACAAAAATAATGCCCAGACCACAGTGGAGAATTCCTTTAGCAAGATGAATGCTTTTTGCAAGACAGTCTTAAAACCTGCTTCTAGGCTCGGCTTTCAGTAAATTCATTTAACTCTCAGACACATTGGCTGCCAACCTCAAGGTCAGCAGTTCGAAACTACCAGCAGTTCTGCAAGAGAAAGATGAGGCCTTCTGCTCCTGTAAAGATTTATAGCCTCGGAAACCCTGCGCAAGGTCATTATGAGTCGGAACTGACTCCACGCACATAACAACAACAACAACAACAAGGGGACAATAATTGTAGCAGACACCATACACCCTCTGGGTATTCCTGCCCTCAGGTTAAGACACTTCCACAGATGGTTGATCATGAGTTACTGATCCCCAAGCCTTCTGTCCCTAGAACTTAAGTCTTACCTTACCATTTTCATCCTCAGCTGACCTGCCAATACTTTAGCTAGACAATGGCTCTTTATCCTAGATTGGGGTGGATACGTCCGGCCCACGAAAGCATTTGATCTGGCCCTGCCAAGTCAACCACAGTTCCAGCCACCACATTGTTGTTGTTGCTGTTAAGTGCGGTCCAGTCCCTTCTGACTCATAGAGACCCTGACTCATAGAGTGTCCAAGAAGTGGCCGATAAATTTGAACTGCCCACCTTGAGGTTCAGTGCAGTATCCTGCAGTGCCTCACCAGAATATTGTTGTTGTTGTGAAGTGCCATCAAGTTGATTCCAACCCATAGTGACACTGTATCGGGTTTCCAAGGAGCAGCAGGTGAGCTTGAACTGCTGACCTTGCAGTTCGAACGACTTTGCAGTCTGATGCATTAGCCCACAGCACCACACCAGGACTCCATTTGTTGTTGTGAAGTGTCGTCAAGTTAGTTCCGACCCATAGCAACCCTGTATAGGTTTTCCGAGGATCAGCTAGTGAGCTTGAACTGCCAACCTTACAGTTCAAACAGCTTTGCAGTCTGGCTCATTAACCCACAGCGCTACACCAGTATATTAGGGTAAGTTAATCAAATGTTTAACCAAACAGAGATAATTTTTAAGTTGATAATTTTGTATGGCCTGCAAATGATGTTATAAATTTTGGCAGAAAAAAAATTCCCAAGCTCTACCCTAGATGACCAGAGTGGTAGCTTTGCCTATTCCCATAATAAATACTAGCTAATTGGTAGGGCACTCCAGGTTAATGCACTGGACTGCAAAGTCAGTTTGAACTGCAAGTTCTGTGATTCAAGTTCGCCAGCTGCTCCTCGGAAACCCTACACAGGGTCGCCATGAGTCGACTCAACAGCACTAAACAACAACATTTACTCCGCATTCACGATATGCAAGAAGGCACTATTCTAAGTGCTTTACATGAAGATAGCACTTCACACAAAATCCTGTGCATTATCATCACCATTTTACAGAGACACAGAGAGGTTAAGTAATTTCCTCAAGGTTACACAGCTCCATAATTTAACCTCATCCCCAGAACTGACTTGACTGTATATAACAACAACCCATCCAAGTAAATTTAATAACTGAATTTTGGCAGAGGACACCCTCAGATTTCTGGATGCAATCCACGTTCCAGAACTGTTTTCACACCCTCCACATTCAGGATTCTACAAACACCCAGCGCTTTGTTTTCCGCCTGTTGTTGTTAAGTGCCGTCGAGTCGATTCGGACCCATAGCGACCCTGTATAGGGTTTCCGAGGAGCAGCTGGAGAGCTTGAGCCGCCGACCTTGCAGTTCAAACGGCTTTGCGGTCGGTCTGTCTCATTAACCCACAGCGCCACCCCAGGACTGCTTGTTTTCTGCCTAGTCCCTCACTTATCCACTTGTTCCCTAACACTGAATCCCAACTGCACAGTCCTTCAGTGCTATTTTTTTGGACTCTCAACCTCTTTCAGGAAGAAATGGAAATGTTATTTTTACTGAAGCTTCAAATATTTGTAGTGCCATTCTCACAGTCATGAAAGAGACACTTTATGTAAAATGAAGCTGTCATGAGAGGGAAACAGGAGGAGGGAGTTTCCTGGACTTCTCGCAAAAGGGCAGAGAATTCCAAGTCCAGAAACAACCGTAAAACACACCCAGAGTTGTGGCCTTTGAACAATGGCAGCCCCACCTGCCTCTTTCCATACCTGTTGGCATCTGACTTCCTTCTCAGCCTGCCCCTCCTGGCCTGGCTTTCACAGACCAGTATGAGAAGACTGTGTGGTGCAGGAAACAGGAAAGCGAGGGGAGAATCCAACTCATCAGAGCCCTGACTCATTACTTACATTCACCTGAGCCAAGAGTTGGCTTTGCAGAGGGTTACTACACAGCTCACAGTTTCAGGAGTTTTTCTAAGGAGGTGTACTTCCTCCATGCTGTCTGAATGAGGGTAAAGGGATGGGTGTGGTCATCACCCCTTTAATTGTCTTTCCATTCTCTCTCTGCTGGCTTACATTCCTTCATCCATAGGTCACTTACTGATTGAGTTGGGTTTCAGAAGAAAAAAAATTCAGAATTAAATTCTTTAAAGCCCCAAACACTCAATTCAGATCAACAGTACGTACCCATCCACTAAGTGATGAACAGACACAAGTATTTTTGTAAAGGCTCTGCAGGACATTTTGATGACAGCCTTTGCACTGAGTACAATCCCTCTGAGGACCACAGAGCTTCAAAAAGAAGAGGAAGGAGGCTGGGGTCCGTTGTGTTTGCACCTCATCTTGCACCTCATGGAATCCTCAAATAACCCTTTGCTGTTGTCTCTATTTTGCAAATGAGGAAACAAACTCCAACAAGCCAATGAATGTGTCCCTTATCTGAGAATTGGTAAAAGGTGGAGCCAGGACTCAGACTCAGAGATTTCTGAACGGAAAGTTCATCTTTTCACCCCGCAGCATTCTACCTACCAGAATTCAAGGAAACGACAGATGGTAGCTTCTAATGGACATAATTGTATCAGATTTCAGTGAAGAGACAGGATCTGAACCAGGCCTTAGGAAGAGAATTCAAGAGGCCAAGCAAGGGAAAGGTATCATTTTAAAAAGCAAAAGAATTTAGATACGTTCAGACCTGAGAAAGTCAGATGTGGGATCAGATCCCACAGCAGAGATAAAAGGAGTACATTCAATCCATAAGATGCAAGTTTTGAATGGTCACACAAGGGGGCTTCAAAAAGTTCCTGGAAAAAAAACCCTCATAGACCTACACCTATGGATGCAGTAGCTCAAAAGAGGAAACAAGTCCTTACAGCAAGAATCATTCCCACCCCCTCCACACACAGAGTAGACAGGGATGGGCAACCTGGACATTGGCTATCCAAAATGAGGGGAGGGCTGCAAAGACAAGAAGTGACTGGCTTACAAGCTTTCAAGAAGGAGCCTAGATCCAGAGGGCACGGAGGAAGGTAGAATCTCAACTGAGTAGTATCCAATCTGTCTAGGCGGGGCTGATGAAAGGAAATGCTGATAGGTCTCTTGTGATACAATAGTGAATAATTGTTATCAGGACTGATTGTGAGGGTTGGAAATGTAAAGGTAGACATTTTATAGCAAGGAGGGGAGTGATTAACTTTTCAGTCTAGGAGCGGAGGTCCCTGGGACCATCAATGGAGAAGAGGGGAGAGCAGAGAGCTGGACCCTACCCAGAGAAGCAGTGATGCAGAGATGGAGGCAGAGACGATGACGTGGAGAGATGGAGCAGCTGGGGACTTTAGATCCAGAGAGGGAGAGCCACTGTGTGCTGACTCCCGGGGGGGCAGACTTGCAGGGTATACCCTTTGGTTGGTTAATGATGCATGGAGGGGATTGTAACCATGGCAATGAAACAATATATGATAGAATGAATGTAAAACTAATGTTCTCCCATGTCAACTATCACATAATTCACAATAAGGGACGCATTCATTAAAAAAAAAAAAAGTTAAGAAAAGGTAAGATTTTTTTTAAAAAAAAACCTCATATAAGTAATCTGAACTTTATCCTGCTTTCTTGTATGTTCTTACAATTTCTTTTTTCATTTAGAAATAATTTCAGACACTCAAAAGTGGCCCCAAAACTAGACTTCCCATTTTACTCAACGTTCTGCAATCTTACCATCTTACGTAACCACAATATAATTCTCAAAACTAAGGAATTGTCATTGATCGAATGCAATCAGTTAATCGACAGACCTTATCCAAATTTCTTCAGTCATTCTACTAATGTTCTTTTTCTGGGCCAGTACCTAATCAATCTAGAAGCCCAACTCCCATTTAGTTGCTTTGTCTCCTTAATCTGAGCGAGTTCTTCAGAATTCCTTTTCCATTCATGACCTCAAGACTTTTAAAGAGTTGTTATTGGTACTTTTGTTAAGTGTTGTGGAGTCAGTTCTGACTCATAGAGACCTTGTATAGAGGGTTTCTGAGGAGCGACTGATGATTTGAACCACCGACCTTGTGGTTAGCAGTCAAGTGTTTATCCTACTGCGCCACACCAGGACTACTTTAAAGAGTGCTGTTGTTGTTGTTAAGTGCCATCGAGTCGGTTCTGACTCATAGCGACCCCTGTATAGGGCTTCTGAGGAGCGGCTGGTAAGCTTGACCCGCCGACCTTGCTGTTCAAATTGGCCTTACAGTCCAGAGCATTAACCCACAGCGCCACACCAGAACTACTGGCCAGTTTGTTTGTAGAATAAGCCTCAATGTCAGCTTTTCTGATGTTGCCTCATGATTAGAAGCAAGTGATTGATTTTCTGGCAAGAATATCACCGAAGTGATGTCAGACTTTCTAAGTTCATCCCTTTAGGAAACCCATAATGTCTCTCATTACTGGTGACGTTAACACTGACCATTAGGCTAAGGTTTCTTCACTGTGAAATTACTATTTTACTTAGAAACATTTTAAAACTTCTCATGCCAGCAGCTGGTATGGCACTGGAGGATTAGCACTGGATTGCTAACCGTAAGGTTGGCGGTTCAAACCCACCAGCCACTTCTTGGAAACCCTGGGCAAGAACAGGGAAGACCTGGCCTGAGGGCCATATAAACTTGTGAAATCATTTGGTCTGGCCCTGCCAAGGCAACCGCAGGTGGAACTTCAAATTCAATAAATCTTGGAGCTTTTTTTATAGCAACATAAATTTATATTATGTGATGTTTTAAATATCCAAATGGCCCTTGGCAGAAATAAAAGTTCCCCACCCATCGGAAGCGACTTGATGGCACTTTACAACAACAACAAACCCGTATTATACAGGGTCACTATGTGTCAGAACTGACTCCACAGCACTTAACAATACCAGCAGCACACCATAGACCAATTCAATCAGACTCTCTAGGGATCCTGCACAGGCATTGACATGTTAACATGTTCTGTGGTGATTCCAATCAGCATGTCGCACTGACTGTTAGAATCCTGGAAACCAGTGAAGGAAGCTATTGGCAAGTCTCACTTTTTAAAAGAACAATCTGTTCCTGGACTTTGGCATAGACCCATGGTAGGGAAAAGAGAAAGCCAGAAATCCCCTGTTTGGGAAAATGAAACACAAGCAGGCTGCTGGTCTATGAAAAGAGAAGGCAGGACGCTAAGCGAAGTAGCCAGTCGTCCTGGTCTATTTTCTCTCCAGGCCTCAGAGAAAGCTTGACAGCACACACCGTATAATTTTATTATCGTAAGCCTGACATAAGCCCCTAACTGTCACTGAGAGGAAGGGAATTATGGATCATGTGATATAAATATACAACCACAGGCAAATACACACACTTCTGGGGACAGCTGAATGAGCAATCCGCAGAATCTATCTCTTTTAAACAAAACTGCTCTCCCACTCCTTTTGTCCTTACTCGCTCCTGAAATAAGAGTAAAAGTCTCTTGTAAATTTCATAAATTAAGACAGTGTCCACATCTCCTGTCAGCAGCCTGCTGAAGCAATAACACGCTGTGCTCAACTTCCTTAGAGTTATTATCTTGGGCTTTTCATAAAGGGATGTAGTAACCCCTCTGTCAGAGGGCCCATCAAGTAACATGCAAAAGGAAATACCAGTTTAACTAAAATCCTGAAAGGAACTTCTAAGGTGCTACTGACACAGGAGGAAAGCTGATATCAAAAAACAACTGAAGAAAGAGATCCTTCTGACACTCGACGAGCGGTAATGGGTGTGTGCCACCAAGTCAGTTCCGACTCACAATGACCTCGCATAGGGTTTCTGAGGCTGTAAATCTTTACGGCTGGTACATTAGAACTAATGACCTTGTGGTAACCAACCCAGCTTGTTACCCACTACACTATTAGGATTTCTAACACTCAATGTTGTTGCTGTTATTGTTAAGTCTCATCAAATCAGTTCCAACTCATAGGGACCCTGTATAGGGTTTCCAAAAAGCAGTTGGTGAGTTTGATTCACCAACCTTGTGGTTCAAGCAACATTTTGGTCCAGTGCTTTATCCCGCAGCGCCACACCAGGACTCCACCAAGTAAATGGTGGTGGTGGCTATGTGCCGTGGAGTCGGTTCCGACTCATAGTGACCCTGTACAGGGTTTCCTAGGCTGTAAATCTTTACAGGAGCAGAAAGCCTCATCTTTCTCCCGTGGAACAGCTGGTAGTTTCGAATTGCTGACCTTGCGGTTCACAGCCTGATTCACAAATGAGTACTACAAAATAAATAAAGCCTAGTATCACACAGCCAGTTTGCCTTCAGCTTCTCTGTAGGATGTCACTGAGAGGGCTGGAACATAACTAAATGCTCCTACACCAATGGCATAGGTTATGGAAGGTGGGGTCAACTGGGTCAGAAGGAGCTGAGAAAGGTTTCAAGAAAGAGTCAGGATTCAAATAGGCCTTTGAAAGATTCCCTTAGGGAGGCAGAGACAAGAAGACACAAAAGCAAAAGGAACCTGGTATCAGACACTGTTGTAGATGCTAGAGTTTATTTAAGTTTCTGGGGCATTTGTATTTTTGATTGTAGTGAAAATATACACAGCAAAACATACACCAGTGATGTGTATATATATATGATTTGGTGATACTGATTGCATTCTTTAAGTTGTACGATCATTTTGCAATCCTTTTCCAAATTAAACTACCATTCAGGTCATGGTGTAGTGCTGTAAGGATAAGCACTGAGCTGCTAACTGAGAGGACAGCAGTTCAAACCCTCCAGCCACTCCTTGGAAATACTATTAGTCAAAACCAACTCTACAGCATTTAACAACAATGACTGAAACTCACACTGTCCTTAAAGCAAAAATTCCCTCTTTCCCTTTCTTCCCACCCCGGGTAACCATTATTCATTTGCATCTTCATTTGCATGAGGAAGACTAATAAGAATCAATACATTTGAATCCTGGTGTAATCCAAGAACACTGAAAGTACCATGGACTGCCAGAAGAAAGAACAAATCTCCTTTGGAAGTATGACTGACTTGCTCCTTAGAAGTAATGATGACAAGACTTCATCTTTAGTACTTTGAACATGTTGTCACAAAGGACCAGCCCCTGGGGAAGGATGCCATGCTTGGCAAAGTGGAGGGTCAGTGAAAAAGAAAAAGACCACAACAAGACGGACTGGCACAGTGGCAGCAACAATGGACTCAAATGTAACAATTGTGGGGCTGGTGCAGGGACCGGGCAGTGTTTTGTTCTGTTGTACAAAGGGTCACTATGATTCAGAATCAACTTGACGTCACCTGACAACAAGGAGAACAACATATAATTATTTAAAGGGTCCTGGTGGTATGGTGTTGCACTTGCCTGCTCAATCAGAAGATCAGTGGTTCAAATCCACCAGTCACTCTGCAGGAGAAAGATGTGACAGCCATGTCCATAAAGGTGACAGCCTTGGAAACAGCCCGGGGGAGTTCTTCTCATGCCTATCGAATCACTGAGTCGATATTGACGTGACAGCAGTGGCTTATATATATATATATATATATACATTTGCTTATTTCATGCAAATTATTTAAGATCATAGAGTATCTTTTTGCAACTGATTTGTTTTCTCTCAGTATAATGTTTTCAAGGTTCCCGGATGCTGTGGCATACATCCGTACTTCATTTCTCCTTGCGTTTGAGTAATAATAGTCCATTGTATGCAAGCCACGTTTTGTTCATCCATTCACCTACAGATGGGCATTTCAGTTGCTTCCACCTTTCTCTTGTTGTAAACAGTCTTGGGGAGTGGGAGCAGGTTTGAAGATGTTATTTTATTTATTCTTCTCAACCACCACACAGGGTAGGAAGCATCAGAGGATGCTGAGGCGCAACAAAACAAAGTTATGTGCCAAGGTTGAAATGAATCTGGAATCTAGGTATGTGTAACTCCAAAATCAACCCTAGTATCATTGTACTGAAAAAGAGGGACAAGATGCAGTATGTTTAAGGAATAGCAAGGACCAGAGGCAGTGAAAGTGGTAACTAAGTGGAAAGTTAACTTTAAAAGCAGGGAATTCAGGTTTGCTAATGTAGAATCTTATACTTTAGGTCCATGAAAATGAGTCAGAGACATTTGGTTTGATGTTAAGTTACAGAAGAGCCACTGGAGGTTCTGAGTAGGGAAATGATCAATCAAGGCAACTCCTCAACCAAAGAGCAAAGGGGCTGGTGAAAATGAGAACTCTGACTTCCTAAGCCACACAGGGAGTCCTGGTGTGGTGCTGTGGGATAAAGCACTGGACTGTAAGGTCAGTTTGACCCACATGACCGGCGGTTCAAACTCACCAGCTGCTCCTCGGAAACCCTATATGAGGTCGCTATGTGTTGAAACCAACTCGATGGCACTTAACAACAAGCTAAATAGATGCATAGTGAATTATATAACCTGGGCTGCTAAATCCAAGGTCAGCAGTTTGAATCTACCAATCGCTCAGCAGAAGAAAGATGAGGCTTTCCACTCCTGTAAAGATTTACAGCCTGGAAAACCCAATCGCTATGAGTCGGAACTGATTCCACAGCACACAACCACCAACACCAATAGTAAAGAGGGGCACAGGATGTACTGGATTGAGCATTGGACTGAAAGTCTGAAGCCCTGAGTTTAAATGCAAATTCTCTGGACTTCAGTCTCCCTCCTCCCAAGTCTTGTTACTTATTCAAGTGTGGTCCAGTTGAAAGCTATTAAAAATGGCCCAGCAGAAAAATCAGAATCTACATTTCAACAAGATCCTCCATTGATCTGTAACACATAGAAGTTTCAAAAGCATGTCTCTACCAAAGTGTCTTCCAGTTTTTTGTGTACTGATCCACATTCACCTCAACTATTACTTCACAGGAAACACACACACATCTGTAACTGACTCCTTTCTTTCCCGCCCTTTTCCTAATCCTAACCACCACATTCAGGGGCGCGGTGGCTCTCGAGTGTAAACACTGGACTGCAAACCACAAGGTCATCAGTTTCAGCACAAGCACCACACTCAACCTTGCCCAGGGAGTCTGCGTTTCCACCTTGCGGCCATATCTAGTAAATGCACCTAATTACAATGATTAGCAACGAATGGGTTGGACGTTGGCGGCAGAGCGAGCGAAGTCCAAATCATGGATTGCCGTTGATGTTGTTAAATGCCGTGAGTTTGTTCAGACTCATAGCGAGCCTATATGGAATTTCCGAGGCTGTAAATCTCTTCCAGGAGAAAACCCTCATCTTTCTCCTGCGAAGTGGTTAGTGGGTTTGAATTGTTTACCTTGTGGTTAGCAGTCCGACGCTTAGTGTGATGGTGCTGTCACCTTGTGGTCATAATTAGTAAATGCGCCTAATTCTTCTCACTAGCAATGAAGGAGGTGGATGTTGGCAGAGGGGGTGAAGTCCAAACCACGATTGAATAAGAGACTCGCACGCACCCACGATGACCGGAAGTAACAGAGCACTGGGCAATGTCACGGTTCAGTCCAAAGGCAGTTTTTATAATAGAAAACGTGGTTCTCAGCCAAGCTCTGCCCTTGTAACCTTAAAAATCACTGACAGGTATTTTCAGACATTCAGCTCCCACCTGAACTCCGAGGCCAGTAAACTTGTGATTTTCCAAAGAAACATACTTTACTCTATGACAGTTCTTTCTCATTGTGAGCCAACAGGTTCCTAATGCATCAAATCAAAGTCCTAGTCTCTACAGGGCCCCAACGGACCTTCAAATATTTGTAAACAATCAACATTCTCCCCCTATATCTCCCCTCAGCCATTTCTCCAATGACGGTACTGGAAGCCCACACAATCCCCGGTCAGTTCAGATGGGCATGTGGGGCATGTTCTAACTAGAGCAGCTGAGCCACAGGACTCCTCTCCCCACCCCCGATTCTGGAACACTCCATCTGTGGGAGGGGAATTCCAAAAATTCATGAAAAAATTCCATTGTCTTTTCCTGCCAGTTTTCCACGAACTTCTGGAAACCATCTCATATTCAGGAAGCCAAACACTGCATCAGCTGATTTGGAAATACTAGTTGTTACTACTTGGAGTTGAACCTCAATCCATCCCTTATTTGGTGTAGAGTTATACTTTTTTTTCTTCATGGATTATTTTAAGAAATACAAGGGGATTTTCAAAAGTTTATGGAAAAATTCCATTTTCTTCTCATTTTCATTTTTTCACAAGTTTTTTGAAGTTCCCTTGTATTTATAGGTGTCTGATATGTCGTGGTTAAGTGTCGTTGGGTCATTTCCAACTCATAGCATAGGGTTTCCAATGAGTGATGTGAGTTTGAACCCCCAACCATACAGTCCAGTGCTGATTCTACAGCGCCACACCAGGTTTCCAAAAAGCCTATTGCACACAGTATTCCCAGGAGGTCTCCCATCCGAGTATTAACTGGGCCCGACCTTGCTTAGCTTCCGAGATCAGATGCGATCAGGCACATTCAGGTGGATTGTTGTTATTAAGTGCTGTTGAGTCGGTTCCGAACCATAGAGACCCTGTGTAGAGTTTCCAAGGTCAGAGTGGAGGCACCTATAAATCTACTCCTGTAAATCAGCTCCAGAAACCTATGTTGGGTCACTATGAGTCATAATCTACTTAATGTCCGTGGGTTTGATTTGGAGTTTTGTTGTGTTTCTTATAGGTACTCCTAGTGTGGCACTGTAGGATAAGCAAGGTCGGGTGGTTCAAAGGAAACCCTATACAGGGCTGCTGTGAGTTGGAATAAACTCAACTGCTTTTAACATTAGCAGCAACACAATGGAGAGACACAAATGAATTCGCCCCGGTCTCTGCCTTCATCCTTGCTGCAGACTATGGAGAGAACCCCATTTAAAGCCAGATAATTGGGGTTCAATGTGAAACACCATGATGGAGGTATAAACACAGACGGGCTCTCTTGTTGCCTATCTCATCAGTCCCCTGTGAATATCTGACTCTTGGTTTTCTGGGTTGGGCTTCCCATGTCTCAAGCCCCAAAGTTAAACAAGAGAATACAAATGTCCCAGGGGTCCTTTGGGTAGTCATGACGGAGCCAGGACGGTTCTGCTGGCTAATCCGGGATGTGTGTTGATTTGCCTTCATTCTGAATGCTTTCTTCCTCCTGCCAGAGCTCACCACAACTGTAGATGCAGCAGCAGAGCAGCCCCCCGCTCACAGGAAACCATGAGAACCTGTGTTTTTAATCCATGTGGCTTTGAAACTGACTGTATGATGCACAAGGCCTCTGTCTTTCCTGCACTTTACTCTCTGTGTCAGTAAAATAGGGCCGTTTGGTTAGATCTGAGTGGATCTGTGCGTGTCCTGGTACCTAGGAAATGCCTGGTACACACAGTTGAATCAGACTTCTTTAAACTGTTCAAGAGCAAAGACATCAGGTGCACCTGACCCAAGCCATGGTATTTTCAATCACCTCATATGCATATGGGAGTCCTGGTGTGGCGCTGTGGGTTGATGCACCAGACTGCAAACCTGTTTGAACTGCAAGATCAGTGGTTCAAGCTCACCAGCTGCTCCTCAGACACCCTATACAGGGTCGCTATGGGTTGGAACCAACTCGATGGCATTTAACAACAGCAAAACATATGCATATGAAAGTTGGACAGTGAATAAGGCAAACTATAAAAGCATCAATGCACTTAAGTTACAGTGTTGGAGAAGAATATTAAAAGTATTATGGGCTGCTGGAAGAACAAACACATTTGTGTTGGAAGAAGCACAGCCAGAATTCTCCTTAGAAGCCAGAATGGTGAGACTTCATCTCTTCATCAGACGTGTGATCAGGAGGGACTAGTACTTGAAGAAGGACATCAAGCTTGATAAAGCTTAAAAGTCAGCAAAAAAGAGGAAGACTCCCAATGAGATGGGCTGACACAGTAGCAGAAGCAATGGGCTCAAACATCACACCAACTGGGAGGGTGGCGAAGGCCCAGGCGCTGCTTCATTCTGTTATGCATACATAGGTCACTATGAGTTGGAACGGACTCGATGGCACGTAACAAACAGCAGAACGAAACAGTGCCTGGTCCTGTACCATCCTCACAGTCATCGCTGTGTTTGAGCCCACTTTTGCACCCACAGGATCAAGCCACATCTGAGCATGGACCAGCAATGTGAACTTTGCCAAAGGCACTGAGAAACCAAGCTAGTCTGTGACTCCAGGGTGGGAGTTGATTGAGGGTTTACAACGGAAATCCTCTACAGGGTCGCTATGAGTCGGAAACGACTCAACAGCACTTAACAACAACTGAAATCCTGGTGTGGCACTATGGGATAAGCACTAGGTCACAAGCTCAGTTTGAACTGCAATGTCAGTGGTTCAAGCCCACCAGCCGTTCCCTGGAAACCCTCTACAGGATCGCTACGAGTCGGAACCAAATCCACAGCACTTAACAACAACAACACGGGTTTAGTGACTGAGGTGAAGCCCAGGACAACGGGGAAGACTCAAGTTGCCAGGCCCCCCAGAAGGAGACGGGGGCTTTGATAGCTCTGGTGAACAATGGGTGCCAGGACCCCAGACCTCCAAGGCCACTCTAGCAAGTGTTACAGAAAAGTGACTTAGCAAACAGAAATGAGCTAACAGCAAGCAAGAGCGTAACCACATCCGTCCTTGCAATAGCCTGTTCCCCTGCCATCCACTCTCGGAGGCTGGTTCTTACAGTATGGCATACCCTTCTCCCCCAAGGTCCCTGAAATCCCCAAGAGGAGGTGTTATATATAACTCAACAGAACTGCCCTATGCCCAGAAAAGACCAAGACACGGCAAAAACCCTTACCAGCTAGCTGGAGAAGGAGGAAAACCAGGTGGTCACATCAGACCAGACAATGGGTATGTCCAGGACCTCTGTCTGCTTGCTCATGGGCTTGACACATCAGTAATTCTCTGGTGGTCATCTAATACAACATTCCGTTTTCACTCCAGCACACCTTAAACAGCTGTCAGAATGTCCAGAGGCATCCGGTTCTGGAGAACCACCTTTCTCTTTTGGATGGTTTCAGCACTTCTTCACCAGAAGCTTCCCTGCTGCTTACTCAGGGCCTATTTAGTAAAATTGGTCAGAGCTTCCATTGAACCACCGATATCCACAGAGCCAAGGGAGGGAACAAAAACAATGCAGAGGTCATCCTATCAGTGGGGAACACTGAGCTTGTTCTACCGCACTTAACCCCTTTTAATGACTATGCTCCCGCTGATTTGTTAGTAAAAAGTGTATCACCCATGCCACATTTTGCAGTCTTTTTCCCATCTTATAAACAAAACATTTCATCCTTTCTTTTCAAACTCATTATTTGCAGGTATTACAGAGTCCTGTGTGGCGCTGCAAGATAATGCACTGGACTGCAAGGTCAATTTGAACCACAAGGTTGGCAGTTCAAACTCACCAGCTGCTCCTTGGAAAACCTGTACAGGGTCGCGATGAGTCAGAATCGATTCAACGACACTTAACTACAGTCTTTACCAGGGTGTCCTGGTGTGATGCTGTAGGGTAAGCACTGGACTGCTAACCACAAGGTTGACAGTTTAAACCCACCAAACCCTGGTGTGGCACTGTGGGCTAAAGAATCAGACTGCAAAGTCATTTGAACTTCAAGGTCGGTGGGTCAAGCTCACCAGCTGCTCCTTGGAAACCCTATACAGGGTCGCTATGGGTCAGAACCAACTCGATGGCACTTAACAACAACAACATAAAACAAGGCAAATAAAGTTCACTTCTACAACTTTACAACATACACTCAAGTTTAGCTTTTGCTATCTTTTTTTTTTTCTACCCAGGTCTACAGAGCAGATCATCAGTTTTACGTTCAACTGATCACCCGCTTCGTTTCATTACAAGGATTGCAATCCCCTTCATGTATCATCAGCTGTCACTCTTCTTACTGTCTTTGACATTCCATCACAGCCAGACATCCTACTTTAAGAAACAACAACTCTCTTTTCTCCTCTTAAAAAAAAAAAAAAAAATATATATATATATATATATATCCCCCTCAAGGCAAATCCCCGTCTAAGACTAAGGCTCAGTGAGGATGCATGCTCTGATTGATGACCACTTTCGTCACCGATAAAGAGAAGTGAGGGAAAAACAGCAATGAAGTTACGAACTAAGCCCTACAACATCCAATAGACTCCTGTGAACCAGGTAGAGACCTGGTTGGCCAGCAGTGTGCCAGGTCCAGGGGACTCTTGGACCCAGAGTCAGCAACATAGCCACAGAGGACTAGAGTGGAAAGTGAAGCACCCAGCTAATAAGAAGAGAAGGCACATGCATAAGTACACCCACACTTGCAGAAAATCCCCACTTGACCTGGCTTCAACGGCTGGATGATCAGAGCTCAAACAGAAGAAAGAAGAGGGAAAAAAGAGTAATCTGATACAATTTGATGAACTTGACCTACACCTATGGATGCAGTAGCTCAAAAGAGGGAACAAGTCTTCACAGCGAGGATCATTCCCACCTCCTCCACACACAGAGAAGACAGGGATGGGCAACTTGGACATTAGCTACCCAGAATGGGTGGGCTACAGAGGCAAAAAGTGACTGGCTTACAAACTTTCAAGAGGGAACCTAGATCAGGAGGGCGTGGAGCAAGGTAGAATCTCCACGGAGTAGTATCCATTCTGCCTAGTCAGGGCTGATGGAAGGAGATGCAAATTGGTCCCTTGCAATACAATAGTGAATAATTGTTATCAGGATTGATTGTAAGGGCTGGAAATGTAAAGGTGGACATTTGGGGGCAAAGGGAAAGGAGTGATTAACCTTACAGTGTAGGAACAGAGGTCCCTGGGACCATCAAAGGAGAAGAGCAGAGAACGGAACCCTACCCAGAGAAGCAGTGATGTCAGGGACGGAGGCAGAGACGATGACGTGGGGAGATGGAGTAGCTGGAGAATTTTGGACCTGGTGAGGGAGAGGGGCTGTGTGCTGGCGACAAGGGGGTAGACTTGCGGGGTATACCCTTTGGTTGATTGATGATGCATGGAAGGGATTGTAACCATGGCAAAGAAACGATATACGACATGATCAATGTGAAGCTGATGTCCTCCCATGTAAACTATCACATAATTCACAATAAAGCATTAAAAAAAGAAAGGAAGGAAGGGGGAATTTATCCAACAACAAAGTTCAGAGCATTTGGGAAAGGAAAAATGGAAACAAGAAAACACAGGGAAATGGTATAGGTCATGTTGCATTGAGGGACTTGTACTCAGTGGTTATGAAATGAAGTGTGCATGATCTTGAATGTAACACTGATGATCTGCTCTGTGAACCTTCACAATAAAAAGTTTTTTAAAAAGTAGGGTTGGGGAGATGACGTCTAATACATGATACAACATGGACGAACCTCAAATATATTATGCTAAGTGAAAGACACAGTGGCTGCATCAATGGGCTGAAACATAGCAATTATTGTGAGGGTTACTAGAACTGGGCAGTGGTCTGTTCTATTGTACATGGGGTAACTAGGAGTCAGAGTCAACTCACTGGCACAAAACAACAAATGAAAAAACGCCAGTCACAAAAACGCCACCTATTGTATGTTTCGATTTATGTGAAATATCCAAAGTAAATAATTCTATAAGAACAAAAAGTAGATGTGTAATTATCAGGAACTAGGGGTAATGGTGTGGGGAATGTGCTAATAGGTTCAGGCTACCTTTTGGGGTGATGTAACTGTTCTGAAATTAGATGGTAGTTATGGTCACACAACTTTGTAAGTGTTGTTGTTGTTGTTAAGTGCCGTCGAGTCAGTTCCGACCCATAGGGACCCTGTATAGGGTTTCCGAGGCTGTAAATCTTTACGGGAGCAGAACGCCCCATCTTTCTCCCACAGAGCGGCTGATAGTTTCGAACTGCTGGCCTTAAGGTTCGCAGCCCAATTCATAACCACTACGCTACCAGAGCTCCTTAACGACACTGCTAGTAACAGAATAATATTCATGTACTACAAAGCACGCCAGTTAATACAACCATTATTCAGATTTATATACCAACCACTAATGTCAAAATTCTACTTCTGAATAGTTATTTCTGAATGGTTAGAAGTAACAACTGGAAAA
>NW_006408686.1:3110773-3115809 GCF_000296735.1 Chrysochloris asiatica
ATCTGCTCTATAAACTTCACTAAATTCACAATAAAAACTTAAAAATTAAAAAAAAAAAAAAGTGTAACCAGTCATTTTGTCTTCCCTCTCCTGTTAGCCCGCACTTAGTTACAGAGACTCGAACACGGCCCCCCCACATGTCGTCCACAGCTGTCCATCAGTCTGGACAGAGGCTCCACGCTCCAGACCTCCAGAGCTTGAGGGGGAACGTTGTCCTCAGACCTGGCGGCTGCATGGGTGGTGGACTGCGGCGAAGCTGTGAGCCCATGCCAGGAAGACATTTCTTTCCCGAAGGAAAGGAAGCAGAGTTGAATGTACCCGCAATCGGAAAGACCTGTCTTCCCTAAATATCTGGAGGGACACATCTTGCCCTTGTATTAGGATCAGACCTGTGGCTCTCCTCCATTGGTGAGAACAATGGTTTTCTTGGACCTTCCCCGGCCGAGTGGACCATACATGCTGTTCCTCACCTGAGGGCTTGTGAGTACAGTCCCTGGTTTTGCTGTCTGCCAGAAAAGGACACCCACTTCCGTCCCTGGTGCTATAACCCTCGTCTTAGTCCAAGTGAAGCATTACTTGAGGCCCTCTGAGCAGCAGGATGAGGGGTTCCCATGTTAGGCTGGTCTGTTCCTCTGTCCCTAGAGAAAGGGCATAACTCACCAACTGCGGAGAGGTGACCCACTTCCCAGAACCAGGTCCTGAGGTGTTCAGAGGACCATGATGCTTTATTCCGGCAACACCGTGGGCAGATGTGCCTCTAGAAGCTGTGACGTCACTCCTCTCCCAGCTGGAGGGTCACTTAGGACTCCAAGTCTGGGGCTAAAAAGTCTGTTGTTGCTGTTGAGTGCCATCGAGGCGGTTCCTAATCATAGAGACCCTTTTTAAAGTTTCCAAGGAGCAGCTGGTAGGTTTGAACTGCCGATCTAGTGGTTAGCAGTCCAGTGGTTTTCCTACAACACTACACTAGGACCCCAAAGATCCCCATGGAACCAAATTTATCAACCTCAAAGCCTTAGGCAGCCCTCTGGGCCAGCCAGTCAGGGAAGTTTTGCCTGATAATCTCACACCTGCCACTCCATCACTACTGTATTCCCTTACGAACTTGTCCAAGATCATGCCTGGGCATTGGCGTGAGCACACGGAGCAATTTTGTACATGGGTCACTAAATTACAACACTCGGTTGTTTTGTCTGTCTCTTTTGGCTGTTTTCCAACCAACATAAGCACTGTGGTGCCCACTTCTCTGGGAATCCAGTGGGCAGCTTCCTCCTCTGGATGCACCATTCTAGCTTGTGCTATATATAAAGTCGGCTTCTTGCTTACTCTGTAGGGAAAGAGATGAATACACTGCTACATGAAAAACAGTTAGGTCAGCATCTGAGGTTTGGAGGTGATCCCAGATGTCCTGCCACACGGTTCCCCACAGGACTTGGTCCATTGTTTTCCACTACTCCTTATACCCTTGACTGACTCACATCATTAACCCACAGGTTACCACCCAACTATCTGTACAGAGGGCTGGGGCTCATGGGTCATGACCACCCACCCAGCTCTTCATTCAGCCCCTTTGACTGTTTTGTCCTGATCCAGTCCCACGTGCCTCCGTCAGAGCTATCTGTGTACCATCCGCTGGCAGCCGGCTTTCCCCTCCCTTAGCAGAGAGGGGAGGCGACTCCGGCATTGGGCTAGCCTGCACTGGGGAGTCATCTTGACATGTTACCAGCATTTTCACCTGTACAACCGACACCTCTGCTTTCTCAAAAGCTTGCAGCTTCTGAGAAAAAGTCCTGAAAGACACCGTCATTAACCAGTCAATTGTTGTTAAGTGCCGTCGAGTCATTACCGACCCATAGCGACTCTGTATAGGGTTTCGAAGGAGCAGCTGGTGAGCTTGAACCACCGACCTTGCATTTCAAACGGCTTTTCAGTCTAGTGCATTAACCCACAGCGCCACACCAGGACTCCAATAGAAGGGTACAAAGCTCTAGGCCAAGTGGGGGATAAATGTCCACCACTTGGACATATTACCAGGAGGGACCAGTCCCTGGAGAAGGGCATCATGCTTACTAACATGGAGGATCAGAGAAAAAAAGAAAGACCCCCAACGAGATGGATTGACATCGTGGCAACAGCAATGGGCTTAAGCGTTACAGTGATTGTGCAGATGGGGAAGGACCAGGCAGTGTTGTGTTCTGTTGTGCATAGGGTCCCTATGAGTCGGAACTAACTCAATGGCACCTAACAACAGCAATCCCAAAAGACCCACAAAGACCGTCTTTTGATGTCCTAAGGGTTGCATAAGCTTATCATTTATCAATTATGACTTCAGGCAACACGTGGGTGACCCCAGATGTCCTGCCACATGGTTCCTCATAGGACTAGATGATCCCTAGGAATTTTACCAATATCCCCAATCTCTGCATCTTTGGTGGGTTCATGACCCACCTTCTCCATGATTATGGGTGATTCAAGTGTGGAGACAATCCTGCAGCAAAAAAGCATTTTCAGCAGTTAACATGACATCATCAATGTAATGAAGCCAATGAATAGTAGTGGAGAAAGAAAACAAAGTTGGGTCCCAAGCAACCATATGGTTAGACAACACCAGACTGTCCCAGGTGAAGGTGAACCAGTCTAACACAGCACATTATGTGCCCAGGTTTCTACTGTTTTCAACAGAGACACTGTGTTCGGGACTATTTTCACTACTTTTACCTGTAATTGAATCAACCCTTAGAATGTCTTCTGCCAAGAGGGGGAGCGACCTTGAAGCCATTCAAGGTTTCCAAAGATAAGGGTATTGGTACTAAGCAGAGATAACCTATTGTTTGCACATCTTTCAACAATGTATTGTGACCTTCACATGGGGTCTCCAATCCCCCTGTAGAGTTCTGACCTGCTGATGAGCTCTGTCCCCACCCCTAGTCTCTAGGGACTAGTGGGGTCCACCCAGTGACAAGGGACCCTTTCTCTTGGAGAAACAGGAAGACCCAAAGGGCAGTGTTGTTGCTCTGGCTTCAACTTCTTCCAAGGTAGTTCAAACTGCAGTTGGTTGCTTATCTACTGTCGTCCTGGCAACCACTAAGTCCACCCAGATGTTACTCTATAGGGCCACTCTCAAGGGGTTTTCAGATGGTCGACCCATGGGTTTCTTCAGCTTTTTTTTTTTTTTAACACTATTTTCCCATGACTCATGCCTCCTTCTCTCTAGCCCCCTCGGTTCACCTACAGGCTGTGAGCTCCATGTGGGCACTGCCAGAGGGTGGGGTTGCATGTACGATTCTTGCTTTTATTTCAGAAGCAAATAATTCACTCTCTGGTCCATCATGTTAGGAGGTCATCTCTAGGAGGGAAAGCCATGGGAATGGGCAGGCAGTTTCCCTACATGCCATAGGTGTCCTGCTGTGGCATGGTGGGTTAATGTGCTGGACTGCAAGGTCGGCTTGAACTGCAAGGTTGGCGGTTGAAGCTCACCAGATGCTTCTCAGAAACACTATACAGGGTCGCTATGGGTTGGGACCGACTCTACAGCACTTAACAATAGGATAACAATAGACATAGAAGTTTCCCATCTCAGTCCAGTTGTCTCCTCCCTCTGCTCTTTCTTCCTCCCCACCTGAGGAAGATAAAGAAGCTGGGATAGTAGCAGGTGCCACCAGCAATGGCGACTGGGCTTCCTCATCCACACTCCAGCTCCCCACGGACTCTCCCCTAGCCACTTCCTCCTCCTCCTCCACTTCCTCAGTTCAAGCCCACCAGTCACACCTGGGGAGAAAAAAGAGGATTTCTGTTCCCACAACGATACAGCTATTGTTGTTGTTAAGTGCCTAGTGTAGGGTTCCTGAGGAGCGGCTGGTAAGCTTGAACCAATCATCTTGTGGTTCAACCGACCTTGCAGTCCAGTGCTTATCCTACAGGGCCACACCAGGAATGCTATACAGGATCGACATGAGTCAGAACCAACTCAACAGCACTTACCAACAACAATCAGTTGTGGTTCCGAATATCAGCCATAGACCCACACCGTTTCGCATCCCTTTCTAACCAAAACTCCTCCTGCAAACCTATCTTATGCAAACGATCACGTTAATTGAGCATTAGTGGCTAGTCAAACCACCCAGGACAGTGACCCCTGCTGTGGCCAACACCCCTCTCTCTTAGATGCACACTTTCCCACAACCATGTTGTGCACCTTGGCATTTTCAGGGCAACCCTATATTCATGCAGTAATCCACGTGAACTCAGGAGTTCTCCTAGTAGATGCATATGGGCCAACTCCCACCACAGAGGTTGCTGGTCAGCCTCCCAGGATTCCCTGGCAGACATCTCTCCTTTATCAGCTGTGTGGTCTCCTGGCAGGCTTGCCAATTGTCTGAGCACTGATCACTAGCTTGAAGTTTGCCCTAGGGTGCAGAGAGACTGAAGAGACAGGCAACTCCATGATAGTGAAAATAGAATTTTTTTTAAGGGGTTACTTACTGATGTGTAGCCCTGGGTAGTCAGCCTCATTTCCATGCTAGAGAGCAAGGTTCATAGTCTTTTCTGAATGATGTGCATAGGATATTGATCATTATGCGTTCCATTTCATTTTTGGCAACTTCCAATTTTCCTAGAATCATGTTTCTTACATTCCATGTTCTGATTATTAATGGATGTTTACAGTTATTCTTCCTCATTTTGAGTTGGGCCCCATCAGCAAACGAAGGTCCCGAGAGCTTTACTCCACTCGCGTCATCAGGGTCAACTCTACTTTGCAGGAGTCATCCCTTCCCCCAGTCGTATTGTGAGTACTTTCTAACACTATATCTGACAAGATCCGTATCTGTGCCCATTCCAAAGAGAGGTGACCCAACAGAATGCGGAAATCATCGGACAATCTCTTTGATATCCCATGCGAGTAAAGTTTTACTAAAGGCAATACAGAAATGGTTACAATCATACATTGACAGAGAACTTCCAGAAGTTCAAGCCAGATTCAGAAGAGGCTGTGGAATGAGGGATACCACTGCTAATGTTCGATGGATCTTGGCTGAAAG
>NW_006408686.1:3118180-3145879 GCF_000296735.1 Chrysochloris asiatica
AAAATTACAGCCAAGGGTGGATCCAAGATGACAGGCTAGGCAGATACACTATTGAGACATGCAAACCAAGTGACTATCCTAGAGCACAGAGCTTCAAAGAAAAGAATAAAGAAGTCGATCAAATACCACTGAGAGGAAGAGACTGAATGAAAACAGTGAAGAGTGAGGCCTAAGGTGCAATAAACTGCCAACTGGCACAGGGCAGACATTTTAAATTATTGCAAAGTGCATTCTGATGGGAGCAGGAACCAGATAACTGGCTCTGCTTGCTCAGGACCGCAGCAGCAACCTTAAAAGTGACCGGCTATCAGAGAGGTGTGATCTTGGCTCTTACCTTGCACAGTCTCATGGTAACCAGTGGCGCAGCCCCCGACCCCACCCCATCCCACAGCCAATGCTGTGCCGGGTTTCTCTTTCTTATCTTGCTTCTTAGTTGTTTCCTCCCCTCCCCCCTTATTGTTTTCTTTTTATTTTATTTCCTTTTTATTCGCTTTTTTTTTAATCCTGAGACCAGAGGATGAAAAGGAAATGGTATCTGACTACTGCTGCTAACCACTTTGAAAGGGATCACAATAGGCAGTCCTGGATTGTTGTTGTTGTTGTTAAGTACCGTGGAGTCTGTTCCAACTCATAATGACCCTGCACAGGGTTTCTGAGGCTGTAAAACTTTACAGGAGCAGAAAGCCTCATCTTCCTCCCGCAGAATGGCTGCTAGTTTTGAACTGCCGACTTTGAGGTTAGCAGCCTGCTTCGGAACCACTCCACTACCAGAGTTCCTTAGATAGAGTGAAACATGTGAACATAGAGTGGTAGAAAATGTGGTAGAAAAATGTAGAACAAAACTCAAAGTAAATACAAAATGAAATATATATATAAAATAAAAAGAGCCTTTTTACAAAGATAGAGCCAAAAGCGAAGAAAGAAGCCCCTGCCCTTCCCAAAACTGAAGCCAAAGCATTGAAGGCCAGGAAGGCAGTGCTGAAAGGCATCCACAGCCACAAAATTAAAAAAAGAAGACAATCCGCATGTCACCCATCTTCCATCGGCCCAAGACAGAGGCTCCGAAGGCAGCCCAAACGTCCTCTGCAGAGCGCCCGCAGGAGAAGCAAGCGTGACCACTATGCCATCAGATGTTCCCTCTGACACTGAGTCAGCCACGAAGAAGACTGAAGACAACAACGCACTTGTGTTCACTGTGGAGGTCAAGGCCAACAGGCCGAGAGGAAGTCTATGACATTGACGTAGCCAAGGTCAACCCCTTCATCAGGCCTGAGAGAGAAAAAAGAAGGCTTATGTTCCACTGGCTCCTGACTAGGATGCTTTAATGTTGCCAACAAACTCGGGGTCATCTCAACTGAGTCCAACTGGCTAATTCTAAATATAAATTTTTTTCAATACAAAAAAATCTAAAAAGACAGGCTTACTTGGTCTGATAGCTACCGGTCCTTATATACCCTGCAGGCCTGAAACTGAACTCACCTCTGTGAGTCAACTTTCAGTCAAACCACAGACAGGTGACCAGTAACATCAGGGAGACACCCAGTCTTTTCATTACAATATGAGATCAAAAGGGCAGCATTTCCACCAGGGATAAGGCTCAGGAGGCAGGAAGGGGTAAGAGGAAGAGTGCTGTTACATTGTGAGGATCGCAGTCAGTGTCACAAAATAAAATGGGCTTGAATTGTGAAATGGAAAACCAATTTGCTCTATAAACTGTCACTCAAATCACAATAGTTAGTAGTGGGGCTACAAAGGCAAGAAGTGACTGGCTTACAAGCTTTCAAAAGGGAACCTAGATCCAGAGGGCATGGAGGAAGGTAGAATCTCCACTGAGTAGTATCCAATCTGTCTAGGTGGGGCTGATGAAAGGAGATAGGGATAGGTCTCTTGTGATACAACAGTGAATATTTTTTATTAGGACTGATTGTGAGGGTTGGAAATGTAAAGGTAGACGTTCTGTAGCAAGGAAGGGAGTGATTAACTTTGCAGTTCAGGTGCAGAGGTCCCTGGGACCATCAAGGAAGAAGAGCGGAGAGTGGGACCCTACCCAGAGAAGCAGTGACGCCAGAGATGAAGGCAGAGACAATGATGTGGAGAGATGGAGAGGCTGGGGACTTCAGACCCAGAGAGGGAGAGAGGCTGTGTGCTGATGACCATGGGGCAGGCTTGTAGGGTATACCCTTTGGTTGGTTGGTGATGCATGGAGGGGATTGTAACCATGGCAATGATACAATATACAATAGAATGAATGTAAAACTAATGTCCTCCCATGTAAAATATCACATAATTGACAATAAAACATTTTTTAAAATCACAATAGTCAGAGAAAAAAGTATAAAAACTAGAAAAAAAAAATGTCCATCAACAGATTTTAAAAAGAAAGAAAGAAAGAATGGTGTTGTTATTGTGAAGTGTCATCAAATCAGTGCCAACTCATAGTGACCCTGCATAGGGTTTCCAAGGAGCAGCTGGTAGGTTTGAACCACTGACCTCGTGGTTCAAATCAACCTTGCAGTCCCGTGCTTTATCCCACAGAACCACACAAGGACTCTGTATTTTTGCAGTCCAGTGCTGATCCTACAGTGCTACAACAGGTTTAAAAGAAAGAAAGAAACATTACATACCCTATAATTCAAAGAGCTCTGTAGCGTAGTGGTTCTGGATCGGGCTGCTAATCTCACAGTCAGCAGTTCGAAACTACCAGCTGTTACGTGAAAGAAAGATGAGGCTTTCTGCTCCCATAAAGATTTACAGCCTTGGAAACCCTGTACAGGGTCGCTATGAGTCAGAACCGACTCCACGGCACATCACAACAACAAGAATGCAAGAAAACCCTACAGTGCAGTACTACTCTGAAACACGTGGGGTCGCTGTGAGTCGGAATCAACAACACCAGGCAGTGGTAGACCAAGTACAATGTAGAAAGATGGAACCATATAACTGTGATGAGGGTTTTTCTCCCCATATCTGCCTTACATCCTTCCTAGTGGGACCTTTGGTTAAAAAAAAAGACTTGACATAAATCGTGCTCTTGAGATGGGCTGTAAGAACTTGTCAACATTAACCAGCTGGCAAGAAAGACCTATTTGCCTTGTTGTTGTTGTTGTTGTTATGTTCTGTGGAGCCGGTTCCAACTCATAGCAAGCCTGCATAGGGTTTCCGAGGCTGTAAATCTTTATGGGAGCAGAAAGGCTCATCTTTCTTCCGCAGAACAGCTGGTAGTTTCGAACTGCTGACCGTGAGATTAGCAGCCTGATTTGTAACCACTACGCTACCAGAGCTCCTTCTATTTATCTTGGGGGTGGTATATTTCAACAGATCTGAAGGAATCATAAGCCTCTTCCAGTGACACACAGGACCCCATCTCAAATCCATGGAGGAAAACCATTGGGAGTGAACTGGCATGAAACCAGGACCCTTGGGAGAAGGAGTTCTGATGAACAGTTTTACAGGAAAAGTAAAGAACCCTCGTCCTTGGGTATGATTTTCCTTCCTGGTAAGGAACCGCATTTCATAATCTTTCTAACATTCCAGGTCTAGTTAAAGGACTATAAAAACACTGAATTCCGCAAATAGTATTTACTGAGTTCTTAGGTGGTGGTGGTGAAGTGCCATGGACTCAAACGCTGTATAAGTTAAGCAGTCCTTTGTTTATCTTCCAGTAACACACCACGATTTGGAATTTCTACCAGCCCACTTCTCTTAGGCTGAAGCAACTATCCAGAGCCACTTTGTCCATGAGCAAAAAGCTGTTGGGTTTTCCAGAGTGTTGGGCAACACAGATTCTCCTTGGTGCTGCTCAGCTTTCCACCTTATGTGGCTACAGAGTTGGAAGACATTGTAAGTAGTGTGAGGACAATACAACTTCCCGGACAACAAAAACTACTTACTGGCTATGTGTTGTCAAAGACTAATAGGTTCAGGAATGTGAGAAAATAGACTGTGTTGCCCCCTTTCTTCTTCCAGTCCTTGATGTGGTTAAGTGTCATCGAGTTGGTTCTGACTCATAGCCATTCTGTATAGGGTTTCCAAGGAGCAGCTGGTGAGTTTGAACCACTGGCCCTGTGGTTCAAACCAACCTTGTGGTCGTGTGCTTCATTCCACAGCACCATACCAGGACTCCATATTGTCCTGCTAGATAGGAAGTTAAGAGAGTCCCTGAAAGGCATAAGGAAATCCAAATGAGAAACAAACTCAAAATAAAAAGACTTGAGGAAGAAATCGTAACGTGTAAGGAGAGAGGCGGGCAGGAACAAGTCTTGCTGCCAAGTTAGCAGGCATCTTCTTATGTTCTTAAGAATGCTTCATTTCTTTTGTTTGACCAGCTTCACTTCCCAGATTCCTGTAAAACACATGGTCCAACCCGGTACCTAAGAACAAGGCCCACGTCATCTTAGCTGTTCTCTGCTTTCATAAGAAGCACAGATCACCAGACCAAGAACCTTGGTCAGAATCATCCCAGAAGGTTGGAACCTTTCGAACTGGAGAGCCCCCGACGCTCTTCAAGCCATCCTTCAAGTCACCAACAGCACCACCGACAATCACAATGAAAGTTCTCATCTTTTCCCTCCTCCTGCTGCTGCCATTAACGCTGATGTCCATGGTCTCTGGCAGCCTGAACTCAGGTAAATAAGATTCACGTTCTATCTTGGGGGGCCGGGGAGAGAAAATGTAGTAAACAGAAGAGAACATGGTCAGACATACACTAAAATGCTGCCAAAGTCCCTTTAGACTATCAGGATTTGGAGCGAGGTATTAGCCTTTCTGGAGTCCTGGTGTGGTACTATAGAACAAGCAACCACCAGGCGCTCCTCGGAAACCCTATACAAGGTCGCTGTGTGGTGGAACCAACTGGATAGCACTTAACCACAACATTAGCCTTTCTAAGGAGCCCTGGTGGTGCCGTGGGTTAAGCAGTTGGTCTGCTAACCAAAAGTTCGTCTGTTCAAACCCACCAGCTATTCCACAGGAGGAAAATGAGGCTGTCTGTTCAAATAGAGATTTACAGTCTCAGAAAACTTAAATAGCGTTCTTCTCTGTCCTGTAAGGGCAGCTATGATGCAAAATCAACTCGATGGCAATGGATTTGTATTAGCCTTTCTGAGTGCCAATTTCCTCCTTTACAAAAAGAAGAAAGACTGTCCTTACATCCAGCAAGTGTTCTGAGAGTTAGGTGAGATATTGTATGTGAAACTGTCTGCAAGAGACACTGGCAGACAAACAGACAAAGAAACATACTGGCTCCACCAAGATTTTTCTCCCTCTTTCCCGCAGTTCCTTTTTCAGAAGAGTAATTTCATTTTTCCAGGGCCAATCTTGGTGGCGGTGGTGAGAGTGGATAGAAAGTAACTAACTGTACATTTGTAGAAGATAAGGAATAATATTTATAATACTTAATGATAAGGCAATAGACTAGAAAAGGCATATCACCAGGTAGTATCCAGATTGGAAGCTTTATCCATACCTCGCTGTTTTAACAGTTCACCTTACAGAAGCAGACGTTTGATAAGGGATTCCGTATTTGCTCCCTTTTTTACAATAGTCAATATGGCCCAGCCCTTAGCAGAAAAAGTGAGCAAAAGAGAGCTCACCCCATGTGTGCTTCACCTTGAGAGGATCTTCTCCCCAAGAGCTACTTTTGGGTGAACAGTTTTGTTATGTTTGCTGTTGTTGTTGTTGTTAGGTGTCATCAAGTCGGTTCTGACTCATAGTGACCCTGTGCACAACAAAGCCAATCACTGCCTTGTTCCGTACCATCCTCACGATCGTTAAACCTGAGCCCGTTGCTGCTGCTGCCTCTGTGGCAGGCCATCTCATTGGGAGTCTTCCTCTTTTTCGCTGACCCTCCACTTTCCACTTTACCAACCAAGAAGTCCTTCTCCAGGAACTGGTCCCTCCTGATAACATGTCTAAGCGATTGAAAATGAAATCTCACCATCCTGGTTCCCAAGGAGTATTCTGGCTGTACTTCTTCCAACACAGATTTGTTACATACTCAGCATCGAGTCAGCCCTAAAGTCAGGAGAAATTCTCCCTACTTCACCCAAGTTTCAAATATCCCCTTCCCTGAAGAGGAAGATCTCTGGAAGCTACTGAGGCCTGGATCACCATTCTGGAAGAGACGATGATGAAAGACATCATTATCCAGCCCCCAGTGGGAGTCTTAGGGGAGAGTTTTCAAGCCTGGATTCAAAGCTCCAGCTCCAACCTGTCTTTCCAGCCCCTCCCTTCTCCACTCACTAACAAATCCTCTATGCTCCACCCAAACACAGGTCCGGTGTTTTCCCATCAGCTCATGTTTGCTCACGCACCCAACTCAAAATCCACCTCTCACCTTGATTCCACTCACAACCAGGTATGAGTACCCACTCCTATGAACACGCTGAGCCCTAACTTGACTGTCTCTCTCCCAGTCCTTCTTTCTACCTTATTCTGAAGGTCTGGATACGCCTGTCTTTCCTCCACCTCCTGCCCATCTAGATTCCAGCCTCCACGGTGGCACAATCTAGTGGATTGTTTCCACATCCCTCACACTATCCAGCAGTAAATATTTGCTGAATGAAAGAATAAATTCTCCAGTTTCTAAGTCCAAGATATTGCCCTTTGAAGACTCCACACCAGGGTTTGATAGCAGCTTTGTTGGCTGGATAATTCTTTGCTAGGTGCTATTATGATGTTTACTAGCACCCAAGCCCTCTATCCATAGATGATAATAGCAGCCCACCCCACCTCTAATTGTGACAGCCAAGAATGTGTCCAGATATTGCCAAAATCTCCCCTGGCTGAGAGCCACTGTTCTACACCAATAGTTCTCAAACCTGATTACACATTCTAAATCACCTAAGGCTCTCTTTTAGAAAGATGGAAGTGGGGGCTGGGCATTAGTACACTTTCAAAGTCCACAGGTCATTCTAATATGTAGACAGAGTTGAAGTTGAAACCAGTGCTTTAAGCCAGATAACCTGAAAGAGCAATCTCAAAGCCTGGTTAGGTGTCCTCTCTAACGTGTTCAAGAACAAAGATGACAGTTTGAAGACTAAGGTGCACCTGACCCAGGCCATGGTATTTTCAATAGCCTCATATCCATGAGAAAGTTGGACAGTGAATAAGGAAGACCATAGAAGAATTGATGCTTTTGAGTTATGGTGTTGGAGGAGAATGTTGAAAGTACCATGGGCTGCCAAAAGAACAAACAGATCTGTGTTGGAAGAAGTACAGCCGGAATGCTCCTTAGAAGTCAGGATGGCCAAACTTGGTCTCTCATACTTCGGACATATTATCAGAAGGGACCAGTAACTGAAGGGGCACATCATACTTGGTAAAGTGTAGGATCAACAAAAAATAGGAAGACCCACCACAAGATGGATTGGCAGAGTGACAGCAGCAATGGCAGCATAACAATGATTGTGAGGCTGACGCAGGACCAGACGGTGTTTTGTTCTGTTACGCATAAAGTCACTATGAATCTGTACCAACTTAATGGTACGTAACAATAACAACATGAACTTGTGGGGAGTCCTAGTGTGGCACTGTAGGATAAGCACCAGAATATAAGGTCGGTTTGAACCACATGGCCAGTGGTTCAAAAACCATCTTTAAAATTGCATATTTCAAAAAAAAAGCATATTTCAGGTGGTTCTTCTACTATTTGCAAGACTCAAAGCTTAAGTTCAACTAGTTGTCAAAAGGTAGTTACAGCCTTCTCCAGGGAACATTAACTGGTCTATTGAGTCCAATGGGTGCCCTTTCTTGACCAACTCTACGATTAAAGACGAATCACAGCTGTAGAAACCTATGCTGTGGGAATCTGAAGACAGGGTTTCATCAATTACGCTGTGGGACTAGAATTTTCTCACAAAATACTATTTAAATGGGGTGGGATGGATCACTGGTTTAAAACTATTTGTATGAAAGACTTCCCTTAGAG
The DNA here is from genome assembly GCF_000296735.1 of Chrysochloris asiatica. Lineage (NCBI taxonomy): Eukaryota > Metazoa > Chordata > Mammalia > Afrosoricida > Chrysochloridae > Chrysochloris > Chrysochloris asiatica. The sequence goes on from NW_006408686.1 coordinate 3,126,108, forward strand.
TGGTATACTCAGAAATGAGAGGTTACATATACACAAAATTAATAGTAAAAAGACTCAGTAATGAATCATTCTAATATTAAACCCATTCCTTTGGCTCCTCACTGAACTTACCAAAGAGCATTTGCCTCCAGGATCTCATTTTATTCTTTGGCAGGTGCAAAACCAGTGTAGAGGCCCTGTCTGACTTCCTCTGACTTCACACAGGGGAAGGAAAATCAACCTCAAAATCAGCCCAAGGTCAATTCCTATGAGGCAGAGGTCAGACGTGCCTCCACCCTACAACTTTCTTGACCTATTCTGACACCAACCATACCTCCCACAGCACTCTCTGCTTCACATTTGGGTTCGATAATCCATTGCAGTGGCCACACAGAACTCATAGAACATTCACAATTATGGGGTTTATGAGGGAAGTGAACAAGTGTGGCGTTGTAGGATAAGGCACTGGAGCACAAGGTCAGTGGTTCAAATTCACAAGCATATTGAGTATGTATGTTGTTAACAATAACAACAACAATGAAAGGAAGGGGAGTGCTGGTGTCACTGTAGGGTAATCACTAGACTTCTCACCACAAGGTTGGTAGTCAAACCCACCAGCTGCACCTCGGAAACCGTATACAGGGTCACTATGAGTCCAAACCAATTTGATGGCACTTAACAACAACAATGAAAAGAGCCACAATAACAGCGTACATGTTCAGTATGCTTTTCACAGGGGAATAAGGGGAATAGGAATAGGTGAAAAGACTTAAAAATGCACTAGTATATATGACACAATAGTAGACTATCTATTGTTTGTATTATTTTTTAGTTACAGGATTACTTATAATAACAGCTAATATGGGTTAGGAGTCCTGATGTGGTGTTGTGGGTTAGTGTGCTGGGCTGCAAGTTGAACCGCAAGATGGGCAGTTCAAGTTACCAACCGCTCCTCGGAAACACTATACAGGGTCAGTATGAGTCAGGACGGCACTTAACAACAATATGTGTTAAGCATGCCTGTGTGATAAGTATTGTTCTAAGAATAATCATAGTACATGTACAATTATTTAAAACCAAGAAATTAGCATTGATACAATACTGTTGACTCATCTATAAATATTCAAATGAGTCCTGGGTGATGAGGCAGGTGAAGCATTGGGTTGCTAACTGCAAAGTTTGCAATTCAAACCCACCAGCCATTCTACAGGAGGGACAAGAAGCTGTCTGCTCCCATAAAGATTTATTGTCTCAGAAACCCTACGGAGCAGATCTACTCTGTCCCATAGTGTTGTTAAGAGCCAAAATCAATTCAGTGTCAGTGGGGTGGGTTTATAAATATTTAAGTATTCCAATTTTGCTAATCTTCCCCCTAATATACTTTTTGTGGCCCAGAATCCAAGGCAGGATCCCACACTGAAGAAAAGTCATTGTATCTCCTTGTTCTTCCCAAGTCTATGGGAATTTTCTCAGTCTTTCCTTGTCTTTGGTGACCTTGACACTTTGGGAAACTATTGGTCTGATGTTGTCATATGTCCCTGACTTGGGTTTATCTGATGAATTCCTCATGAGTAAATTCAGGTTGTGCATTTTGGGGGACAGGAAGACCACAAAAGTGATGCTGTACCCTCTCAGCACGACCCATCAGAAAGTCCATAACAATAACAGCTCTCATTACTGAAAACTTCAAGCTCTTAATTAAGTGCTGTCTGACAGGCTTCTCGAAGGCCCCAGGATGCCACAGTTTGGGCCCAGCTGTAGCGCTGTAGAATAAGTACTGAACTGCTAACCAAAAGATTGACAAGTCAAACCTGCCAGTCGCTCTTCAGAAACGTTATACAGGGTTGCTATGCGTTGGAACCAACTCCATGGAACTTACAACAATTAACTTAAAAAGTTGGCAGTTCAAAACCACTCAGTAGTGCGACGAAAGAAAGACCTGGTGATCTGCTTCCCTGTGCCAACTCAGAGTGACCCTGCATAGGGTTTATGAGGAGCCGCTGATGGGTTTTGAACTGCTGGCCTTATGGTTAGCAGTCCAATGTTTATCCAACATTGGACACCAGAACTCCACTCCCTAAGCATTGTTGTGCATAGGGTCCCTGTGAGTAGGAACTAACCCATAGCGACCCTGTATAGCGACCCTGTATCCAAGCAGATGCTGGTGAGCTTGAACCACCAACCTTGCAGTTCAAACAGCTTTGCAGTCTGGCGCATTAACCCACAGCACCACACCAGGAGTCCCCCTAAACATTACAGCCAAGGAAACTCTGAGGAGCAGGTCTACGCTATAACACCTAGGCTCGGCATTGATTAGACAGCAATTGATTTGTTTTGTTTATTGGTTGGTTGGTGTTGTTACATGCAGTTGATTCGATTCTGACTCATAGCCATCCTGTATATGGTTTTTGAGAGTGACTGGTAGGTTTGAACTGCCAACCTTGCAGTTAGCAGTCCAGTGCTTATCCTACAGCACTACATCTACTATTTTCCCAGTTATAATAAATATCTTTTTGGGAGACTCTTTGAGACTAAGCAAAAATACCCTGTTTTCATCACACTTTTGCCCACTAATTCTAGCATTCTTTGATTATTACTGGGCAAGCCAAGGGTTGTTTGTTTGTTTGTCCATTTGTTTACCCCAGAGTCCTGATGTGGTGCTATAGGGTAAGCACTGGATTGCAAACCACATGATTGAAGTTTCAAACCCACTAATCATTCCTTGGAAATCTTATACAGAGTCGGACCCAACTCAGTGGCACTTAGCAACATTAACCAAGCAGTGCTTTTCCGTTTCCATCATTCCTTCTACATGTATTCATTGGAATTCCACTATAAAAAAGAGCTGTCCTTTCTTTCTCATTTACTTACTTATTCAACTATTGCTTCATAGTAGTCTGGACTCCTAGGTGTTTCTAGATTATAATTCATTACTATCATTATTTACTCTGAGACTCATATTGTCTCTGATTGGCCCATTGAGAGTCCCTTCAAGTTGGCTCTTGGGTCCTTCTGACATACTCCTATCAGTTTATTAGCAATTTCGTACCATTTGACACCACAGATGTTCCACACTCATCTTAGGCTTTCCTGCCACAGCCCTGGAATCAACCATTTCTCTAAGGAACTCTGCTTCTTTTCATTGTTGTTGTTAAGTGCCGTTGAGTCAGTTCGGACTCATACCAACCCTGTCTAAGGTTTCCGAGGTGCAGCTGGTGGGTATGAACCACCAACCTTGTGGCTCAGTACTTATCCTACAATGCCACACCAGGACTCTGGTTCCTTTCATCATTAAGTGCCATCGAGTCAGTTCTGTATAGAGTTTCCAAGGAGCAGCTGGTGGATTTGAACCACCAACCTTGTGGTTAGCAGTCCATTGCTTATCCTACAGTGCCACACTAGAACTCTCCTTCCTTTCATTGTTGTTGTTGTTAAGTGCCTTTGAGTGGGTTCTGCCTCATAGTGTCCCTGGTTTCTGAAGAACACACATCGCTGACCTTGTGGTTAGCAATCCAGTGCTTATCCTACAGCACCAAACTAGGATCCAGCACTGGAAGGTGGTGTTTGCAAACTATGGGAACTGAGTATACTCAGTTGCTGAGTATTGTTGCTTCTAGGCCCTCTAGTGGAGAGAGCTAAAAACATGTATGTTTGTGTTGAAAAACAAAACAAAACATTTTTAAACAGTTGCCATTGAGGTACAGGGTTGCTATGAGTCGGAACCGACTCCACGGCACATTAACAACAACAACAACATCCAAGTGATTATGACTCATACTACACTCAAGTGTGTCAAAGCAGAACTATGCTTCACAGGGTTTTCAAAGGCTGTTTTTTGGAAAGAGATCACCAGAACTTTCTTCCAAACCTCCAACATTTCCATTAGCAGCTAACCATTTGCCTACCCAGGGACTCCCATATGTATGTATGCACATATTTTATTGTTGTTAAGTGCTGTATCGGGTTTCCGAGGATTGGCTGACTGGTGAGCTTGAACCACCGACCTTGCAGTTCAAATCGATCTTGCAATGCAGCGCATTAACCCACAGCACCATGCCATAAGTGAGGCACAAAAAAGCTAAGCGGCATGTCCTAAATCACAAAAAACTAGAATGTAGTGGAACTGGGAAATCAAAATAATGATAATTACATCACAAGGCCTAACAGTGGGAGTGACTTCTTTACCCATTGTTGTTGTTGTTATGTGCCGTGGAGTCGGTTCTGACTCATAGCGACCCTGTACAGGGTTTCCGAGGCTGTAAATCTGTACAGGAGCAGAAAGCCTCATCTTTCTCCCACAGAACAGCTGGTAGTTTCGAACTGCTGACCCTGAGGTTAGCAGCCCGATTGGTAAACACTACGCTACCAGAGCACCTTTCTTTACACATGCAAGTCAGCAAAAAGCAATAACCTAATGTTTCAGTATAGACACTCTCTTTGGAAAATAACTAGAAGTCCATGCCAACAACACTAATGCTAACCACCATGTGCTAAAGGCCTCCGCAGGCACTGGGTCCCTACAGTAGCTCATTTATTCCACACAACTCTACAAGATGGATGTTACCATCCTTGTTTTATAAATCAAGGAACCAAGGACCAAAGAAGCTAAGGGACTGGCCCAAGACGACATAATTAAGTGACAGAGCCAGTAGCTTAACCCAGGTCTGATGGCATATAAAGTTCACATGGGTTCTAATATACTGATATGTTCCACAAATGATTCTAGCTTTCTTATTTGGATAGTTATCTATTTATTTTAATTCATGTTAGAAAAACTATAAACTCACATCAATCCCACAATTTCTCAAGTAATATTGCATGGGAACACTGAATAACTTAAAATTAAGAAAGGTGTGCAACAGGGTTGCATTCTTTCACCATACCTATTCAACCTGTATGCTGAGCAAATAATCCAAGAAACTGGGTTCTATGAAGAAAAATGTGGCATCAGGATTGGATGAAGACTCATTAACAACCTGTAATATGCAGATGCTACAACCTTGCTTGCTGAAAGTGAAAAGGACTTAAAATATTTACTAATGAAGAACAAGGAGCACAGCCTTCATTATGGATTGCATCTCAATGTAAAGAAAACAAAAACCCTCTCCACTGGACCAATAAACAACATTCTTATCAACAGAAAAAAGATTGAAATTGTCAAGGACTTCATTCTTGGATCAACTATCAACACTCATGGAAGCAGCAGTCAAGAAATCAAACGACGTATTGCATTAGGCAAATCTGCTGCACAAGACCTTTTTAAAGTGTTGAAGAGCAAAGATGTCAGCTTGAGGACTAAGGTGCGCCTGACCCAAGCCATGGTATTTTCAATAACCTCATATGCATGCAAAAACTGGACACTGTATAAGGAAGACTATAGAAGAATTGATGCCTTTGAGTTATGGTGTTGGAGGAGAATATTGAAAGTGCCATGGGCTGCCAAAAGAACTAATAGATCTGTGTTGGATGAAGTGCAGCCACGGTGCCCCTTGGAGGCCAGGATGGCCAAACTTCGTTTCTCATACTTCAGATAGATTGTCAGGAGGCACCAATCGCTGGAGAAGGATTTCATGTTTGGTAAGGTGGAGGGTCAGAGAAAAAGAGGAAGACCCCCAGTGACATGGATTGGCAAGGTGGCAGCATCAATGGGCTCAAGCGTGGTAACGATAGTGGGGTTGACCCAGGATCAGGCAGTGAGTCAGTACCGACTCGATGGCACCTAATAACAATTGCATAGGAGGAGGCTTTGTTGTTGTGAAGTGCCATTCAGTCGGTTCCAACTCATAGCGACCCTGGCACAGAGTTTCCAAGGAGTAGCTCGTGGGTTTGAACAGCCAACCTTGCCGTTAACAATCCAGTGCTTACCCTACCATGTCACACTAGACTGTTGTTGTGTGCCTTGGCGTCGGTTCCGAATCATAGCGACCCTGCTTAGGGTTTCTGAAGAGCAGCCAGTGGATTTGAACTGCTGGCCTTGTGGTTCGCAGTCCAGTTCTGATCCACAGTGCCACACCAGAAGTCCAGGCAAAGTTTTGTGAACTAAACATAAATCATGAAGTAAATAATAGCACCGGTGGCGCATGGCTAAAGCAGAAGTCATAAAGAAAGTCCATAAAGGTCTGTGGTCTGGGAAACATGAGACATTAGTACCACACAGCCCCGTTTTCAGTTACACCCATGAAATCGGCAACACCATATAGCGCTGCAAAAACAACAGCAGACTAGAATCTAGATATGTCACCTTTGTGAATTTGCTCTCCTGAATCTGAGTCTCAGTGGTTTCTTCATCTGGAAAAAAAAAAAAAAAAAGGAGATTGTGATTTATTTAACTAGTTTTGAAATCAGTTTGGTAATGACATATCAGTATAAACTTTTTCTTAACTTTTGACCCACTGATTCCACTTGGGGAAATCTCTCCCAAGAAAATATCCAAAGCTTGGGAAACACAAAGAAATTTCGCAATAGCTAAAACTAAAACAATCTAAATGTCCAGCAATAGGAGAAAGGTCAATCCCCTGGCGTTCGTATATACGTGTTCCGAGTATCGTACTGTCATCAAACGTGTCTGTGATAGACTGTGAACTGGAAAAAAGACAAAAGCTTGTTCAGAGACTATGATTATCATTATATGAAGAAAACCAAATGCAGGAAACAAATATACCAAAATACCCATGAGTTGGCAAGAATAAAGATGTCTTCATTTGTACTTTCCAGATTTCCTCTAAGATAGTTAAATATTACATTTGCTGGGTGGTGCAAATGGTTAATAACTGCAAAGTTAGAAGTTCATTTGAGTCCACTTAGAAAGGTCTGGTGATGGACTTTGCAAATGAGCCACTGAAAGCCCAATGGAGCGCCTTTCTACTCCCACACATCTGGGGTCACCATGAGTCAGGATAGACTAGCAGTAACTGGTGGTAACATTTAGAATGGAAAACGCTTCTCCAGGAAGGAATTCAACTAAATAGCTCCAAGATTCCTTCGGGCTCTTGTGGGTTTTCTCTGCAACTAGGTGAAGAGGTCAGAAGAGAGTAAAAAATGTGAGACAAGGTTAGATGGCAGAGGCTGTTCCTGTTGAAACTACTTTAACAACACTCAAAACAGTACATGAGAACATTTGAACGCTAGCATTTGGGGCAATGTTGTAACACTTTTTCCATGTGTGTGGCAGAGAGGGTACAAGTTTGGGAAACAGTCATTTCTAAGAGCCTTCTCCAGACACTTGCCCATCACGTAACTGAACAAACATTTATCATGTGCCTACCATGTACCAGGTTCACGCGTAAGCAAGAGAGGCCGATTTTAAACAACAAAACATCAACTGTAACTTTTTTTTTTTAATAATAGAGCTACTTTCACATATGATGGGGACCATGTGAGGACATAAGCAATTCTGACAAGAAATATTAGAAACTACTATTGCAGAGGAAAAAGAGAAAATGAAAAAGAAGACCCCCGACAAGATGGATTGTAGCAACAGCAATGAATTCAAACCTCACAGTTGTTAGGATTACGCAGGATCGGGCAGTGTTTCGAGTCAGAAACAACTCGACGGTATCAAACACCTAGGCAGAGGAAGCATCTTCTGAGGTCAGCTCTAACTCCAGAACCTCAAGTCTGTTAACCAGCATCCTTGATCAGCATAAAAATATTTTAGGGTTCACAAAGTGGGGATAGGACATCATCAGGTGGTAGTCGCTCTAGGATAGAGGCCAAAAGAGGAATGTAGCAAATACCATCGTCTTAGTGAACTATGGATTCAAACGTGGGATCAGGAGACGATCCTGGTTTATAGAATAATCTGTTTCTTGTTCACATTCCTTAAACCATAAAATTGTAGTACAGAGAAGGAGAGGAAGGTCGAGTTTGAATTAACCACCACCTTGTCTCCTCTCTTCCATTCTCCACCTACCTCCTGGCTAAGGTTTTCACTGTTGTTGTTGTTGTTGTTGTGTGCCGTCAAGTCAGTTCTGACTCACAGTGACCCTGCATAGGGTTTCCAAGGAGTGGGTGGTGGGTTTGAACTACCAACCTTGCTGTTTAAACTAATCTTGCGGTCCAGTGCATTATCCAGCTACGCCACTAAGCAAGATTTTAAAGCTCCATTCCTAACCCGTTTAAAATATTCCTCTCCTGAGCAGCCTAAATTCCTGAGGTTCAAAAGGAGGAGAAATGGAACCATGCTGTGCTAGGTAACACAATGCTGGGAGGAAGATTATTCAATATTTTCTCCTTCCCTTCCCTGGAAATGACCTGTTTCCTTCCAACAGGGGTCGCCAGAGGCCACAAGGACCAGCTCCAGGGCTCTAGGAGGTGGCTTCAGGTAGGCGGCCAAGAATGTGAATGCAAAGGTCAGTATCACAGCATCCACAACTACAATTGGACCACTGTTGCCTCAGCTTTCTTCCTTGAGCCCCTCTGAGATGTAATCAAAGCTGAGCCCACCCAGTCCCCTTCTCCATCAGCCCACCCCATGCAGCACCAAGAGCTGACTCCTCCAAGGTTCAGGGAGAGCTGGCTGAACCTGACTCCCCCTCTCCCTTTTCCTAAGACCCCCCAGGACTGCCTTCCAGAAAACTTTTACTTTGTCCTGGTCTTCCAAAACTTTCCTGGATCCAATTCTCAGCCTTATCTTACAAGAACAACTCAAATCAGAGTGGCAAATGGCTTGCCTGAGGTTACGCAGTCACTAAAACTCAGAGACCTCATTCTTTGGTCTCCTCAATGAGGTTGTTGTTAATGTTAAGTGCCATCGAGTTGGTTCCAACCCATAGCGACCCTTTATAGGGTTTCTAAGGAACGGCTGGTGAGTTTGAACCACCGACCTTGAGGTTCAAACCCACTTCACAGTTCAGCACATTAACCCACAGCACGGCACCAGAACTCCTTCCTCAGTGATATCCTACTCCAAACCTGCCACCAAATCCTTGCCTACGCAGGTCAGACCAAAATAATTCTGAGATCCTGGTGCTCAGGTAATTATTTCTCTACTGTTTGGTGTTGACCCCTTTCCCCTCAGTATGAGAGAGGAACTAGAAGAAAGTAAGAGCCATGCCCTACTCCCTCCTCGAAAACATATGAACTCTGTCCTCTAAGTAGCAACCTTGTGATTTCAGATTCGTTCCTGAGAGTCCCTAGAAGAAAGCTTACAACACGAACAGTGCCTGAGTCGCCAAAGAAGCCAAAGTGTCCCTGTGATCATCTCATGGGCTATATGAAGAATGCCAGTAAGTTTCAAAGAAATGACCTTCCTTCAAACAACCACTTTGTAATCACTAGGGGTGAGACAAGAGTTGAGGAGAGACAATAAAGGTGAAATGAAGACCAGGATAAACACTTATCACAGTTCATTCTACCCAGTGTCAGCTGGGAGGAAAACAGGAAGAACAAGACAAGCAGGATACAATTTGTCTGGTAACAAACTTGAACCAAATTCATCTGTTTTAGAAGCCCCTGCCTGTCAAAAGGAGCTCTGGTAGCATAGTGGTTACAAATCAGGCTGCTAATCTCAAGGTCAGAAGTTCTAAACTACCAGCTGTTCCACAGGAGAAAGATGAGGCTTTCTGCTCCCGTAAAGATTCACAGCCTCGGAAACCCTGTACAGGGTCGCTATGAGTCGGAACCGACTCCATAGCATATAAACACCAACAACCACCACCTGCCTGTCAAAGGGGAGTGAGTCATTCAGTGAACTCTGAAATGGCATGAGTGTCTGTCAAACAGACTTTGAGCCTTCCCCAGCAGTTTTGAAAGATTACATTTTTAAAATTGGCAATTATTGAACTGATTGTTATTATATGATGTCACCAAGGATGAGATCAATCAGATTCCTCATACACTGTTTATGGAAGTGAAATACAATTTGGCAGTACCTACAGCACTAGTCAGAAGTTCAAAACCACAAAATGCTCCTTGGAAACCCTATATAGGGTCTCCATGAGTCGGAATCGACTCAATGGCACTTAACAACAACAACCAAAATTTTGGCGCACTAGTGACACTGTAAGATAAGAAGCACTGGTCTGCTAACCACAAAATCAGCAGTTCAAACCCACCAGTCACTCTGCAGTTAAAAGATGAGGCTTTCTAATCCAGTAAAGCTCTACAACCTTGGAAACCCTATACAGGGTTGCTGTGAGTCAGAACTGAGTACTCAATGGCACCTAACAACATCAAGATTTCATATGTGTGTCCTCTTTGACTAAGTCATTAACCTTCAGGAAACTCTCTCTCTAGAATACTAGTACAAATACTCAAAGATATATGTGCAAGAATATTCATTATTCTGTATGTGTATTTGAAAAAAATAAGTGGAAATTGGCACGGTAGGATAAGCACTGGACTGCTAACCGTAAGGTCTGCGATTCAAACCCACCAGCCATTCCTTAAAAACCCCATACAGGGGCGTTATGAATCAGAACTGACTCCACAGCACTTAACAGTATCAAAAGAAAATTGGGCAAATCTGCAGCTGTTAAAAGGACTGTGTTGGTTAGAAAGATAGCTACAATACATTAAGTGACAAACAGATACAGAGCTCTCTATTTCACACTCATCACAAAGGTAAATTTCAGATGGATTAAAATCTAAATTTGAAAAACAAATCTACAAGGGAATATAGAAGAAAACTTGAGTTAGGACCTTGAGGAGGGGAAGGATTTCCTAAACAAAATGCTAAAAGTACAAATCATAAAGGAAAAGAGCAATACATCTGACTCTGGTCATCTAAAGAATAAAAAGGTAATTTAGAGAGTAAGAAATATATCTGCTATATATATAACACACAAAGAATTAGTATTCAGAATTTGTTGTTGTTAAGTGTCATTGAGTCAGTTCTGACCCTCTATAGGGTTTTCAAGGAGTGGCAGTTGAGTTTGAACCACCAGTCTTGCAGTTAGCAGTCCAGTGCTTATCCAACAGCGTCACACCAGGACTCCACAGACAAATGGGTAAAAGACTTGAATGAACACTTCACAGCCAAAGAAACCTAAATCGCTAATAGAACAGCCCTCAACTTTGTTAGTAATCAGGAAAATGCTAATTAAAACCAAAAAGAAATCTCACTATAATCATCAGATTGGCAACATTTTTAAATTCTGACAGTACCAAGTGTTGATAGGGAATAGAACAGAAGAACATTCAAGCTCACAGGTGCCATCTTAATTCTCTAGCATTTTTATATCAGAGTGGGTGGCTATATGAACAGAAATTTATTTTCTCATTCTTTGTTGTTGTTGTTAAATACCGTAGAGTCGATTCCAACTCATAGTGACTCTGTACAGGGTTTCCAAGGAGCAGGTGGTGGGTTTGAACTGCCTGCCTTGTGGTTTGCAGTCCAGTGCTGATCCTAGAGCTCCACACCAGGAGGCTACAAGTTTGCATAAAGGCACTAGCTTTAGGGGGAGACTCCCACTCTTTATCTGATCTGGGGGAAGATCTCATCTCTTCAGTTCCTCAGTGAGTAGCTTCCCCTCTGGCTGTACTTGATTGTTTAATATGTTCTTTTATATTTCAAAAGAGATTGATTTAAAACACACCTTAAAGTTTGGCACTGTAGGATAAGCACTTAACTGTTAACCTCAAGGTTGGCAGTTTAAACCCACCAGCCATTCCTTGGAAACTCTGTACAAAGTCACTATGAATTGAAACAAACAACAGCAAATTAATGCTGTCTCATTAACATAACAAAACGTAACAAGAATCCTAAATGGAATCCTAGGTATTATAACATTTTTTTCAGGGGAGTGGCAGGGTGAGCAATTCAATCCATAACAGGAGTATGAATTGGTAAGTCACTCTGAAAAACCGCTGGTACTCATCTCCTAAAGATTAAGCTGTGTTTACTCTGTGATCAGTATTCACCTACGCTTCTACATAAACACTCAAAAGAAAATATGCTCTTACTCGTATGTACACCAGGGAACATGTACACAAATTTTATAGCAATATTGCTCATAACTGCCCCAAACCTAAAACTTCCCAAATGTCTATCACCCCTAGAATGAACAAAAACTAAATTGTGCATATTAAAATATCAGTGAGAACGAATCAACAGCTAACAAAGAGAGTTATAACAACTCCCAGGGTAACAAACATTCCCTACCAACACTTGGTATTGCCAAATGTAAAATTTTTTGCCAATCTGATAGCAGCGAGTAACAAGACAAGCCACGATATTTCACATGCTTCAAGTTCAAAAGCAGGCTAAACTGAGCTAAATAAAGAAAAGAAAGAAAATGACTACCATAAAAGCAGGGTTACTTCTACAAGGGGGATCAGAAAAAGAGGGTGACAATTCTATTCCTGGATAGAAGTCTTATGACTGTTTGATTGATTGCTATTTACTGGACCATACACCTAAGTTTTGGAGTCCTGGTGTGGCGCTGTGGGCTAATGCGTCAGACTGCAAAGTCGTTTGAACTGAAAGGTCGTTAGTTCAAGCTCACCAGCTCCTCCTTGGAACAAGGAAACCCTATACAGGGTCACTCTGGGTCAGAATCAACTCGACGGCACTTAACAACAACACCTAAGTTTTGAGTCCTGGTGTGGCGCTGTGGGTTAATGCGCCAGACTGCAAACCCGTTTGAACTGAAAGGTTGGTGGTTCAAGTTCACCAGTGGGTCGCTATGAGTCGGAACCAACTCAACAGCACTTAACAACAGCAACATCTAAGTTTTGTGGACTTCTATGTAAGGAGCTCTGGTAGCGTAGTGGTTACGAATCAGGCTGCGAACCGCAAGGTCTGCAGTTCGAAACTACCAGCTGCACCGCGGGAGAAAGATGAGGCAATCTGCTCCCATAAAGATTTACAGCCTCGGAAACTCTGTGCAGGGTCGCTATGGGTCGAAACCGACTCGATGGCACTTAACAACAACAAAATGTATGTCGTATGGAATCCTAGTGTAGTGCTGTGGGTTAATGAGCTGGACTGCAAAGTCGTTTGAACCACAAGGTCAGCAGTTTAAGCTCACCAGCCGGTCCTTGGAAACCCTATACAGGGTCGCTATGCATCAGAACCCACTCGATGGCACTTAACAACAACATATATGTCATACAGAGTCTTGATGTGGCACTGTGGGTTAGTGCGCTGGACTGCAAAGTCTATTTGAACCACAAGGTCGGCAGTTCAAACCCACCAACTGCTACTCAGAAACCCTATACAGGGTCGCTATGAGTCGGAACTGATTTGACAGCACTTAGCAATACAATATATATAATATCATTTGCAATAATAAAATACTTTCAAAGGTACCGAACAAAGCAATATACATAACATAATCTCATTTTTGTTTTTAAGTAAACTTATGGTTAGATACAACAAAAGCATAAAAGAAAATGTAGCAAACGATTAACCACAATGAACTCTGGGGAAGGAAGGGTGGCATGGGAGAAGTTCATTTTCCTGGACAGATTTTGTTTTGTTTTTCATTTCCTCCACTGGACAATTCAAAAGAATATGTAAAGCTCTCGTATAAATTAAGTTCTGTAACTGTTTTTAAAACTAGCCTCCTCTCTTCGTTTTCACCACAGAGAATCAAAGGCACCACAGAAAGCTAAACAAGCACTCCAGAGCCTGCCAGCAATTTCTCCAAAGATGTCACCTAGCAAGCTTTGCTTTGCCCATTTAGAGGCGTGGGATCCCTCTCCCAATGAGACCCTCTCAGTCAGCAAAGCAATGTGCATACCTCGAGGAGGCTCTTCTCCCACTTCGAGTTCCCCCTTGCTGTTCTGCTCACCCCCAAATCATTCCAGGGTTTTCAAAAAGGTTTCACGCGGTCATTTTGATGACTGTCCTTCCTAATGACTTAATCCTGCCAAGACTGGGCTAAATCACCTGGCTAGTCCCACTTACACTAATATATAACCAAGCACAAAGCAAACCGAGATCAATACATTTTTATAAATAAATTTGCTCAGTGGAATAGATCAAAATTGTTTCTTTTAAATGAGTCTGGAAACTCACACTTGATCCCAATGACCTACTGGACTGTTCACTTCAAACCCAACCCGGAGTCTACACACACATCTCCTTTCCCAACCCCCTTCTCTCGCCACTGTATAACTTTTTATTCTTTCATTCACTCAACAAACCTTTCTGAGGTAGAGGTAGGTGGGCTGAAGAAAGCAAGTAGAACATCAAATATTAAATCAGACATGGTCTTATTAAAAATAATATGTTAGCAAAAGCTTGGCACTGTTTCCAAGCATAGAAAGTAATTATGAAGTATTTATGATTACCAATTGCTCCTCAGAAACCCTATATAGGGTTGCTATGAGTCAGAACCCACTCGACAGCACTTAACATCTATCTGGTGCTGCAGTTCAAACCTACCAGCTGCTCCTGTTGTTGTTGTTGTTGTTGTTGTTAAGTGATGTTGAGTCAATTCTGACTCATAGTGACTTGTATATAGGGCTTCCAAGGAACAACTGGTGGGTTTGAACCTCCAATCTTGTGGTTAGCAGTCCAGTGCTTATCCTACAGCACCACACCAGGACTCTACCAGCCACTCCTAGGAAACCCTATGCAGGGTTGCTGAGCCAGAACCAACTGAATGGCACTTAACAACAATCATCATCAACGTTAATGGTCATTGTAGTCTGATTGCCCAATCTAGTACAGAATGTGTATGCAGAGCTATCATTCCAGGTTGGCAAGATCTGTAGAGGATCTCAAAGGCCATTCCAACTGCTCAGAATGGAATGATATCATTTTTATTTTTTTTTTCAGCATGGGCGTGAAATCAGTGATAATGCAGGGCAGTTAAACTGACAACCAGTTTGTAGGCATTAATAAAGAAAAAGAAGAAATTATTACTAAGATATAAAGACGGTTCTTCCCTTTGACTTTTTTCTCAGACATCAAATTGGAAAGGGGGAAAACAGGCATTCATGTAACCCAGATGAAACACAGAAGAAACATTTTAACTGAGAGGTGGGTGGGGCAGGGCCCCATCTATGACACAAGAAGATGAGCCCCACCCTGCTGATAGGAAAGTGCTAGGCAGACAGTCTCCTGTTGTTCCTAAGCCCTCCCCCACCAAAGTAGGAGGCAAAGAAGTGGGAGCAACCCACTTACCAACTGTCTTCAAAAGAAAGACTAAGGGTGCCAAGATGAAAGAGTGGAACCCAAAGAGAGGTGCCATTATGAGAAAGTAATAAGCGATCTGTAAAGAGAGAGATCTGGAGGGACCAGAAGCATGAAGCCTGGGAGAGCAACATCTCCCATGAGGGAAACAGCAGTGGGGTCCGGTTCTAAGTCAGCACCTAAGTCAGACTGGGAATCTGAGTCACCTCAGAAACCCAAAACCCAGCCAGAGCCTGGGTTAGAAAGGATACCTACAACCCAGTCAGGATCTAAGGCTCAGCAGGAATCCAGTGTTCAACAGGAACCTGTTTTACAGCAAAGACCCTTCACAGAGCAAAAGTCCCTTGTCCAACATGAAGCTGAATCCCAGCAAGAACCTAGAGCCCACCAAAAATCAGCTTCACGGCAGGAGCCTGAACTACAGCAGTCGCCTTCCATGCAAGAGGGGCCCTTTACTCAACAGGAAGATGTCTCGAAACAGGGGGGGAAAGAAGCAACAACCCAACAGGAAACAGAATTGAGAGCAGAACCTGTAGCCCAGTCAAGACCTGTGTCAGTCAAGCCACCTCTAGCTCAAGGGGCAGCTGAATCAACACCTAGATCTGGACACAAACGGAAACCTCTGGCCCAAACTGAATCTACATCCCAAGAGAGATGTGAACAAGAGCCAGACCCTACTACCCAACAAACCTCTTCAGCCAGATCCCAACAGGGATCTTTGACTGAGTGTGGCTTTCTAGCAAAACTACAAGAATTGTCCCTAGAGCAATCTGCCGCAGAATGGAAGACGTTTTTCGAGTGGGCCACAGATTCCGAGTCAGAATCAGATCTGGGATCTCTGTTCAAGACAGATTCTCCAGCCTCCAAGGAAGACACTGTGGCCCAGAGAAGGAAGTTGCCCTCCCAAGGAAAACCTGGGTGTGAAGTGGTGTCCAAATATGATAGGGTATCCTCATCTGGGAAGAGACCCAAGATCCAGAATAACAAAAACTACCGGAACACAGGTGAGTGAGTTGGAGCCTGGAAGACCTAGAGCCTCCCAGGGACAGTCATTCATTCCAGAAATACTAAGACTATAAGTATGTCAGGTTAACTCAGGTTCTCCTTCAACCCCCGTGACATAAAGGTTGTTGGTATTAGTTGCCATCGAGTTGATTCTGACTCATGGCGACCCCCATGTGTGACAGAATAGAACTGCTCCATAGCGTTTTCTTCATGGCACCGCTGGGTGGGTTCAAATTGCCAATCTTTAGGTTAGCAGCTAAGTGCAAACTCTTGGTACCACCTGGGGACCTAAAGATTAGTTACCATTTTATAGTGAGGGTCTTCCTCTTTTTTCACTGACTCTTGGAAGATCTTGGCGGTGGTGTTCTCAGGGAGGAGTCTGGGAGAGTGGGTGTGAGACCCTTCAAAGTCAGAGACAAGGTCAGGGATGAATAGATGGAGATAAAAGAGCTTGCACACAGCGGTGCTGTAGCAAGTCAAGTTCTGAAGCCAGAGTCTTTCTCCCTTGCATCACGCAGTTTCCTACTGAGGATCTAGGGGAAATCCAATAGAGGTGGGGAAAAGCACTGGACTAGTGATGTCCATCCATCCACCCACAAAAACTTAACTCCAGCTTGGTGGCATACACTATCTGGGGTACCAGCAACACAACATGGAACATGGTCCCCCTCACACGGAGTTTCCATCTAGATGGGGCAAAAGTCAAGGCAACTGATGATCTTGGAGCTATCAGATCTGGCAGGATACAAGTACTCCCCTGCCTGGTTGCCTCCACAGAGGAGTTCCTGTCCAGCCAGGCCTGAAGGATTTGTTCTTAGGTGCCATCAAGTTGGTTATGACTCATAGCAACCCATGGACGACAGAATGTAACACTGCCTGGTCTTGCGACATCTTCATAATTAATTGTTGTTTTTTTAGTTCATTGCTGCAGTCACTGTGTTAGTTCATCTCGTTGAAGGTCGTACTCTTTTTCCCTCACCCTTGGCTGGACTTAGCAGCTGTACTCACAGGAAAGAGAAGCTTGAGAGAAACGGTGTGAGGTCGGCTAATGGCAGACAACGTCAGGGATGGACTGATGGAGAATTAGGAGAGCAGTAGCGACCCGAGAGGGGTCTTCCTCGCTGCCTGACCACACTCCTCACTTTCTCTGGCCCTTCTGGGGCTACTTGGGAACGGGCAGTGGTGGTCCCTGGGGTGCACGTTCCAGCTCTATGTTGCTCCGGGCTTTATCCTCTCTAAATTCAAATCCCTTGACATTGGAGAAGGGTGAGAATTAGGGAAAGGGACCGAATTTTTATCCGTGGAATGAGAGTTTACTTGTGGAAACATCCTGGAGGAAGGGAAGGAAAAACAAAAACACAAGGCCCAATCCAGATAGGTCCTTGGAAGGCCAGTTAGTTACAGCAGGCAATGGTGCTTTCTGAGGCCAAAGTCCAATGGTTCCCTCAGAGCTGGACCGCTCGTTCAGAACTGAGGCCGTTCCAGAGCTGGTTGTATGTTTTGGGAGCGGTCACAGCGATGGAATGGAGAGATGAAGCTTGACGTCTGCTTTCTCTTTTCCTTGTCGTCGTGCTGACGATGAAGAATTGTTTCCCTAGACATCCAGGGACCACCCTCCTCTCGCTGCCGCGACTGATGACCCGCGTGTTTTGCTGAATGCGCATGCGCAAGCCTCGAGTTTTTCCTCTACTTCCCGCCTTTTTCTCAGGCATGCGCCTTTCCTTTTCTGCTTACTGATCGCTGACCCGCGGCTTGGAGGTCCTGCGCAGTCGCAGAGCGTTCTCCTCCTTTCACGATAGGGGGGCAGGGGCGAGTTAACGAGCTAGTTAAAAAACAGAAGCACCCCAAGATTGAGCGTAAAAGGAGAACTAAGAAGCGGAGGGAGGGAAAAAAGCAAGGTTTTCTTACTCAACGGTGCAACTGGCCCAGCCACGCCTCCAGTGCTAATGTCCCGCTCTGACACTCTCCCACCCCCCACGCTCAGGCGAAGGCCCTATGTCGCCCCCTGCCTCACTCCCTCCGGCGGGCGGGCGGGCCGGGTTGCGTTCTAAGGGATCCAGACTTGGGAAGGTGAGTGGGAACATGAAGCCGAGCGCCAGAGCGTGAGAAGATTGGGGCTTTCTGGTTAATGTGACCTCAGCAGAAATCCCTACTAGTGCTGCCCGAAGGACGCTTTTCGCCGCCTCCAGGGTGGCGTTTTTCTTGGCCGTTGGCCCTTTAATGCGGCGAGGGGGCGGAGCCAGACCGTGGTCTCTAGGGGCTGAGGGCGGAGCCACATTGGAGTAATGCCAGGATTGCTCAATGGGCGGGACCCAGAGAGGAGCCAGCCCGGGATTGGGTGGTTCGGGGGCCCGGCGGTGGCGTGTAGTAAGGATTGGTCCTCGGGGCGGATGGTGGCTGGAATTGGCACCCGCACTGGGACCGCGGGGACCGCGGAAAATTGATGGAGTTGGCCAGGGGATCGGGGCCCGCCGGGGCTGCCGGAGCCTCTGGGGCCCTGGCTTCGAAAAGGGCCAAGGAAAAAGCCGGGATCCGCAGCCGCCGGCGGTGGCGCAAAGCCAAGGCCAAAGGTGAGCGCGGGACCGGATAGCGTCCCGGAAGGAACCTTGGACATCCTGCGGGAAACTGGGGACTGAGTGTGCTGACCCACTGCTATGAGAGGGGAGCAGGAACTCGTGGGTTTTCCCAATGCTGCCGGGGGTGGGGGTGGGGGGGACGTAGGGGCGGCTGGGGAGCGACGATCTATTGTGAGAAGGGAATAATGTGAGAGCGGAATGTCCCACCCAGTCGTAGAAACTATCTATCGTGGTCACCTAGGACCGTCTTGGGAGGAATGTCCAGAGCAGAGCCACTGTGTGACTGTGGGTAGGTAGCTCTTACTCTCCATGTTGGTTTTCGGGTCTCTAGCACGCTTGAGAGGGATCCCCTGGTGGCGCAGAGATGGCTTCGGACTGCTAACCTCAAAGTTGGTGGTTCAAACCTTGATGGCTGTCGATTCCAGTAAAGATGTACAGCCTCAGAAACCCTAAGGCGCAATTCTGCTCTGCCTTACAGGGTTGCTATGAGTCGAAAACAACTCTATGGCATTGAGTTTGGCACTCTAGATAGTGAGTACCATGACATTGGATCATCGCAGCTGCCCAAAGAGGGCGTCTTGGGGGTGAGTCAGGGGAAGGTAGGAGGAAGGGGTTTCCCCTATGGGGAATGCTGTGGGGCCGGTACTGCTCATCAAAACACCCTCTTTCTGTTCCTCTGTCAGACCATCTGTCATCCCAGCCCTAGTTCCCTGACCACCACCCTTCCATGACTTGGGGTCTCCCACTCCATCCCCAGGAGAGGAAGAGGGAACTGTCATCTGGGTTCCCAAAGGTGTTACATTATTTACAGAACCTCAGGCAGAGATGCCACAATCCAGCTTCAGTCAGGGTCTGACACAAAGTCCTCATTCAGTTAAGAGTATGTGTAGGCGTTGGGAAGGAGATCTGGTATATTAATGGGTCATGCCTTGGGCTGCTAACCACAAGGTCAGCAGTTCAACTCTACCAGCTACATCGCAGGAGAAAAATGAGGCTTTCTGCTCCTGTAGAGATTTACAACTTTGGAGACCCCCCTGTACAGGGTCGCTATGAGTCAGAACTGACTCGACCACCACCATAGATGTCAAGGGAGAGGGGGAAACCTATGGGGACTTGCTGTGCAGAAA
>NW_006408686.1:3146974-3221884 GCF_000296735.1 Chrysochloris asiatica
CAGTTTGAAACTACCAGCGGTTCCGTGGAAGAAAGATGAGACTTTCTGCTCCCGTAAAGATTTACAGCCTCGGAAACCCTGTACAGGGTCGCTATTGGTCGGAATCGACTCCACAGCACATAACAACAACAAGGCTGCAGAGCTTAACGGGAGCAAAAACCTCATCTTTCTCCCACAGAGCGGCTGGTGGGTTTGAACTG
Source organism: Chrysochloris asiatica (assembly GCF_000296735.1). NCBI lineage: Eukaryota > Metazoa > Chordata > Mammalia > Afrosoricida > Chrysochloridae > Chrysochloris > Chrysochloris asiatica. The sequence goes on from NW_006408686.1 coordinate 3,147,175, forward strand.
CTGACTTTAGAGTTAGCAATCCAGTGTTGATCCTACACACAGAACTGTTCAGATAATCACTGAACCCTACTTGTACCAGACTCAGGTTCCCAGTGGTCAGTTGACAAGACACACACAGTTGCACTGACTAGCGAGAAACCAAAAACCAACCCTAGTGATCCTAGGAGGCACAGTAGAACTGCTCTTTAAAGTTTCCAAGACTAAATCTTTACAGGAGCAGATAGGCTTGTCTTCCTCAGACCTTGCAGTTAGCAGCTCAAGGCTTAGCCCACTGTGCTGCCAGGCCTCCTGGTTGAGCTGGATGGTGGTAGTAGTTATAAGTCATGGAGTCGCTTCCGATGTATAGCGACCCTGCATCCTGTATATGGTTTCCGAGGCTGTAAATCTTTATGGGAGCAGAAAACCTCATCTTTCTCCCACAGAAAAATAGTAGTTTTGAACTACTAACCTTGAGGTTATCAGCCCAACTCATAACCACTACGCTACCAGAACTCCTTGTTGAGCTGGGCTGTTGTTGTTAAGTGCCATCGAGTCAGTTCTGACCCATAGCGACCCTATGGGTTTCTGAAGAGCTTACTGGTGAGCTTGAACCACCAACCTCGTAATTCAAACCGACTTTACAGTCCAGAGTATTAACCCACAACTAGTCAATAATTCCACAAGTAAGACTGTAATTATAAACTGTGATAAATACAACCGAGGAGAAATCCTGAGAAAATGTAAGAGAGAGGCTTCCCAAGGATGGGTAGATACTAACTGCTGGACCCAGGGATCGGAGGCACAGAGAGAACCACACAGGCAAAGACCTGGAGGCCGGAGGATATAGCACCTCACCATGTGGCAGGAGCTCAGAGCATGAGACAGGCTGTGAGGCCCAGATGGTGCCTGGTTTGGGAGACCGTGTCCAAGGTTTGCAGCTTTATCATGAGAATAACAGGGGTGAGTGGGATGAGTTGAGTGGGTGATAAGATCTCTTTTATTTTTATTTAATTTTATTTTTTTAAGAAAACTCTCCTGGCTGCATTGTGGAAAACATATTGAAATCAGAGGTCCAGAGACATAAAGAGTTGTTGTAATCGTCCACATGAGGATGAGACAGCCTAAACTCAGAAAGGGGTAATGGAGGGTGGGGATAAGGACCACATGCCAGATGTGTCAAGGAGGAAGAGTAAGCAGGAGTTGGGTGATGGATTGGATGTGGGGAGAAGGGAAGAGATGGCCTCTTATTGGAGAACTGGGGAAAGGCACACACACACACAGAGGCCAGGGTGCACACAAATGTAGATCTACATGCAGATGCATGTAAACACATGCCCACACAAACCCAGCAGTTTACCGACAAGCACACAGAACACACGTAGCTGAGACACACATAGGCCAGGACATATGCAGACACACAGAGAAACATACAAACATACAAATTCACAGACTGATGAGAAAAAATGTAAACACACAGCCCAGACACATTAGCCATGACACGGACCACCACGCCTGAGACATCCATGTGAACCCCCGAGACACTTGCATGGCACCGAGAAGGAGGGACACACAGCTCCCACACAGACACAGGCAGAGACCAGGAGCCCCAGGACAATGGTGGGAAGGTTCTGTGACCCTGGGCAGTCATGCCACCTCTCTGCGTCTCCAGTCATGGTCCCTCCCTCATATGTTATAGTGAAGATGATTTGATTGTATTTCCATCAAATAAAGCACGCAAAGAAGAGTGTCGGCCACGTAGAGATCGCTGTGGCCCCATATACAAGGAAAGAGGCACACTCACCTGCCCCGCCCCCCACCATCAGCGTCTACCCCCAGACACCCTTTTCAGAAGCCCTTGCCTCAGACCTGGCTCTTCTCCATCTTTTTCTTTCCTAGTGCTCTCCTCACCCTTCCCGTCCCCAGAGGCCAAAATCCAAGGGAGTCTGGAGACTGACCGCTATGCGGGACTAAGGACTGGACCCCCAAGCCCAGTTCCCTCAGCTCGGGCCCCTCAGCCTTTACCTCTGCTCCAATCCTTCCCCAGGCCCCAGTGGGCCTGCACTTACCCCAGTGCCCTCTGCCTGGGATTCTTGGTCATTTCTGGCAAGCTCAGCATCCCTTCCTCCCAACTCCACCCAGCCCAGTACCCCAGGAACAGGGCAAAGGGCAGAGGCACTGGAGCCAGGATACCGCGGATCCAGTCCCTTCCCCAGAGCTTTTGCAAGTTCCCGTCTCTGTCAAGCTGTCTTCTCTGACATCTCCAAAAAAGATGCCCACCCATAGATGGGAGACAAACGAGAAGCAATGCCTGTTGACCGAGCCAGCTCACATTGGGCATGTGCCAAACAAGGGCTACAGCAGTCAATTAAACAGACACAAATCCCTACCCACTGGGATCCTGTTAGCTAGTGGGGGAGACAGTTCTTAGGAAAATGGAATTCAAAGATCATGGGATTTGGGGAATGAGGTTTGGAAGCCGCCCTTTCTTAAGTGCTACAGAGAAAAATAACCCAATCTTGTCCATCATCTCAGGGAGGCACATAACAATAGAAATGTGTGCAGAAAATACTTGCACATTTACAAAACAAGCATTGCCTCACCCCAAGCTGGGCAGGAGTCCCAAGTACAGCTTCCAGACGAAGACACCAGCTTCACCCAGTGTCACCTGGCCCAGGTGTTCCACTGTCCTAGCTGCCGAGCTTGAAGCTGCCTCCTGAGGCCTCTGTCCATCTATCTACCCATTCATCTGCCCTGGGGTGGGGCTACTCCTTTCCCATACTTCCATCCACCCCTGTTGCCCCTACTCTGATGCTTCATGCCTTCTCTCCGTCCTTCATCAAGTGTTTGCTGAACACCCACTATGTGCAAGGCCCCATAATGCACCCTGGGTCCACCCCTTACCATCATGGGGATGACGTTGGTGGAGGAAAGACCGAGGGTTCACCTACCGCCATGCAGATCACACAGAGGCCTCAGTGCCTCTCATGTGCACGGCTCCCTTCCAATTTTGTATGTTTTTTTAATGCAGTTTTGTAGTTGTTGAGAATGAATAATTTTGTATTCTTAAGCACTCCACTGTTAACCAAGTGGTTGGTAGTTTGAACACCACCAGCCGCTTGACAGGAGAAAGATGTAGCAATCTGCTCCTGTAAAAATTGCAGTCTCCAAAACCCTAAAGAGCCCTTCTACTTTGACCTATAGGCACACTGAGTCAGGGTCACTTGGCAACAAGCTATCCCCCTAAGAGACCGCGTTCTCGCACTATGTGAGTATAAGCTTCACAAAACCAGGAAATCTGATTCTTCCTCTGAGGGCTGACAAACAACAAGCATGTAAACAAAAAAAATACACACTCGCAAAATGTGTAAACTGCCAAGAAGGAGAAGATCGAATTATGAAGACATACAATAATGCAGGAAGCCCCCAGTGCAGTGCGGACAGTTAAGGAAAGTACCTAAATGAAAAGGAGCTGGCTGACAAGCTCTAAGTCTCTTGAAGCCTTAGTTTCCCCATACGGGTGGTGGGGATCACAGTCTGGGTACCTGCTATGGGAACAGCACACAGTAGGACCTGTGACTCAAGCCTCCAGCCCATGGTCTAGCCTCTGAGCCTGGTACTGCCCTTAATTGGCTTTTGTCCTCCCCTCTCTCTCCTCAACAGCTGGGACTGGCTGTGCCAGGGCCAGCCTGAGGGGCGGGAGCTGAAATCACAGGGCCTTTGACTCCCTGAACCCACTCTGGGAAGAATGAGGGCAGCCTGGCTGGGTGAGAGGGGACAGTATGTTCAGGGCTAGGACTGGACTGCTGGGTCTAAGGGAGGAGGAGGCTGGGGGCCTAGACTCCTGGGCCTGAGGGAAGAGGGCTGGGGGCCTGAATTCCTAGGTCTGAGTGGACTTCCAGGCCTGAGGGATGAGGGGGCTAGGGCCTGGACTTCTAGGTTCTAAGGAAATCCTAGGCATGGTCTCCCACTGAGCTGGGCTGGGAGTAGGCAGAGGGGGCAGGGAGTTGGGCTCTGGGTTCTGTTTACAGCACGTGGTTCTCCCTGTCCTTTCTGGGTGGGCGGTGGAGAGGGTGGCCACACCCTGGACAGACAAGGCCCCTCCCCTGGTCTTATCACCCCAGGCTACTCCTGGCACTAGCCACAGTCCACAGTCCCTGTCCCGGGAGCTTGGAAGAAACCTGGGAAGGGTGAGTGCACAGCCAGCTGAGAGACAGGAATGGCCGCTGCGTCCCTCAAGGCCGCCATGGGGAGGAGCACAGGGATCCTAGGCAAGGCTCAAAGAGCATGGAATCTCGGGGCAGAGGACAAGGGGAGTTTGTTCGGGACCTGAGTAACTGGCATCTGAGAAACGGGGTGACCGGATGAGGGTCAGGGCAAGGTTCAGTCCGAGCTCCAACAGCTGACTTCCTGCCTCTGAGCCTCAGTTTCCTCTCCTCTAAAATGGGGATGCTCCCAATAAGAGTTGAGATCTGAACCTAGACAACCTGGGTCTCAGAGGGTTCGTAAGGATTAAATGAGCAAACACACAGAAAGCTCTTTACACGGAGTAAGTTCAAGGTCAGTGACAGTAATGAATGCTGCTGTCCAGGTCAGGGAGTGGGGCTGGCCTTGCAATCTAAGACGAGTGGGCAGGCTCTGAAGGCCAAAGGTCCCACTAGTTCCTAGGACCCCAGCATGGAGGGAGCTGCGTTCAGATGGGGTTCCACAGTCAGTCTCGAGGGCCTAGGAGGGGACGGGCAGGACTCAGTCCTCAGTTTTCAGTAGAGGGTTCAGGAAAGGAGTCCGGCTTGGCAATAGGGTCCTGAGGCATCACCAGGTGGATGGGAATGGATTGGCTGGGGCCTGAGCCCTCCCAAATTTTGGTGGAGGGGCAGGGTGAGTGTGAGATAGTTGGGACCTGAAGAAAGATGGAACGGCAGCCCCGAACTCCCGGCTCCTAAGAGAGGAGAGTCAGTGGGGACAGATGCCTAGAACGAACAAAGACCAGATCTTGGGAGCAGACTCCATAAGTCACACTACAGGGCCTCCCACCACCATAGCAGCTTCTTCCACGTCAGTTATAACCTGGCTGAACTGGAGGCCTACCTGGCTGTCCTCACCCAGCTCTGAGGTTTGGCTTACTATGCCCAGCACATAAGCCAGGTACAGCAAGTCCCAAACAGAGAGAACAGGGCTGAGAGCTCGAACTTGTGGCTCCTTGGGAGGAAAGGGGCTGGGAAACTGGACACGGGGGTCTGAGGGAGGAGGAGGCTGGGGTCTGGAGTCCTAGGTCTGAGGAAGGAGGAGGCTAGGAAGCTAGACGTCTGGGTCTGAGAGAGGAGGGGGTCGGGGGGCCTGAGGGGTCAGGGCCTGGGCTCCAGCCCTACCTAACAGGTTTCCCTACCTGTCCACAGCCTCCCGACTAACACACGGCATGGATCTGCACACCATGACGCAGTCGCTGGTGGCTCTGGCAGAGGACAATATGGCTTTCTTCTCCAGCCAGGGCCCAGGGGAGACAACACGGAGGCTACTGGGCGTCTTTGCAGGTGTGCGGGAGCAGGCACTGGGGGTAGAGCCAATCCTGGGCCGCCTGCTGGGCGTAGCTCACCTCTTTGACCTGGACTCAGAGACACCTGCCAACGGATATCGCAGCCTCGTTCACACCACCCGCTGCTGCCTGGCCCACCTTCTCCATAAATCACGCTACGTGGCCTCCAACCGCCGCAGCATCTTCTTCCGTGCCAGCCACAACCTGGCTGAACTGGAGGCCTACTTGGTTGCCCTCACCCAGCTCCGAGCTCTGGCTTACTATGCCCAGCGTCTGCTGGCCATCAACCAGCCTGGGGGACTCTTCTTTGAGGGAGAAGAGGGCTTCAGTGCCGAATTCCTGCAAGAGTATGTCACATTGCACAAGGGCTGCTTTTATGGCCGCTGCCTGGGCTTCCAGGTGAGCCCCCACTGGGCCCATGGTGCAGGTCCCTGGTGGTCCCTAACCTGGTCAGATAGTGGGAGTCACCATGATTGGAAACAGCAAGGGGAAGCTGGGGCTCTGAGTGAGATACATACAACAGGAGTCTCAAACTCATGACCTCTGGGCCGAATCTACCTACTGCATCCTGGGCAAGGCAGAAAGCTGTCCAAAACAGAAAATGCAAATATTTTTCACTAATAGAGAACAATTAGAGTCCTGGTATGGCGCTGTAGGATAAAGCATTAGACCACAAGGTCAGTTTGAACCATATGATCAGTGGTTCAAGCTCACTAACTCCCCCTTGGGAACCCTATATAGGGTTGCTATGAGTCGGAACTGCCTCGACAGCACTTAAAAACAATAGAGAACAATAGAAAAGTGCGAAGATTGCAGTTTATCAAAGACAGAAAACTTGCTAGACCTGGAAAAACAAGGTAGTTCCGGCAAGTTCCGGCTCTTCCAGGTTTCATTCTAGTTAAGCGAAGTTTAACTTAAATAGCTTTTCTTTTGTTTCCAGTCTTGAGTCTCACTAGCTACTGTCATACACTCAGTAGATCTACTCTGTGTTTCATGTTCCCTACCTGGTCCCTGAAGTCTTTTGAGTTTGAGACCTCTTGTTGTTAAGTGCCATCAAGTCAGTTCCAACTCTTAGCCACCCTGTATAGAGTTTCCATGGAGTGGCTGATGGGTTTGAACCACCAACCTTGCAGTGTTTATCCTTCAGTGTCATTATCAGGACTCCTTGAGACAGACCCTTGTTGTTGTTAAGTGCTGTTGAGTTGGTTCTAACTCATAGCCACCCTGTATAGGGTTTCCATGGAATAGCTGGTGGCTTTGAACCGCCCACCTTGCAGTTAGCAGTCCGGTGTTTCTCCTACAGTGCCACATAAGGACTTCTTGAGAGTCATAGGAGGAATCAATATTGTTCTCAAAGGCAGACTCTTACAGTTGTCCCGGACCATTGGAGTCAGGAGAGCAAAGGACACCGTTCCGTTAGCCCTGCTTTACAGAAAAGGGAGAGGAGGGTCAAGGAGAGGGGCTGCGCTTTGGCTACGCTGGGCCTGAGGCTCTGTATGTAGTCCCAGAATTTCCAGGCTGGGAAGGAGGGGTAATAGTGAGGAAGACATGGGTCAGGCATCCGGTCCCCCAGCTGCAGGCTTTCTCCCACCCTCTTGGCTATAGCTCCTCTCAGCACTGAAGGTGAGGCCATGCCCCAAAGCCCACGGGAGCTGGGTGGGAAATGATTGAAGGTCTCAGAGAATTAGGAGTCCTGCAGACAGACTCAGAGCAGAGACCCAACTTGCCCCTCTCAGGGGTCCCTGCCAATTCTGGCAGCCCACCATGCCTCAGGGAAGCCCAGCTGGAGTCTCTTGAGTTGGGTGACCCTGAGGCTGTTCCTGACCCTCTCAGGGCCTCCACCTCTCTCCCCCAACCCTCCACCCCTGTGACATCTAAACTTGACAGTCTCTTAATACACCATTCCACCCAGTCTCTCCCCAATTCCCTGTGGGCCACCCTATCCTCTGGAATCACACCCAAGCATTCCAAGGAACCTCTCCTCACCCGGACTGAACCCACAAACATCGACCAAGCCAAGCAGGTTCTTCCCCATATCTAGCAGTGACCTTGGAGCCCTGGGAGAGTGATCCCAGAGCCACCCGAGCCAGCATCCCAGCCACAATGGTCTGGCACTTGTCCCACTCTCTGGCCCACTGGGGCAGTAGCCAGGGTCAGGGCCACGCCTCGTGCTGCTCTGAGGCCCTGCTGTGTAGTGTTGCCGGCCAGCCTCCCCTCTAAAATGTCAACCTCCAGGAGAACAGAAGCCTCCACAGTCTCCCCACCCAGCGCCCAGCGCACAGTAGAACGGGAAGACCATCTGTGCTGGAGTCTCGCCTGGGCTCTGCTTTAACTGCCCCGCCTCAGCTCTGGTAGCTTATGTCGGATATTATCTGTTGGACTCCCCACTTTCCTTGATTTCCTCATCTGTCCCCCATCCTAAGTCTCAAACAGCCTCCTGATTTGGTTGTTTTCCTGCCTCAAGGTCCAGTTCCTGTATGTCTGTCTCTGACAGTTTCCCCTTTGTCTGCCTCGTTCCGTCTCTGTGTCCTCTTGGACCCTCAGTGATTCCCCTCACCTTACTCCCACCTCATAACACCCCAGTGACTCCTCCCTACACTTAGAAAAAGTCTACCCTCACTCCTGCCCACTCCCCACTCACTCCGCTCCAACCACACTGACCTCTGGCATTTGTGACCTTTGCCAGCCCCAGACAACCTCAGTACCTTTGTGCTTACCCTGCCCTCTGCAGGGAGCACCCTTCCTGCACTTCATTCAGATCCCACTTCAGGGCCCCTCCTGAGAGACCCTTCGAAGTAGCCTGGCCCATACTTGTCACTACGTCCCCTCAGGGCCCTCGTTACTTTATGTGTGTGTATTAAGTAAGTATGTCCCTCTTTGTTTGCTCTGTCTTCCCTTCAAGACCTTCAGTTCCACCAGGATGCCTGCAAGCGGAACTGGTGTAGTCAGAGTTCATTAAGAATGTGCTGAATGAACAAGCTCCCCAACACCTCTGCCCCTCTCCTGTCCCTGGCTCTGGAGGGAGGTCAGGTGGTGACCCAGCCATGCCTCTTCACCTCTTCACAGTTCACGCCTGCCATCCGGCCGTTCCTACAAACCATTTCCATCGGGCTGGTATCCTTTGGGGAGCATTACAAGCGCAATGAGACAGGCTTGGGTGAGTCGGCTAAGCCCTGCCCCAGCCTCACCTCCTGCCCCTTCAGCCTGCAACATGGGACTCCCTGACACTCCTGCCGACCCCCAGGTGTGACCGCCAGCTCCCTCTTCACAAGTGGCCGCTTCGCCATCGACCCAGAGCTGCGCGGGGCCGAGTTTGAGCGGATCATACAGAACCTGGACGTGCACTTCTGGAAAGCCTTCTGGAACCTCACGGAGATCGAGGTGCTGTCGGTGAGTGTGGGTCCCGGTGACCATGGGCCCTGACACATTATAGGCAGGGAGAGTGAGGCCCTGAGACGCATCCAGACCCAGAAAGAGAGCATGAGGATTAAGTCTGGGGCTGGAGGGGAGGTGTAGCTTCCATCCAGCGCCCCTTGTGGTCCCTCCCACCAGTCTCTGGCCAACATGGCATCAACCACTGTGAGGGTCAGCCGCCTCCTCAGCCTGCCTCCTGATGCCTTTGAGGTACCTCTGACTGCTGACCCTAAGCTCACCGTCACCATCTCACCCCCACTGGCTCACACGGGTCCCGCGCCCGTCCTCGTCCGCCTCATCTCTTACGACCTTAGGGAAGGACAGGTAGGACCCCAGCCTGTCACAGGTAGGAGGTGGTGCGGGAGCCCAGCCACCCCCACCCCAGATGCCCATCCTGCTTCCCCATCCCCACTGCTCCCTACACCCCCAGCCTGTCTCTGGCCCACCCATCTCCTCGCTCCCCCCAGGACAGTGAGGAACTCAACAGCCTGGTGAAGTCTGAGGGTCCACGGAGCCTAGAGTTGCGGCCGCGGCCCCATCAGGCCCCCCGATCACGCTCCCTGGTGGTGCACATCCACGGTGGTGGCTTCGTGGCCCAGACCTCCAAGTCCCACGAGCCCTACCTCAAGAGCTGGGCTCAGGAGCTGGGCGCCCCCATCCTCTCTATTGACTACTCTCTGGCCCCTGAGGCCCCTTTCCCCCGGGCACTTGAGGAGTGCTTCTTTGCCTACTGCTGGGCCGTCAAGAACTGCGCCCTGCTTGGTGAGTCTTAGCACCCCTCTGCAACCCCCCATTCCTGCCTCATCCTGCTTCAGCACACCCCCTGGCCCTGACTTAGTCTTGTACCCTCACTTTCTATCTGCTTCCCAATCCTCTGCCGCCTGCCCCCACGCCTACCCAGACCCCCCAGGCCTGCCCCCTCCTCATTTCCTCTGCCCCAGCCTTCTGCCTTCTGTTCCCATTTCTCACCAGACCTTGTGCTCAGCCACTTCAGCTTTCTGCCTCTTCCCCTAACTCCAGCCCCGACAGCCCAACTCTCCACTTCCCGTCTACTTCTTAGTCCTGCCTCTCCTTTCCTCCGTTGTCTCTACTCCTGCTCTCCTGCAAAGGAGCCCTGGTAGCAGAGTGGGTTTGGCACTGGACTGCCAACCTAAAGGTCGGCAGTTCAAACCCACCAGCTGCTTGTTGGGAAAAAGAGGCGCTGTCTGCTCCCGTAAAGAATTACAGCCTTGGAAATCAATCCTCTGGGTCAGTTCACTGTCCTGTGAGTCCCTAAGGACTGCGTCCAAATTGACAGGATGGCAGTGGCTGGCTTTCCACCTCCCAGCCCATGCTGCAGCCCACTTGTCCACCTCCTCTGACCTCATTCTTCACTTACCAACATCCAAGGGTGGACGTACACCCAGAGCAGGGTGGCGGTGTGCTGGCAGTCTGAACCCCTCCTGCCCCACCTTGCTTCTGCCCTCCAGCCTCCCAAGCTTCCCCAGTGTTTTCCAATCTCTGGGCCTCTCCCAGCCTAAGTTTTCCTGCTCCTCTGACCCCTATCTACCAAGAAGCAAAATTCCTGCCTCGCTTGACCTGCCCCTAAAATTGCAGTCATCTAAATCATGGAACTTCGGGACCCCACGCCCCATTCTCCTAGCTCAAATCTCAGGTTCCTCACTGCCATTTCCCCCACACACACCCCCACCGGAGTCCTCTGCACCCACCCAGCAGTGACTAAGTCCCCTCCAAACCAGGCTCAACAGGAGAGCGGATATGCCTTGCTGGAGACAGTGCAGGTGGGAACCTCTGCTTCACTGTGTCCCTTCGGGCCGCAGCCTATGGGGTGCGGGTGCCAGATGGCATCATGGCGGCCTACCCTGCCACCATGCTGCAGTCCGCTGCCTCACCATCCCGCCTCCTGAGCCTCATGGACCCTCTGCTACCCCTCAGCGTGCTCTCCAAGTGTGTCAGCGCCTATGCCGGTGAGGACCACGTCCGCAGGGCTGGGGGCCAGGGGACTTGGATAACTGGGTCTTATACAGGGAGAGGGGTGGAGGGCCCAGGCTCCTGGGTCTGAGGGAAGGAGGGCTGGGAACCCCTTGTTCCTATTGAGGAACCGGATATTCTTGAGTCCCTGGGGGCACAGATAATCTAAAGTTCTGGGTCCAGAAAAAGAGGAGACCCACTTGACCCCCCACATGCATTCTGCAGGTGGGGAGACAGAAGAGCACTCTGACTCAGGCCAGAAGGCGCTAGGCATGATGGGGTTGGTGCGGCGGGACACAGCCCTGCTCCTCCGAGACATCCGCCTGGGCGCCTCCTCATGGCTTAACTCCTTCCTGGAGCTCAGCGGGCGCAAGTCCCACAGGACTTCCTCAGTGCCCGTGCCAGGTAAATGACACCATCTCTTACACACATCCATGGGCGACAGTCTGGCTCCCAAAGTGCTGAGAAGCAGAGATCTCCTTCTTGCCTCCACCCCAAACCCATCCCTCTTCCCACCTCCCACCCCATACCCATCCCTTCGCCCTCCTACTACCCCACATCCATCCCTCTTCCCTGCCACCATCCCATGCCCAGCACAATACCTAGCACACAGTAAGTGCTCTTAGAAAACGCTAGCACCCTAGAGAGGCTGTGTCCTGTGACCCCTAGGGGTCAACAGTTCTGTTCCAAAGGCATCAACACCCTTCTGGGTCACAGTCTGCCTGTACAGTTGTTCTCAGACCTTCCTGCACTGTGTCTCTATAGATTTATAAGGACCAGTGGGAAAACTGAACAGTGTAGGGCTCTCTGGTCCTGTATAAACCACCTGGGTCTGATTAAACTCTGCGTAACAGAGCTGAGGTCAAGCCTAACGCAGTCGGTCACACCAGGCTGGCCAAATGTGCATCTTTAACATCATTTGTCCAGTCACTCAAATGGAAGGCATACAACTGAAGAACGCAAAGCTAATTTGGGGAGCAGATCCATGTGGCTACAGGTGAAGGGGGTCCCTGAAAACTCATATGCCCCAGAGACTCATTCTCACTCGCTGTGAAAGTGCCCCCTTTCCAGCCTCTGAATCTAGTGGTCCCCTTGGACCACTCACACTTTCTAGGTCAAGAACCCAAAAAGAACTGGTGTGGCCAGGCAGCAGCTAGAATAGGGCCCCTATCTAAAATAAAACGTGAACACTGATGGCTGTTGCTGTTAAGTGCTGTTGAGTTGGTTCTGACTCATAGTGACCCTGTATAGGGTTTCAAAGGAGTAACTGGTGACTTTGAACCACCGACCTTGTGGTTAACGGTCCAGTACTTCTCCTGAACACTGATAGTTGTTGTTAAGTGTGACCCTTTATAGGGTTTCCAAAAAGCAACTGATGGGTTTGAACTTTGGGGTCCAGGGCATTATCCTGCAGTACCACACCAGGACTCCCCCAGCACTGATAGAGAGGAACTTCAAAAAGTTGTGGGAAAACTCCATTTTTTTTTATTCTATTTTTCGTTAACTTTTTAGAGTCCCCTGGTATATCACTACCCCTCTGAGCCCTCACCATCTATGAAAGGACAGAGGAACTAGCCTCCCTGAAGTGAACATTCCCAGTTTTTCCCACACCCTAACACAGAGGAGTCCTGGTGTGGCGCTGTGGGCTAATGACTCAGACTGCAAAGTCGTTTGAACTACAAGCTTGGTGGTTCAAGCTCACCAGCTGCTCCTTGGAAACCCTATACAGGGTCACTATGGGTCGGAACTACTTGATGGCACTTAACAACAAAACACACAACCTATGGGCTAAAGACCCTCTTCTATCACATAGCTCCACCTCCAAGGGCCTACTGTGTGTATGGGGTGGGGGGAGCCGAAGGGGAGGAATCTCCTCAGGAGAGAGTCTGGGGGAATATCCATGCCTCTACAGTGCTAGGATGAGCTATTCCAGGGGACTCCCCTGCCCCACAGCTAATGAGGCTGCATCCAGCCCCCTGACCCTAACCTTCTCATAGAGTCTGCCACAATGCGGCGCAGCGTATCAGAGGCAGCGCTGGCCCAGCCCGAGGGCACGCTGGGTGGCGACCCAGTCAAGAGCTTGACAGTGCAGGACCTGAGTCTCAAGGACAGCTCCGGGACATCAGACACCTCCGAGCTGTCACTGTCGGCTGAGACACTTGGCCCCTCCAAGCCCTCGGACGTCAACTTCTTACTGGGGTCGGAGGAAGTGCCGCCAGATGAGCCTAAGATCGCTGATGAAAAGCACACCCAGGACCTCTCCCACAAGGTCACCTTCCCAGAGGGCTTCCATCCGCGGCGATCGAGCCAGGGAGCCACGCGGATGCCCCTCTACTGGTCGCCTATCGCCAAGAACCCCTTCATGTCACCGCTGCTGGCTCCGGACAGCATGCTGCAGACCCTACCACCCGTACACATCGTGGTGAGTCAAAGAGGGTCAACACACGGATGGGGATGATGGAGGGATAGGTAATCTTTAGGGCGCAAGAACTGGGTGGGAGGACGTAACCGAGTAGAGACGTGGGCCACCAGGAAGGGACAATGTCTGGGAACTGGAGGGGGTCGGGTGTTTTGTTTTTGCTATCTTAATAAGTGCCTAGGAGACCTAGTAGCACTGTGAGTTAGGCGCTGGACTGCTAACCACAAAGTCAGTTCAAACCCACCATCCGCTCTCAGGGAGGTTAAGGCTGCTCCCTAAAGATTTATAGTCTCGGAAGCCAAGTATAGGGGCGTTACGAGTCGTAATCTATTAGACGGCAGTGGGTTTAGATTGAACGCCAGATGCAAAGTCCGTGGGCTTACAGTTAAAGGGAGGAAGAAAGGCCAGGCATGGTCAGGTCTGGACGACCAAGTTAAACTCATTTTTCTTTTTTTCCCCACATTTCCATCAATTTTTTCCATTCTCCTGCCAACTCTCCATCTACCCCCAACCCCGTGTTAATGTGTTTCCCACTCCCTTCATTCCCCCTTGACTGTCGGCCCCCCATCTGGACGCCTCCGGACTACTACTAACCTACTCCCCGCCCCGCCCCCCATTCCTCTACCCCGCCATCCCTCAGGCGTGTGCGCTGGATCCCATGCTGGACGACTCCGTCATGTTTGCGCGGCGGCTGCGTAGCCTGAACCAGCCCGTGACGCTGCGCGTGGTCGAGGACCTGCCGCACGGCTTTCTGAGCCTGGCCTCGCTGTGCCGCGAGACGCGAGAGGCAGCTGCGCTGTGCGTGGCGCGCATCCGCCTAGTCCTCACCCCGCCGGGCCCCGCCGCGTCCGCTCCCGCCACAGCGCCGCGCACACCGCCAGCCTGAGCCGGGCCGCCCGCTCGAGGAGATGGGGGTCTGGAAGGGCGATACTAAAAGCCTCTTGTTCCCATCTGCGCAGGCCTCCGTGGTGAATGCGCCCCGAGACGGGCTGCGGGGACCCCCCTCGAGGGGCTCTCAGACCGTAGGGCACGGCAGGAGGGGGCGGGCTGTGCCTTAAATTGGGGAACTGGAGGGGGCGTGGGGCGGGAGCTGCAGACTGGGATCCCAGCCTAGGGGAGGGGGGCGTGCACACACCAGTCGACTGCACTCCATCACTGCCTTCTGCTGCTGCGACCGACCGACACGGGGGCGGGCCTGGCCCATCCTTGCTAGGGGTTGGTTTCTTTGTGTTCGGGTTTTTTGTTTGGTTTGTTTTTGTTTGTTTCTTTCTTTCTTGGTTTTGTTTTTGTAAATAAAAGGTATTTAACTAGTTTAGCCTCTCTTGAGCTTCTGGGTTGTCGCCAGAGGGCAGTGTTGGACTCAAGCTGCTGAGAACCTAGCAACTAGAGACCTTTGCTTGAGAGAGTGTAAGGTCCCTGGAAAGGAGGGAGTCTGGCAAATCAGGATTCCTGGAAGTACACACGCGCCCTCACGCGGTATCTATCAGTTAGAACACTTCTCCCTAGTCCCAGTAGGAAGCTGTTGTAAGGTGCCAATGAGTCGGTCGGCCTCATAGTGATTACATGTCCAACAGTCGAACACTGCCCAGTCCCGTGCCATCCTCCCAAACCTTGCTTTGTTTGAGATCCTTGTTGCGGTCATTATTGTTTCAATCCATCTTGTTGAGGGTCTTCCCCTTTTTTGCTGACCCTTCTTCACTTTACCAAGCATAATGTCCTTCTCCATGGACTGGTACCTCCTAACAACATGACAAAGTCTCATCATCCGCCATTCTAAGGAACATTCCGGTTGTACGTCTTCCAAGACAGATGTGTTCATTCTTCTGGCTGTCTACAGTATATTCAATATTCTATAGTATAGTCAATATTCTTCACAAACCATAATTCAAATACATCTATTACTTTGGTCTTCCTTATTCCTTAACCAGCTTTCATATCTGTATGAGGCAACTGAAAGAAAATACCATGACTTGGACCAGATGTACCTTAATCCTCAAAGTGACATCTTTGCTCTTTAACAATGGAACTCAGCCTAGCACTGGCCAGGGAAAGAAAACCATGTCTTGTGTTCCAAAGGCTCCAGTGACCTAAACTCAATTCCAACACCAGACCAAAGCTATCAGGAAACCTGACTGGTCACCCAAAAAATGAAGCACAAAACCAACCCCAGTGAATCAGAATCAATTCCAATTCACGGTGACCCCATGTGTTATAGGGTTTCCTAAACTAATCTCTGAGGAAGCAGATTCCCAGGACTTTCTCCCCTGCGCATTACTGAGTGGATTTGAATCACCAGCCTTTAGCAGGACAGTACATACTGTTTTCATCCCCCTAGGAACCTGCCCAACAGAGAGCCACACTCAGTCCTTCAAACAACATTCTGAGGGCTCGCCCCTTGGAAGCGATTCATACCCAGGGTTCCTCTGCAAGGGACTTCGCATCCTGGGCTTGGGGGTGGAAGGAAACAGGTTACCAGCCCCCTGGGAGCTCCATCTTTGGTCATCAAGGAAGGCTTCACGGAGGAGAGGATCGATCTTCACCTTAAAGGATAAGCACAGGTTTCTGGACAGATGCAGTTATGGGAGCCCATCAGGCCTGGCCAGAAGTTCAAGTGGGGAGAGGCCTGGGGGTCCTGAGTGGTCAGCAGGGGAGATCCCAAGGGTCAGGAATGTCATTTGAACTGTAACTGGGCATGTGGAGGGAGCTATAGAAGAGCTTTAAGCAGGAGAGGGTCAGGGTCAGCTGGGCAGTGAAAACATTTGAGGGATGGACCTGGAAGGGTAAGATGGGTGCTCTAAAGACAAAAGAGGCTAATGGCAGAAAAGACAATGTCTGATCTGGGGCAGAGGTCATGAATGCAGGAAGTGGGGGTGGAGCAGATCTCAGAGCCACATTTGAGGTTGAATGAACAGAATTTAATCAGGAAAGCTGGGAGGACCTTACAGGAGGGCAAGAGGGCCGGGAGGGCACCTAGGTCTGACTAGGGAAGCCAGTGGACCTAAAGGACGTCTTTACACTGGGAGCGGGAAGAAGGGATACTGAGGTGAGTTTTGAACATGGTAAAAGCAAAAAAGGTCTTCCTGGGACAAAACAGATGGACAACCAAGAGACAGGAGAATGGTTGGAGCTGAGGGTCTTCCTCCTTTTTGCTGACCCTTCACTTTAGCAATATCTAAGATCACACATCCTGGACTGCGTTTCTGGTTGGAACTCAGTCCAGGATTTCTGGTTGGAGCTGAGGAACCTGAACCTGTCAGGGAGAATGGACAGGTGGGATGAGCAGAGGACTGAAAGAGCTCCACAGACCATGGCTCCCAGAAAGAGGTGGGCAGTGGAAGGTGAATCCTGGAGGGTTGGGAGGAGAGCTGGAGAGGAAGGAAGCTCAACCAGGAGAAAGGAAGGTAGAAGACGGTAAAAGGGAGTTTCGGGCGGGGAGAGCGGTCAA
Organism: Chrysochloris asiatica; assembly: GCF_000296735.1. Taxonomy (NCBI): domain Eukaryota; kingdom Metazoa; phylum Chordata; class Mammalia; order Afrosoricida; family Chrysochloridae; genus Chrysochloris; species Chrysochloris asiatica. Next base: position 3,163,933 of record NW_006408686.1, read on the forward strand.
TGTCAGGTGAGGCCTCCAATGGGATTCTAGTGTGCTGAAGAGGAAGTGGGAGGTGAGTGATGGAGCTAGGAATGCCCCAAGTTCTTGAATGTAAAGGAGATGAGTGGAATTCAAGGAAGCTTCATACAGGATGTGTGTGCGTGTTTAAAATAGAGATGATGGAACATGTTTTCATGCTGCCAAAAGGATAGGGAGAAAGGGGCAGGCTTGCAGGGTGTACCCTTTGATTGGTGGATGACGCATGGAGGGGACTGTAACCATGGCAATGAAATGATATAAGATAGGATGAATGTAAAGCTAATGTTCTCCCATGTAAACTACCACATAATTCACAATAAAACATTTTTTTAAAAAGATAGGAGAGAGAGAGCAAGATATCCATCACAGAAAGGCAGTTTCCCAAGGGGATGATCAGAAGAGGCCCTCCTTCGCTCAACAGGTGATTTCTGAGTCGGGGGGCCTGAGGAGGGTAGGGGCATTGCTCAGATGTCTCCCTGAAGGCCCAGACCCACTGGTCAGAGTCCCATCTCCCCCTAGCCAGTCCATGGGAGCCATTGTTCACTTCTACCAAAACAGGTGTCACTCCACCTTCCTGTCTGCTCCTTCCTGTCCACGTCTCAGGAAAGGTTCCATTGTCCTCAGTCCTCCAGAGCTTTGAGTCTTATTCTGGGTCCCTCTTCCTCCCACAGCCCATCAGTTCCTAGATTGTTCTATCCACCCCAGAAATCTCTCCACTCCATTCCGTCTGTCTCTGCCCTGGTCCAGGCTCCCTCCTCTCCCATCTGGATCCCTACCCCAATCACCTCCTGGACTCCTAGCTTCCAATCTCATTCCTTCAGTTCTGGCTCTATCTCTAACTGTACTCCCCTGCTCTAAAATCTTCTATGGCTCCCCATTATCTCTGGCCCCCAGGACAAAGTCCAAACTCCTCAGCCTGGCCACTGGCCTCTACCCACATCTTTTCTCATCTTACAGCTTTGAACTTCTCTCCAATGGCAACATGGACTGGCCTTGCTCTTGGGCCCTTACACACAGGAAATACTCCTTCCTGCCTCCCAGTCTTAGTTCAGACCAAACACCCTCCCCACACCCTTTCCTGCACCTTAGGGCTAGCACCTCCTCCTAGAGTTGAGTTGCAAGGGCACCTCCTCTGGAAACCCTTTCATGATCTCGACAAACCCCAAAAAATACTTTCTTCTTGGCTTCCCCGCCCATGCACACCCCTGTCCATCAAAGTTAGGTCTATTCCGGGGTTCCTTGAGGGCAGGGCCCAGGTCTGACTCACTCGGTCACCACCATCACCCAGCACGGGGCCTGGCACAACGGAAGCTTCAGGAAATGTTTGTGTAACTGAGTAATGGGTGGGTGAATGGGTGAATGTGTGAGTGAGTGAGGGATTGGGGATGGGCGAGAATCGGATTGAGGGGATTCCGAGGACAGGAAGGACTGAATGCAGGAGTGAGCAGGGCAGATGAGGAGGATCAGCCTTAGGGTGCAAGGAATGCAGGGATGAATATCTAAAATTGTGCATCCCGGCCTGAGTTTCTCCAACAAAACAAAAATGGGTTTGCCCTATCTAAGCATCCCCCTGAGTCGCAAACCTCACCGCAATTCACCATTCCCGGTCCGAGCTATGGCCCAAATCGTAAAAATGGGCGTGCTGGAAAGGGCTTACCCGACCGGGCCCGAAGAACCTGTTCCCTGCGAGGCTACTCGGGCCTCTGCAAAGCCCAGCAAGTGCTAACACTGAATCTGACCGTGCTAGTTCCCCGCCTATTGGCCGAATGGCAGCGAATGGTGAAGACTGGCGTCTTCACCAGCCTATTGTTATCGGATTTGGTCTGTGGGTCCCGCCTGCCAGGGAAAGCGCCCTGAGTGGCCTAGGGAAGCAGTCTATTGGCTGGAAATCAGTGACTGACGTCAAAGATAGCTTATCGCTGCTAGACACTGAATGAGGGGGCCCCACCCTGACCCCGCCCGCGTCAGACCCGCCTCTGGTGAGAGGTAGGGGGCGGTAGCTGAGGGCGTAGTTGGTTACAGAATGGAGATGAATGGGGTTTCTGGAGGTACATACCTGGGCTGTTAGCTGTCCTGCTCCTTTGGTCCTGAGGGAGAATGAGGAATGAGAACCCAGATTCTTGGACCTGAGGGAGGAAGGGGCTGAGGACCCAAGAGATGAGGAGCTGGGGCCCTGGATTCCTCAGTCCTGAGGGAGGAAAGTGTTGGGGACCTGAAGGGTCTGGATCCCTAGGCAACGCCTGGATCCCAAGAGTCTTTGCCCAGGGATGACAGATTTGGGGCTCGAGATTTTATGGAGCGATTTATGAGATTGGAGCGAATCCAGCACCCCCAGACAAGCGTTCTCAACCCTAAGACGTCACGTGGAATACAGACGGAAAGGGTAGAGGACTTAGGGCCAGAAACTCTAACCTAAAACGGAAGCCAGGAGAAAGGTGCTGTCAGCACGCAGACTGAGAGAAGACTTCAGACTCACAAGTAAACAAAGAGAGATATAAGTAATTAAAACAGTAACAATAATAGCAGCTGTCTTGTACTGAGTTTATTGTGGACCAGACTGCTGGCTAAGTACTTGACATATCTCATGTCTTCCTCATCACAGCTTTAAGAGATCGAATTATTATTATTATCCCCACTTTACAAGTGAGAAAATTGAGGCTCAGTGAGGGAGAATCAAGATACAAATATAAAGAGATTAAGAGACACATACACAAAAACAGATGGGGATAAACAAAAAGATAAAGACAGGTCTAGAGATAGAGAGAGAAAATGGACTGAGAACACAAGGAGAGGGGCTGGGGTCCTGGACTCTTGGAACTGAAGGAGAAGGTGACTTGGGGAATAGACTCAGGATCCTCTGGAAGGAGGGACCCGGGCTCTAGAGGATGAAGGACCAAAGCTGGGGACTCCTGGGTATTTCTCCCCAGACTCCACAATAGCAAGCTTGTCCAATCCTTCTTATTGTGGGCGTAGGGCATGTTGGGGTCGAAATAGTGATTAGGAGGGGGTAGGTGTATCATTATCCTATTAACAGTTGATAAGAAAATGATTCATGGGGTGCCCCTGGCTTGGGAGGGGCTTTTTCCCCACAGTCCCTGCTCTTTGATCTGAATGGATCAAGACTTAGGAAGGATTGAGGCTAGGCAGAGACTCTCTGTCCATTTCTATCTCTGCATCTCCATCAGCTATCCTGTTGTCACCGCGGCCTATCCTGAGGACAGATGGGCCACCCTAGAGCATCAACAGCTTTCCTGAAGGGTCTTCATCTCTCTGGGTCTCTCCCACTTCCTCCCAAATGAACCAATGCTACTACAGGTCCTGGCACATAGCAGGGGCTCAGCATGCGAAAGCTGGACGGTAAATAAGGAAGAACAAAGAATTGATGCTTTTGAGTTATGGTGTTGGGTTGGAGGAGAATATTGAAAGTGCCGTGGGCTGCCAAAAGAACCAACAGATCTGTGTTGAAAGAAGTGCAACCAGAGTGTTCCTTGGAAGCCAGGATGGCCAGACTTTGTCTCTCATACTTCGGACATATTATCAGGAGGGACCAGTCACTGGAGAAGGATATCATGTTTGGTAGGGTGGAGGGTCCAAGAAAAAGATGAAGACCCCCAGCGAGATGGATTGGCATCAATGGGCTCAAGCGTGGCAACAATAGTGAGGTTGGCCTAGGATCTGCCCCATGTTTCATTCTGCTGTGCATAAGGTCACTATGAGTCGGTACCAACTCGATGGCACCTAACAACAACAACAGCAACTGCTGATCGAATGGATAGACATCTATATTTTTTTGTCCTGTTCTTTATCTGTCCCCATCCCATCTCCTTCTGTGCCCCTGTCTTATTTCTCAGCCTCTCCCTGACCTCACCACCTTCTCCCACCTTCCCTTTCACCATTTTCTATCTTCTGAAGACATTGGGCCCACCCATCCCGTCATTCTAATTAGGAAGAAACTGAGACTCATTTTAGAAGAAGTCATCCTCCCAGGGTCATCTGTGGGACATTTAAGGGAGTGGCCCTTGGGGCTGAAGAAAGAATGATCAAGACCCCAGACACAGACACAGTGTCAACACTTCAAGTCACGAATGCCAGCTCACACCAAACACACAAGCACGTGCCCTCACAGGGACACCCACAGAATCATTACAATCACAGAATCACCCACACTCACAACACACACAGGAATAACCTAACCCACTGGCAAAACAGACACACATCCTAGTTACGCAATTATAACACCAGCCACCAATAGGCCACGCATGAGCAAAGATTTGGTTTTGCTCACTGTCATGGTTCCAGCAAGCAAAACAGAACAACAACAGCCGTATCAGAAACACTTAACAAAATGTGTCCTATGTGCCAGGCACAATTCGGAGCACTTTACACGAATTAGCTCACTAAACCCTGTCAGAAACAACCCATTTTGCAGATGGGAAAATTGAGTTCCAGAGAAGTACATTGACTTGCACAAGCTTTCACAACCATTAAGAGGCAGCTTCAGGATTTGAACCCAGGCTTTCTGGTTCCAGTGTTCCCACTTTTGACCACCATGCAAGTTACCGCTCAATAAATAAGTGCTGCCTGTCTCCAGTCCAAATAACAGATTCACGACATACCACTGAGAACACATCCAAAACACAGGTATCCAGTGTGGGTAGTAACGGGAGGGCAATAAAAACTCAAACATAGAAAAGACCACCCTTGCATCTACAGACACAGAAAACAACACAAAGAGAGACACTTGTGACAATCCTAACATAGATACACAACACCTAGGGAGCCACACACCCACACACCCAACCCCAGAAGCAATGGTATACCCCGAGCTTCCTCAATCTCTCCTGTTCCTTCCCTGTCTCTCTGGGCTGCTCTTCAAGGAAGCTGCAAGTTTAGGATGAGAAGGGGGGCCAACTCACTTGCCTGCTCAGCCTGACCGGTTCTGCCAGAGTCACCGATGGCACCACCCGCCTTGTGAAACCTGTGTTGGGCAACTGGACTCAGACAGGGCCTGTGTTCTGAAGGAGAATCAGGCAGGAGACCTGGACTTCTGTGTTCTGAAGGAGGAAGGGGACTTGAAGCTGTGTCCTGAAGAAGAAGGGGGAAACAGAGTTCAGGGGAGGAGAGCAGGGGGATTGGGACCTAGAATACTGTTCCTGAGGGAAGAGACATTAAGAACCAAAATTCTCAGATCCTGAGGAGGGAAGGCTGGGGCCCTGAACTCCTGGATTTGGGGGAAAGAATAAACCAAGAATCTGGACTTCAGTGTCTTCGAAGGCAGGGTTGCCAGATGTAGGAAATAAAAATACAGGCCTTTTCATTAAATTTGAATTTCAGATAAATAATGAATGCTTTTTAGTATAAGCATATCTCAAGCAATATTTGGGACATGTTAGTTGCCATTCAGTTGTGTCTGACTCACAGACACCCGATGTATAACATTGTCCGAGCTGCATTGGCTTCATGTTGTTGTTGTTGTTGTTATTGTTGTTGTTAGGTGCCATTGAGTCAGTACCGACTCATAGTGACCTTATGCACAGCAGAATGAAACACTGCCTGATCCTGGGCCAACGTCACTATTGTTGCCATGCTTCAGCCCATTGATGCTGCCACTTTGCCAATCCATCTCACTGGCCACCCGTCTGTCAGTTTGTCGTACTGTGGTGGCTTGTGAGTTGCTATGATTCTGGAAAGTAGACCATGGGTATTTTAAATACCAGCAGGGTCACCCATGGTGGACAGGTTTCAGATGAGCTTCCAGACGAAGACAGACTAGGAAGAAGGAGGGATGAACTACTGCCAAATATTTAGTCACTAAAAACCTTATGAATAGCAGAGAAACACCGGCTTCATGATCTTCAGTATATTTCAGTCCATTGTTGTTATCTTGTCTCCCCACCTCACTGAGGGTCTTCCTCATATCCAGTGACCCTCTACATTACCAAACATGATGTCCTTTCCTATGGAGTCCTGGTGTAGCGCTGTTGGATAAGCACTGGATCGAAAAGTTGGTTTGAACTGCAAGGTCAGAGGTTCAAATCCACCAGCTACTCCTCGTAAATCAGTCACTATGAGTCAGAACCGACTCAACAAACACGAATCAACAACAGTCTTTCTTGATGATATCCCCAAAGTAAATAAGTTGAAGTCTCACACCCTCCCTTCTAAGATATATTCTGTATTTGTTGGACATGTGATCAGGAGAGACCCATCTCTGGAGAAGGACATCATGCTTGGTAAAGTGGAGGGTCAGTGGAAAAGAGAAAGACTCACCCAACAAGATGGACAGGAGCACTGGACTCAAATGTAACAATTGTGAGGATGGCTCAGGATCAGGTAGTATTTCGTTTTGCTGTACATAAGGTCACTATGAGTCAGAACCAACTCAATGGCGCATAACAACAACACTTGGTTTTAAAACTGATTTGTTTGATGGGGGTGGGGGAGCTACAAAGGCAAGAAGTAACTGGTTTACAAGCTTTCAAGAGGGAACCTAGAGCCAGGGGGCCTGGAGGAAGGCAGAATCTCCAGTAAGTAGTATCCAATCTGTCTAGGCGGAGCTGATAAAATGAAATGCAGATGGGTCTCTTGTGATACAACAGTGAAGAATTGTTATCAGGACTGATTGTGAGGGTTGGAAATGTAAAGGTAGACGTTTTATAACAAGGAAGGGAGTGATTAACTTTCCAGACTAGGAGCAGAGGTCCCTAGGACCATCAACGGAGAAGAGCCGAGAGCGGGACCCTACCCAGAGAAAAAATGATGCCTGAGATGGAGGCAGAGACAATGACGTGGAGCGATGGAGCAGATGGGGACTTTAGAGAGGGAGATTGACTGCGTGCTGAAGACCTGGGGGGTACGGGGAAGGATTGCATCAAACCCTTTGGTTGGTTGATGATGCATGGAGGGGATTGTAACCATGACAATGAAACCATATACAATAAAACATTAAAAAAAAGAACTGATTTGTTTGTTCTCTTTGCAGTCCACAGTATATTCACTATTGTTTGCCAAGGCTACAGTTTGAAGATACTGATTCCTAATAGTCTAAGTGTGGGGGACATACTTAATACTAAAAAGTATTTGTTGTTCATCTGAAATTCAAATTTAACTGGCATCCTGGATTATATCTGGAAGCCTTATGTGAAAGGGATGGAGCTAGGTGCCAGTTCCTTCTTAGCACCCCCAGGCCTCTCTTCTTCCTGCTCGTGCCCTCCTCCCACCCCCAAGTTGGCCACCTCACAGCTTCCCCAGTCCCGATTTCCTCATCCACTATGAGTTGCTGTATGTAATTGGGGCCCCCAGGCTGTGTCAGGAAGGGCAGAAGAAATCTGAAGACAACTCAAGTTGTCATCCCGGAGCCTTGGGGATATCTGACCCTGAGTCACTCCCATAGGATGGTTGTTTGGGGGGAGGGGAGAGGGAGAGGATGGGGATCTTGTGGCTGCCTCCACAGGACAAACCTGGAGATGGAGACAGATACAGAGATAAGGAGAAACTCCAGGATCAGGATACAGAGACATAAAAAGATAGAGACCTAGAGATTTGGAAGCAGATTTGCAGAGATGAGGAGAGAGAGAGAAAAGATGCAGAGACACAGAGATGGAGAGACAGGGACACAGGAAAGAAATACAGAGATATGCTCCTCAGACATTCAGGCTCCTGGACCACAGATGGAGACCTGCAGGCAAGAGGTCAGGCAATGCCCTCAAATCTTTGTGAAGGCAAATGAGCCATCTGGGTGGTGCTGGGAGACCAAGGCTTGAGTCCTGGGGTGGGAGGGAAGGGCTGGAGAGAAGCTGGGCTCCCAGGCCAGCAGAGTGACCCGCCTGCCACCACCTCATCTCCATACCCAGTGAGGTGATGACACTACCTTGTCTGCAGGTGACACCCCACTTTTCTGGTGCCTCCTACATTTTTTGGGGTGACACCCGTGCAAAGAACCCCACCCGGCTCTAATGCTGCTTCCCTCACTGAGTCACTTTCAATCCAGCCAAGCCTGTCTGGGGGGCAACTTTGGCAACTCAGGCATCCAAGACCCCTGGTCCTTCACCCTCTCAGGAATCCAGCCATCTGGAAATCAGGACCCTTACTCCATGTAGGAGGTCTACCTAGCCTAGCAAGAACCAAGAGTCTGAACTCGCAAATCCTCCTCCTCCTGCAGACCCAGAAGTCCGCCTAGTCCCTCCTCCCCCAGGATCCAGGAATCCAGACCCCCAGTTCTCTCCTCTTCAGGACCCAAGAGTTTCACCCCACATCCACCTCCTCAGGAACCACAGGTCTTAGTTCTCAGCCTCCTCCCTTCCCAATTTGGAGGTGGAGTGAGGTGTGTTTATTTAGTTTGGCTCCAGGGTGAGTCACTCCCCCCCAAAAAACACACTGCCCCCCATGTGCCTCCCATCCATGAATGACAGGAAAATGCCCCCATCTCCCACTAAGCATGGAATCCTGGTGTGACGCTGTAGGATAAACACTGGACAGCAAGGTTAGTTTGAACCACAAGATCAGCAGTTCAAACTCACCAGCCACTCCTCAGAAACCCTAGATAGGGTCGCTATGAGTCGGGACAACTAGATGGCATTTAACAAGAACCCACTAGGCATGCTGGCGGGTAGGGGGCTGCTTACGCCCCACTCAGCCATCTTCTCATCCTTTCTCTCTCTGCTCTCCCTTCTTCCCGCTACCCTCTAAGCCTTGGCTGTGGTTGAGCCCACCTGTCTCTCAGTCTTTATGTCTCTTTTCTCCTCATTTGTCTCCCCCTTGCTAGTTACTTCTCCCAGACCTTTGTGCCTCCCTATCTCTTGACATCTCTTCCACCATCTCGTTTTCCCTCTCTTCCAGTATCCCTGAATCACCTCATCTCTCTCTCCCAGTCCCTCCTCATTCCTCTTACTTTCCATAGTTTTTTGGTCTCTACTTGGATCCAGATTCCTGGTGTGGCGCTGTAGGGTCAGCACTAAATTTCCAACCACAAGATCGGCAGTTCAAACCCACCAACTGCTCATCGGAAACCCTATACAGGGTTGCTATGAGTCAGAACCTCCTCTATGGCTCTTAACAACACTTTGATCCAGCTGACCAAACCTATTTCTCTCCCCATCTCTCTGTCTCCATCTTTGCCCATTCCTCTTTCTGCTTCCACCCCCTCCCCATATTGTCTTCACCTTTGGATCCCCCACCCCCTCCGCAATCATCATCTCCTTAGGAGGGGGAAGTTGGTGGTAGGGAAAAAATGAGGAGTGCAGGGGGAGGGGAAATCCCAGTCCAGGGAAGAGGGTCAGCCAGACCGGCTGGGCTTCCTAAGCTTTTCTGTCAGAGCTCCGCCCAGGGCCCGCCTGAATATAAGCAGCTCCTGGCTGGGAACTGAGAACTCAGAGCCAGTGTCCTCCACACCTGTCACATCATCTTTGTCTCGCACGGCAGCCCCTCAGGTAGGTGCACCCCACCCACAACCCTCTTCTCTGAGGCCAGGTACCTCTGCTCTGTTCTCTCCCCATCCCACCCCACTCACATCGCTTCATCCCCTTCATGTCTCTGTCTATCTCTCTGGGCATCTCTGTCTTTCTTGATGCCCCTGTATCCCCCTTCTCAGCCTAAGAGGTGCTGGGTTTAGTTTGGAAGTCCTAGGACCCAGCAGTTCTTTACTAATTCCCTTGGCCTGAACCATCCGATGTAGAGGATTTTCCCTTCACCTCTCTGAGCCTCAGTTTTCCATCTGTGAAATGGGCTTGCAGCAGAGTCAATCAATGCTGTGCAGATGTGGGCATCACCAAAGGCATGTGGGTACCTGGCTCTGATCTCTCTCCCCTCCTTGTCTCTGTCTCTGCCTGCCTCTGCCTCTTGGTCTCTCATTCCAACTCTGCATCTGGTACAGGAGGGGCCTCTGGGTCTGTCGGGCAGCTGTCAAGAGATGGGCGAGATTCCCTCGCCCCACTCCCACTCCCCATTCCATGTCTCTCCGGACCTGCAGGTGACTTGGCCTCTTTCTCCCCAGCTCTCCTCCCCCTGAGAGCCCAGTACCTAGCCCCCAAGTCCCTTGCCCTCCCCTCCCCCAGTCTCCAGCGTCCCTTGGACAGACTCCGAAGCTATCTATCGCCGCAGCCACCTCCGCCATCCCCAACGCCACCTCCTCAGGCCCCACAAGATGCAGTTTGAGATGCACGACCGCGTGAAAGGCAAAGGTGGGATCGATCGCTGGATAGACCAGCAACCCTCCCAGTCCCCGGAACCTGGCCGCCTCCCTCCCCTGGGCACCCTCGCTGTGAAGACAGACGGCATCTCTAGAAGGCCCCCAAACGAGGGGACCCTGCACCCCAGACCCAGACGTGGAGGAGGCAGCGGCATGTTGCGGTCCTGCCCCAATCGGGCTCCCATCCTTCCCCGGAAGTGCCAGAGCCCCTTACCCCAGCCCACCCAGATGTGCAAGAGGCAGTGGCAATAGAGACAGAAGGGGGTGTCGATGGAGGAGGCGCAGTAGTGTCCTCTAAGTGGGCGGCCTGAAGGCCCCGCCCAGACTGCCCGGCAGAGGGAGGGATGCTGGAGTTAGGGGGTGCGCTGCGAGGCTGCCCGCTGACCCCCTACCCCTCGCCTCCGCAGCCATGTCCTACCCGGTGACCAGCCAGCCCCAATGCGCCAGCAGTTGCTACCAGACCCAGCTCAGCGACTGGCACACGGGTCTCACGGATTGTTGCAATGACATGCCCGTCTGTGAGTGCCCCCCGCCTCTGCTGGATCACATCCAACTCCCTCCGACGCCCTACTCTCCCTACATACTTCCCTTCTTTGAACCCCAGTTGAGTTCCCTTTTGTGAACTCCCTCAACATTCACGCCTCCCAACACTCCACTCACCCTCGAACCCACCGCATCCTCAACTTTTCTCGTGTGACCGACCCCCAACTTCCCAGCCAAACCCTTCACTTCCAATCTCTAACAGTCCCGCCCCCACCCCCAATTCCCCCATGGACCCTAACTGCTCTTTCTTCATCACTACTCGCCTTGGGTCCCAACTTGGCTCCCCGGCCCCCTCAACCTCGCCCCTCCCGGGGGGCGGAGTAGGTGGGAGGTGCCTAGTAGGGCCCGCCCCTGACCGCCTGCGCCCCGCTCCAGGTTTATGCGGCACATTTGCGCCACTGTGCCTCGCCTGCCGCATCTCGGACGATTTCGGCGAGTGCTGCTGCGCGCCCTACCTGCCCGGTGGCCTGCACTCCATCCGAACTGGGATGCGCGAGCGTTACCATATCCAGGTGGGCGCTGGAGCCCAGGCCCCCGGGAGCAGGGGGTTGGGGCCTGGACTCCTGGATCTGAGTGAGGACGGGGCTGGGAGCTGAACTCCTAGGACGCAAGACCGAGTTCCTCATTCACCTCTCTCTCCCACCCCTCAGGGCTCCGTCGGGAACGACTGGGCGGCCCTCACGTTTTGTCTGCCCTGCGCCCTCTGCCAGATGGCGCGGGAACTGAAGATCCGGCAGTGAAAGTGTTGCCCACCCTCCCCATCCATGCCCACCGGTCCCACCCGGCCTCCTCTGCCCCCTCCTGGGAGGGTCTAACCCTCCGTCCCTGGCCCGCAACCAGAAATACACCCACAATAAAAACCTGAAAACCAACTCCGCCTACATTCTTTTTATTCCAGGAAAGGAATCCAGATGGAGAGGGAGGTTTGGTGAGCGAGGTGAGAGCACAGGAAAGATCCCTTAGATGGCCCTCAGAGGTTGGACCTTTGAATCCAAAAGGCTGAGTATGACCTTAGCAAGATCCCTCCCTCTCTAAACCCAAGGGTTCTCACCTAAACCAAAAAGAAACGAAACCCAGTACCTTCGAGTCAAGTCCAATTCATAGTTACTGTATAGGTCAGGATAGATCTACCTGGCCCGCTGTAAGTCTACATGGCTGGGGAGAGCCACATCTTTCTCCCACAGAGAGAGGCTGGTGGGTTCAAACCACAATCTTTCAGTTAGCAGTTCGGCTTTTTAGCTACCGGGGCTCAAAATAAAATCACTAACCCTCAGCTGCAGCCAGGACCCCTGCCTGGGACCTGGAAATAAGCAAAGCTAGACCTATAATCTTGGCAGAGGACAGACGCTGAAGTTCACAAGAAAAATCTAGGAGAGACCCCCTGCTCATTCAATACCTATGAACTCTTGGTTTACCCACAATTCAAACAGGTTTGGGGACTTTGTTTGTGAAGCAGAGAAAAGTCCAGTTTAAAACTCTTTCATACGGAAAGGCATCTTTAGGATAATTCCTTCAATCCACCCTCTGTATTGCAAAGGTAACTAGTTAAATTAAGGAGCCCCAGTGACTCTGTAGGATAGGCACTGGACTGTTAACCACAAGGTCAGCAGTTCAAACCCACCTTGGCAGAAAGAAGAGGTTTTCTGCTTCTGTAAAGATTTACGGACTCAGAAACCCTATACAGGGTGGCTATGAGTCAAAACAGACTTGATGGCACACAACAGCTAGTAGATTAGAAATTGTTGAAGTCTCAAAACTGGACAGATCTGGGATCCAATCCTGACCATTGCCACTTACTCATACTCATACTTACTGTGTTCTCTTAATGAATTAATAAATTTTTCTGAGGCCATTTCTTCCTTTGTGAGGATTGTTGTTGTTGTTGTTATATGCCATCCAGTCGGTTCCGACCCATAGCGACCCTGTACAGGGTTTCCGAGGGTATAAATCTTTCAACCCTAATATGTTGCTACTGTGAGAGGCGAGCAAGAGAGGAACAGATGAAAAGGTTAAAGTGTGGCCTCAATAAAACATTTCTAATATTCCTATTATATATAACGACATAAGTCCTATAATTTTGTTGTTGTTAAGTGCTGTGGAGTCAGTTCTGACTCAGAGCAACCCTATATAGGGTTTCCGAGGAACAGCTGGTGGATTTGAACTGCCAACCTTGCGGTTCAAACCAACTTTGCAGTTTAAGGTTGTAATCTACTCAGAGGTATCTTAGAATGCTTGATGATCTACTTGCAAACAAAAAACTCAGCCATTGAAAACCCTATAGAATATGTGGGCCCACCATGAGTTGGGGTCAACTTGACAATAACTTGTACTGGTGCTAGATATTCCAAATGAAGAGGTGACCCAATGGTTGGATGAAAACATCAAGACAGAACATACACAGAGAGAAGTAACAATAGCAAATGAAAGTATTAATGATATATTGTTATTGTCATAATAACACTATCAATAACATGTTATAATTTTAGCATATTAACATTAATAATATGTTATGATTTCAGTATATTATTAACTAAATCAGAGCATATAACTAATACTGTTATTTGCTATTGTTTTTCTCCCTCTGTGTGTTAACACACATCCAATCATTGAGTGACCTTTTCACTTGGAATCCCTAACACCAGTACAAGTTACTGTCAGGATGACTCCACCTCATGGTATTCCACAACGTATTCCACAATGTTTTCAATGGCTTTTTTTTTTTTCAGTAAATGACCAGGCCTTCCTTCCAAGATGCCTCTGAGTGGATTTGAATCTTCAACCTTTTGGTTAGTGGCTGAGTGGATTAACTATTTTTAACACTCATGGACTCCAAAATGTTGGTGTTAGGTGCTATTGAGTCCATTGTGACTCATAGCGACCCTGTGCACAACAGAACGAAGTACTGCCAGATACTGCTCCATCCTCACAATTGTTAACACTTGAGCCCATTGTGGCTGCCACTGTGCCAATCTGTCACGTTGGAGGTCTTCCTCTTTTTTGCTGACCCTCCACTTTATTGTTGTTGTTATGTGCCGTCGAGTTGATTCCGACCCATAGCAACCCTGTATAGGGTTTCCAAGGAGCAGCTGGTGAGCTTGAACCACTGAACTTGCAGTTCAAATGACTTTGCAGTCCGACGCATTAGCCCACAGTGCCACACCAGGACTCCGACCCTCCACTTTACCAAGAATGATATCTTTCTCCAGGGACTGTTTCTTCCTGATAATATGTCCATAGTATGAGAGATGAAGTCTGGCCATCCTGGCTTCTAAGGAGCATTCTGGCTGTACTTTCAACAACAGATTTTTCTGTTCTTCTACTTTACCATGGTACTTTTAATATTCTCCTCCAGCACCTTAACTCAAATGCATCAATTCTTTTATGGTCTTCTTTATTCATTCATTGTTCAACTTTCACATGCATGTGAGCTTACTAAAAATATCATGTCTTGGGTCAGGTGCACGTCAACACTCAAACTGACATCTTTCCTCTTAAACACTTTAAGGAGGTCTTGTGCAGCACATTTGCCCTAATGCAATACATTGTTTGATTTCTCGACTGATGTCTCCATGAGTGTCAATTGTGAATCCAAGCAAAATAAAGTCTTCCATCTTTTCTCCTTTCAAACATGATGTTATTTATTGAACCAGTTGTAACGTTTTTTGTTTTCTTTACATTGACGGGCAACCCATAATGAAGGCATTGGTCTGTGATCTAATATCTAATAGTCATCTCAAACTTTTTAACACATTGAAACCTAACTCCTGATTTGCCCCAACCCTACTCTTACCACAGTCTTCCCCATCTAAGGAAGGAGTAAATCCCATCCTTCCAGCTGTTTCATACTTACTCTCTCACCCAACATCCAGTTTATCAGCAAATTCAGATTCTTCAGAATAGATCAAAAATCTCACTTCTCTTCCTCCACCCCACTGTCCCATCCTGGTCTAGCCACCCACCTCTATAATCTGCATGGATGCAGTGATCTCGTGGGGCTCCCCATCTCTACCCCAGACCCTTCAGTCTCTTCCCCACAAAGAGCAAGGGGGACACTGTGAACACCTAAGTCAGGTCATGGCCCTGCTCTGTTCAGAACCCTCTCACAGTCTGAGAAGAAGCCAGTGTGCACCTTGGCCCAAGGCCCCACATGATCTGCCTCTGGTTCCTTCTCTTAACTTTCTCATCCCTGTCTCTCCCTTTTCCCCTGACTCCCTACTTTACCAAGCATGATGTCCTTTAGGGACCACCCTTCCACCCCCTCACTGCCTTTTCTAGTCACTTTTCAACACACCACATCATTCATTTATTGGGTACCTCAGTAATGCGTCAGCTCCTCGAGGGCTGAGCCAGCAGTACTTAGAAGAGTGGGAAGCTCAGTACAGGCAGAGAGAATGAGCGATTACTGGTGATGCTAGTTCTCCTGACATGGAGGAGAGACACTGGCTTAGAGAAGGGAATTGTTTGGGAGGTGATGTGGGACAATGGAAAGGCAGACAGATAGACAGGTGTCAGAATCCAGACTTGACTTCACTTCTCCAAATCTTAGCTTCTGAATCTGTCAAATGGAAGAAAGAACCTGTATTCCCAGCAAGGATACCAAGCACCTAGGAGATAGTTCCTGAGGTGTTGTGGACCCTCCGTGACCTGCCCCCACTTTCCCTGAGGTCCTCAGTGTGTCAGTGGCCTGGCATGAGTAAAACTCAGGTTCCTAGCTCCCTGAACCCAGGCTTTCTACCCCACCTGAGACTTTGGCATTTTTGTTGTTGTTGTATGCCACCAAGTCAGTTCCAACTCATAGCAACCCTGCATAGGAGTTCCAAGGAACAGGTTAGCAATCCAGTGCTTATCCTAGTGGTGTCACACCAGGATTCCTCTTGCATTTAGGTCCAGGAATCCCAGAGAAGTGCCAGCAGAGAGGCTACATGGAGGGAGGAGGGACATGGGTTCCAGGGGCATTTGGTGTAGGATCATTTGCAGAGCACAAGGTCCAGGCACGGCACAGATGCTCTGCATAGGAAAGTAAGCAGAGTCCCTGCTAAGAAAAGGCTTCCCCAAAGGTCATAGCACAGAGTCTCTAAGAAACTCAGCTCCTTTCTGGTCAACTGGGATGGACTCTCCTCTGGTCTTGGGACTCCTTTTGCTGTTGGTTCACTCCCCAGTTGTTGGTGGTGGTTGCTAAGTGCCATGGAGCCGGTTCCACCTCATAGCAATCCTTCTGAAGAAGCTGCTGGTGGGTCTGAACTCCAGCCTTGTGGTTGGCAGTCAGTGCACCACCCCAGTTTAGTAACTCTGCTTTATCTCCAAGCAGCAACTGACCATTTTTCAACATCCTGCACTGTGGTGGGACAACTCTCAGCTACTTATGTTGCCCTGTGCTGAGTAAAGGTTTTTTTCCTCAGGAGGGAGAGTCTGGGGGCTGCAAATGGTTATCGTGCTCCATTGCCAACTGAAAGGTTGGAGGTTTGAGCCCACCCAGAGGCTCCTCAGAATTGATATCTTGAAAAAAATAATAAATCAAGCCATTGAAAATCCATGCAGTAAGCCGTTGTTGTTGTTATGTGCTGTGGAGTCAGTTCCGACTCATAGTGACCCTGTACAGGGTTTCCGAGGCTGTAAATCTTTACAGGAGCAGAAAGCCTCATCTTTCTCCCGCGGAACAGCTGGTAGTTTCGAACTCCTGACCTTGTGGTTTGCAGCCCGATTCATAACCACTACGTTGCACTGGTAACTGCTGTGTGACGCATTTACAAGAAGAGCAGCTGCCGACTCCACTAACAAACAAGCAAACGCCTCCTAGGATTTGGTTTCTTGGTTTGCAGGTTTAGGGTCATGGTTTTATGGGGCATCCGTTATTTGGTCTAATAACATAGTTCCTGGTGTAGCACCCAGGGTCTTCAAAGCTCTATTTGCCTGAAGCCATAAAGGAGGAGTCAGTAATAGGAGGATGGTATAGAACATGTGGTTGAATGCCACCATGAACCTATCTACCTCCTTTGTCATGAGACCAAAAGTGGATGGTGCCTAGCTACCCTTATTGGACATTCTGATCAAAGAATCTATAGAAGAATCCTGACCCACAGGGGGAAATTGCAGAGTAGAATTTCAGATTCTCTTGGAATCCAGACTTTCTGGAGCCATGGAGACTAGATGAACCCCTGAAACTCTTGCCCTGAGGTTAGCTTTCAACCTTAAACCAAAAATACCCTCTGAAGTCTTCTTAAAAACCCAACAGTGGTTTTGTTTCACTAGTGAAGAATGTTAGCCTTGAGCACTGTACTCATCTAAGAACTCTCCACGTGGGACCCAAGGGACAACAGCAGTTTGAGAGATTAGATAAGGAAACTTAGGGGAGGTGAGATAGTTGCACAACTTGAAGAATGTACTCAGTGTTGCTGGACTGCAAACGGAGACACTTGGTTTGTTCTGCTGTGAATGTTCTCGAAAGGAAACTCGCTGGAATGCAATTCTTACTCTGACACACGTGGGGTTGCTACGAGTTAGAGCTGGCTCTACACCAATTGTTTTTGTCCCCTCAGGAGCCAAAATAGCCTGGGAGTCAGGTACATCGATTTGAGATGTTAGACAGCCTGGGTTCAAACAGCATCTGCCATCCAACAGCTACATGGCATCTATGAACGTCCATATGTAAAACAAGGATCACACAGCTCTGCGGGAAAAGATAGCATTAATCCATGGCAGTAAAACGCCAAGCAAATTGCTTAGACAGGGTACTCAGTGAATTCCGTCTTGGAGATCACAGAAGTCATGCATGGTAAAGCAATCCTTGTACTTGTCTGCCTGGGATTAAGGCAGTCTATCTTTCCTCTTGAGACACAAGGGCCCTCAGGAAAGGGTCCCTACTGCCACATTGCCCCTCTTCTGATCCCTTCTGGAGAACAAGAGCTTCTGTGGTGGCACCAGGCCCTCCCTGGCTCTGAAGGGGTCATGAAGAGGTAGACTCAGGTCTTGTGGTTTGGAGAGAACCAGGCCAACAGCACTTACCCAGACAAGACAGCCAACCGCCCCTCCGGCTCACACACGCAGACTTGGACATCTGGGTCTTCCCCACACTTTTATTTGCTGGTCCCACACCCCTCTCCTCTTCAGGCACACCCATCCAGCCACCCACATGCTCATGTGGAGAGGCTGCCCCATAAGCAGGGCTAGAGGCCCCCAGCTGAGGGGAGGTGCTGGATCCAGCTTCGCCAAAGTAGCTGGGGGTGGAGTCTTGGAAGAGGAGTGCCCAGTTCAAGATGGCTAGGTTTTTGGTTTTGTTTTGCTTTTGGGGGAGGGTCCTCACTGGAGGGGGGAAGCTCAGCAGTCCAAGGAGATGGCAGATACCTTGGGCAGAGGCCAACAGTCTTGGAGGCAGCACTGAGATGTTGATGAAGCTCCAACCTTGCTGCTTCTCACCACCTGGGGTGGCACCTCTTGACTGTTTTTGTCTCCTTGTCCTAAGATTCCCACCCACTCTGGTCAGGCACCTGTTGTTCTAACTTCCTCAGGAGACCCTGGCCCCTGGGCTGCAATACCACTGCCACTGTTTCATCCCTGCAGCCTGGAGGTGGCACCATCGGCTGCCTGCTCCTCCTCACCTCTGGGCAGTCTCTCTGCAACCCCTTCCCTCACCAGTGCCACCAATTGCCTGCACTCAATTCCTTCTGCTCAAATACTACAAGCAGTTGAGTTCCCTGGTTGGACCTGACTGAAGAGTCATTTAAAGATCTCCTGTCTAAAATTGGATTGTTGGTCTTCCCCTCAAGCCCCAGTATTCATCATCTCAATAAATAACCCCACCATCCATCCAGGATTCAGACCACAAGGTTGGGGGTCATCTGGACCCCCACCCCATCCCATCCTTCCGTCCAGTGCTCACGCTGCCTCCGGTCCTGGTCCTGACCCCTCCCCTCACTGCCATCACCTCCCTTGCTTGTCCCACTGCTGGCTCTCTTCTGTCCCCTGCAGCCTACTTTCCATACCAAAGTGCCCAGTTACACACAGGTTGGATCCTGCCACTCCTACTCAAAACTCTGTCCAACTTCCCATTGCCCTGAGAATAAAGCCCCAAACTATCTGGGGCTCACAGTCTCCACCTATCATCAATTTCATCTCCTGACACTCAGTCAGATTATGTGGAACAAATGTTCTGGTCCTTCTAATGCCAACAGGCTAGTTTCCACCTCAGGGTCTTTACCCTTGCTGCGTCCTGTCTGGAAACTGTTTTTCCCAAGGCTGGTTCCGCCTCAGAATTTCAGTATAACTTCTCTGAGTACGACAGCGCTGTGGCTGCCGACTACCCCATCATGTTGCTGTTCCCAGTGTTTTTCCTTCTCTGAAATGAGCTTACGCACTGATCTGTGTGTGCTGATTGTCTCCCTTCACTAACACATATGTGCCAGGAAATCAGGAACCTTGGCTAACTGGGCTCCTGCTTTGCTCCATGCCTACAAGTGCCTGGCACATAGTAGGTGCTTAATAAATTATCACTGAATGCAGAACGATAGAAGCCCTGTCTGGGAACCCGTAGGGGAAAAGGGAGCCAGAAGTCTCTGAGGAGAGTGTCCAGGGGGAAGGGCCCAGGGAGAAGGGCCCCAAGTCTAGGGCAGCCCCATCAAGAGACTGGGCCACTGTGGCTGAGACCCTGCAGTGAGTCAGAGGGACATGCTGGTGAGGTTGTCCTGGCTCAACAGTCCCTTCCGGCCTGCACCAGACCCATGCCCACTGCCCCCAGCACCCCCACCACCTCCACAGTACTCATGCAGCCTGTGCCGAAGTGTGACCAGGGCTGAGCCGAGGCAGGCGCCATTGGGTGCATGGGGCCCACCAGGGAGCTGGAGTAGCAGCGTGGCCACGCCCGCCATGCCATCTTCGGTGGGTTCCAGGGTAATGGGACCAGCTCTCAGGCCAGCTGTAGTGGTGGGCAAGGCCGGCGGGCAGCAGCCCCCTCCCACCGGTCCCCAGGGCCCACTGGCTCCAGTCAGCAGCAGAGGTGCCAGGAAGGGTTCTGAGCGGCGGAAGGTGGGTGGTGGGAGTCCCGCCGGTTTCCAGGCAGGGGCTGAGGCAGCGGGGTCTGGTGGGAAGCAGACCGTGACTTTGGCAAAGGGGCGGCTGGCCATCTTGGTCATTTCCTGCAGGTGCCGGCGCTGTTCCTGCCGCTGGTCCAGGGCCTGCTTGGCCTTCCAGAGGAGCACACAGAGTGAGAGGAAGAGGAAGAAGCAGGAGAAGAAGACGGAGAAGAAGACAAACAAATCAATGTGGGCCTGGTCCTGCCGGAAGAAGAGCAGGCCCTGCGAGTCAGCGGAGCCATTGGCTCCGGGCCCACTTGGGTCTCCCACGCCCAGCAGGAGCAGGTAGAAGCGGCTCGACTTGAGGGCGTGGTGCTCGTGCGGGTAGGTGATGACCAGCCGGTCCCGCACACCACGTACCACCAGCACTGCTGATGGCTCCGTCACGGTCACGTAGGTGATCAGGCCATGGGGCCACACCTCCCGAACCCGTGGCTCTGCTGGGGTGCCTGGCCCACTTCCAGCCCCTAGT
Source organism: Chrysochloris asiatica (assembly GCF_000296735.1). Classification (NCBI taxonomy): domain Eukaryota; kingdom Metazoa; phylum Chordata; class Mammalia; order Afrosoricida; family Chrysochloridae; genus Chrysochloris; species Chrysochloris asiatica. Next base: position 3,184,217 of record NW_006408686.1, read on the forward strand.
CCCCCTGGATCCCCGGCCCCCCGGGGTCCACCATCAGCAGGGGGCAGTGGGGGTGGTGGGGGCGGGGGTGGCTGGATGTGCACAGTGTGGACACCAGTGTCGGGGGCCACACGGACCACGAAAGTGTCATAGGAGGTGGAGACATAGAGGTCCACGGCGCCAAAGGTCACATCGAGGGTGAGGCGGATATCCACGTTGGTGAACTTGGGCTGCACACCAAAGAGAACTGTGCGGCCGGGACCCAGGGCCCGGCGCTTGGGCTCATGGAAGCAATTGGTCTGGGACGTGGGGTCCAGGCAGCACTCTTGCTCCACTGAGATGAGTCGGTAGCACTGCTGACCACCCAGTGGGCTCCCATGAAACGACTCCCGGCACTTGGCGCACTGCGGACAAGAAGGAGCCGGGTTAGCCCTAGTAGGACTGACATCCTGGACCCCTTAGTGCCCGTTGTTTCCCTGTGATCCCCACGGACCTCCCTGGCACAGTGTGGACACTTTCAGGATCCTACAGTCCAGCAAAGCTTTCCCTGGGGTCAGCCCACGGATACGGTACCCTGACACAAAGCCAGGGTCTCCTGCCTCACTAGCTGTGTGACCTTGACCAGTGTGTGGCCCACACTGACATAGGTGGGGACCACAGCTTGCTCACAGGACTGGCGACATCATATGCACAGCGCTGCATGCAGGCTCAGCCCACCCTGCATCCTCCTACTAGCCGGTGGTCTCCCGTCTCAGGGCCTTTGCACAGCTGATGCCTCTGCCTACAGCGCTCCTTTCCCCACACACCCGCTTGCTTGCACCCCTAATGCCATTCAGTCTGTTACTCGGGTGTTGCCTTTGTACTGAGGCTATCCTTGGCCACAGTACCAAACATTCCGCTCCCCAACACTTCCTGGCCTGCTTGTCTCATTTTCCTCCTAACCATTTCCCACCATCTAACATCCGACACCTCTTCCTGCACGAAATTGCCTCCATGAGAACATAAATGCCTTAAGGACACATCATTTTATGTGTCTTTTGCCCTGTGGTGTCCCCAGTGTCTGACACCCAAAGACAAAAGCCCAAACCCGCTGCCGCCTGGTTGATTCCGACTCCCAGTGACCTCTAGGACTGTGCGGAGCTGCTCCTAAAGGTTCCCAATGCTGTAGACCTTCCGGGAGCAGACAGCTTCTCTTTGCTCCTGCAGAGGGACTGGTGGGTTTGAACTGCCCAATTTGGGATAACAGCCTGATGTTGAACCCACTGTGCCCCCAGGGCTCCTGTGGCATATAGTAAATGCTCAGTAAATGGATGAATGGGTAAAAGGCAGCTGTGGAAACCACTCAGGCTCTGTGGTAAGACCAGGGTTCAGCCCAGGTTACACACCTGACGGGCTGTCTGTCCTGGGGTAGGTTACCATCTGTTTCTGGGCCTCCATTTCCTCTTACAGTTGCTGTTGTTGTAAAGTGCTGTGGAGTCAGTTCTGACTCATAGAAACCCTGTATCAGGTTTCTGAGAAGCAGCTGGCGGGGTTGAACCGCTGGCCTTGAGGTTAGCAGCTTAGGGCTTATCCTACAGTGCCAGGCCAGAACTCCTTTTAATGGGTTAGTGGGTTAATGCGTTTGTGTCTCATCCAGGCCCCAGCACAATCTCCATGAGCCTTCCAGAGGCTTCCATGTCTATGCCGCCTCCTCTTCACCCACATCTCAGCTCCCAGCTCGGTGCTGCCTGGCATGAGGCAGACACTCTCTCCAGAACAGCTCCGGCTGCTATTATCATTAGAAGCTGGAGAAACTGCTGCTTCAGAGCTGCCCAAGGAGGAGGTCTGACTTCATCTCTGGTCAAAGTCTTGGGCCTTTTGTATCAAGACAGCAAAAATTCTGGTCCAGGATGGAAATTAACATTTAGGGTTTAGTATGGTCTGGTTCTATTCATCAGGTTTTCAGTGACTAAATATTCAGTAGTTCATCTCTCCTTCTCCCTAGTCTGTCTGCATCTGGAAGCTCATCTGAAACCTGTCTACAGTGGGTGACCCTGCTGGTATTTAAAATATCCATGGCATAGCTTCCAGAATCACAGCAACTCACAAGCCACCACAGTACGACAAACTGACAGACGAGATCTGTGTTGGAAAATGTGCAGCCAGAGTCCTCTTTGGAGGCCAGGATGATCAAACTTTGTCTCTCATGTTTTGGACATATTGTCAGGAGGGACCAGTCACTGGAGAAGGCTATCATGTTTGGTAAGATGGAGGGTCAGAGAAAAAGAGGAAGACCCCCAGCGAGATGGATTGGCAAAGTGGCAGCATCAATGGGCTCAAGCGTGGCAACAATTGTGAAGTTGGGCCAGGATCAGGCAGTGTTTCGTTCTGTTGTGCATGGGGTCGTTATGAGTTGGTACTGATTCAATGGCACCTAACAACAACATGGCCTGGTCCTGGGGTGGCATGTGGGATAAAGCACTGGACTGCGAGGTCGGTTTGAACACAAGGTTGGTGGTTCAAATTCACCAGCTGCTCCTTGCACTGTAGGTTAAGCACTGGACTGCTAACCACAAGGTCAGCAGTTCAAACTCACCAGCTGCTCCTTGGAAACAGGGTCGTGTGAGTTGGAACCGACTCGACAGCACTTGGGAGTAACAGCAGCCTAGCAGTGGAGTCCGGATGTGAATAAGCACTAATAGGGTCAGCACTGGACTACCTACTGCAAGGTCCAAGGTTCAAACCTCGGAAACCCTACACAGGACTGCTATGAGTTGGAACCGACTTCATGGCACTTAACAACAACAACAACAACAGTCTGGCAGTAGAAGCCCTGCTGATGCAGTGGGCTAAATTGCTAACCACGAGGTCAGCAGTTCAAGTCCACCAGTTACTCTGAGGGAGAAAGATGAGGCTGCCTGCTCCCATGAAGACTGGTGGCCTTGGAGTCCCTAAGCCGCAGTTCTAGCTTGTTCTAAGCTTGCTAAGCAGTGGGATCGTTTCCACAGCAATGGAAGGCCTGGTAGTAAAGTGCTCAGTTGCTAGTCCTTTGAAAGGTCAGTGGGAGAAAGATGTTGTTGTCTGCTTCCGTGAACATTTGCAGTCTCGGAAGCCCCGTGGAGCGGGTCCACTCTGTCCAGCAGGGTCACCGGGAGTCAGAATCGGTGTGACGGCAGTGTGTTGTTGTTTAGGGCCTGGTTGCACAGTGGGTAAAGCACTCCGTGGAGAACCAAAAAGTGGGCAATTCAAACCCACCAGCCGTTCCACTGGAGACTAATGTGGCCGTCTGCTCCCGTACTAATGTATAGCATGGGGAACCTATGGGGCAGGTCTACTCTGACCTACATGGTTGCTAGGAACCAGAGTCCATTCAGTGGCTTGGTTTCATTTTTAAGGCAAACTCTCACCATTTTGGGTAGAGTGGCACTTTTTGTAGGTGTGTGAGGTTTCTGCAGATGGGTCGGGGAGACAGAGGGGAGCAAGGGATTTTCTCTTTCCTCTGAAGCTGGAGTGGGAAGGTGGGTGGGTAGGTATGGACGTGCTCCAGGGAGGAAGTGTGAGATAGGTCCTCCGGGGAAGCAAGCCTGCAGCATGGCAGCTAGCCAGGTGGTGAAGACAGGTGCTTGAGATTCGCCCCTCGGAGCAAAGTAGGGAATTTAAATCTGGGTATTAGAACCAACATTAGATTCCCTGTTAGCCCCAAGTCATCAGTTATTGAAGAAGTTTTCTGAGAAGAATGAAACCAACACAGAGGAAAGCAGAATCAAGGTGCAGCGAGAGACAGAACTGCATGCCTCTATGTGAACCCCTGGATCCAGCCATGCCTGAAGGCAGACTCCAGACCTCAGTTCTGAGAGCCAGTAAATTGCCTTGTTTGCTAAAGCTATATGAGTTTTCTAGCATTTGCAACCTTCATTTTGTGTCTATCTGTGATGGAGTCTCCCTCTAGTCTGAGCCCCATGAGGGCAAAGGTTCGTTCGTGGATCCCAGCATCATTGATCAAAGCCTAAAACTGACCAGGGGTCAGTCTGTCATACTGACCTAAAACTGACCAGGGATCAGTCTGTCATATTGATCTAAAACTGACCAGGGGTCAGTCTGTCATATTGACCTAAAACTGACCAGGGATCAGTCTGTCATATTGGCCTTGGTCCTAAGACCACAGACATCAGAACCACATTGTACGTGCTCTCTGGGGTCCAGCCAACTCAGTCCAGTTCTGACCTCTTGGTGGTGGGGGCCCTCGGCTCATAGCTGCAGTACCTGGTACTTGTAGCAGTCCCGGCGGTCACTGGGAGAGCTGCCCTGGCACGTGCCCGTCTCTGTGTTGTTCTGACAAGGGCAGCCTGTCCCATCCTGCTCGTTACATGTGTCCGCGTGACCGTTACACTGGCATCTGGAGGAAGGGAAAATGGATGGTGGCTAGAGAGCTCTCACGACTCACAGGGACCCAGGTAGCTCCTTTGTGAGCTTGAATCTGTACCATGGGCTCAGAGGAAACTAAGGCACACAGAGGGGAAGCCAGTTGAGGGAGGCCACAGAGCCATGAAGTGGCAGACTCAAGATTTGCACCCACAGTGGGCTGACTCCAGAGCTTGCTGAATGTTCAGAAGGAAGTCTGGGGAGATCACCTCCAGGCTCTTTCCTCAGCAGCCCCCTTCCCTGCTTTGCCCACCAGCCTGGGTTTCAGCAGGGGCCTGAGGTAAAGGACCATCCCCCCAGCCGGGGGCTCCCTAGGGTTTCATCCTTTCCAGGCTGTGGCTGCCTCTCACTTGGTACATTTCCCGTCCAGGAGGAAGTAGCCGTGGAGGCAGCTCTCACATCTGTCCCCGTAGCTGTTATTCTGACAGCTGACACACACAGCCTCATCTTCACTGGGGCCCTCAGACACCCAGTTCTCGATCTGGCCAATAAAGGGCAGGGTGCTCATGAAGGCTGTGTTCAGACCCCTCCTCCCTCAGACTCCGAGGTCCAGAAGCCCAGCCCAGGCCCTTCCTCCCTCAGACCCGGGTGACTCTCCCCACCCCCTGGGTTCTCCAACCCACTGCCCAGTTGACTTCCTTATTTGGTCTAGGTCCCCACACTGCAGACCCTCCCCTGGTCTCACCTGTCCATCTCAATGAATGTGTTGAGATGGGTAGGAAACCCCGCCCCATTCTCCCTCAGACCCAGGGGTCTGAACCCCCAACTTCTCACCTCCTCTGGATCTAGTGAGTATTTCTCTGGCTCCCTCCGGGCCATTTCCAGCTCCTTCCTGGAGACGCACACATGGCTGTTGCCCCGGCAGAAGGTGTGGCAGGGCCGGCAGGTCCCGCCCCCCACGGCTGAACCCACAAATAGTGGGAGGCACTGCTCACAGTGGCTGCCCTGGGGACCCACAGGACAGGGAGGTCAGAGGAATCTGGGAACCACAGGAAGGTGAAGAGGTGGGGAGGAGGGCACTTCTGAGAGCAGCTAGGGCGGTGGCAGGACCTGGCCCCCTGGCCTGAATAACCCCAGCCTCCTGGTATTGCCCCCACCTTCAATTGCATGCTTCCAGGGACTGGGGGCGCACTGTCCCCAGCCTGAGTCCTGCCCTACACTATTCCCAATCCTCCTGTATGGGACTACCCTTTCTGGCCCTACCCCAGGGCAGCACTCCTGTGATATGAACCCAGATGACACCCCCAAAACCTTCTTGCAAATCCCTGGACAGGGCTCTGCCCCCTCTCCCCAGCCTGGACCCATCTGAGCACAGGCCAAAGACAGGGACAGGCCTGGGCCTTGGGCGGGGCCCACCTTGGTGTGATTGCGGCAGAGCAGGCAGTGGTCCCGTGCCCCAACGCCAGCACATTCGCTGTGGCGGTTGCACCGACACTCGGTGGAGCAGTTGCGGCCAACAAAGCCAAAGTGGCAGCGGCAGTAGTCGGGCTCCACGCAGGAGCCGTTCACGCAGCCCTGGGCACACACGGGGCGGCATAGTCCCGTCACACTGTGGGGGGAGGGTGGGCGTCAGGGCAGGCTGCAGGCAGAGGAAGAGCCCTCCCTCTCGGGGTCCTGCCGCGAAGCCCCGCCTCACTTGTCCATGGTGTAGCCTGTCTTGCAACTGCACTCATAGCCGTGTGGCCGGTCGCGGCAGTTCTGAGTCTCATTGCAGTCGTGGTGCCCGTTAGCACACTCGTCCTCAGGAGGGCAGGACAGGAAGGCCCAGGAGGCCCCAGGACGCCCGCATGTCAGCCCTGGCCATGGGGACACGAGACTTCATCTGAACCCTGGCCCGGCCACCCAAGGTCCTCAATCCCACAGCCTCTGAGATAGTGCCCCAGAGCCCTGCACATTCCGACTACAATCAGTGAGGTGAAGCACAGTGTCATGTAAAACTGATGATCAATCACTGCATTCACAACCAAAAGTTAAAAAAAATAAAAACAGCGTGAAAGCAACATGCGCTGTAACAGAAAGGGAGAAATGGATTCAATACTACAGGCTCCAACTGACAGGTAAAAATCCCATTACAAACTTCAAAAGAATTAAATATATGAATTATGTTTTTATAAAAAGCCCATCCCTGTGTTCTTCAGCCCAAGGCCAGTTCCCTCTCACTCCATCTTAACCCCTCTCACCTTCCCGGGGGCCGCTGAGTCCACCCTCCAGGCAGCGTCCACCACCATCCTGGCCACCCCAGGCACACCAGCCACAGTGGGGACGTCGTAGGCACAGGGCACACTGTGTTGCCTGGGCACAACCCAGGGAGCAGCTCTCGGGGCCTCGGAGCAGCCGCCCGCAGCCTCCGGCCATACATCGTAGGGGCAGGTAGGAGGGACTCAGACACTGTACCAGAGGCAGTTGTGGGGGGGTGGGAGAGAGGCAGGAAAAGACAAGTCAGACAACACATTCTGGGCATCTTCCCAGACTGCACTCTTTTCTCTAAGCTCTCACTCCCCAGCCACAGCCAAGTGGACCAAGGCGGCAGCAGCTGGAGCATCCAGCATGTGGAAAACTAGAAGCAGAGACGGGGGTGGGGGTTCAGGTACAGGAAGCCTCTAAGTAGCAACTCACCAAAAATATCCCCGATGTCTTTCTAAAGCCAACCAGTATTTTAGCCTGATTAGTGTCTGGAGCAGTGTGCTATATGGGGTCCAGTTGACAACAGCAACCCCCAAGGCTGGATAGGAACTATGGAGCACGGGGGCAGTGAGGAGTATTATCCATGAGGGAGGATGAAAGAGGTTGCACATCTCAAAAGGCTGTAGTTGGTTTCACAGAATGGTACGTGTAGAAACCATTGGATTGGTATGTTTTTGTTGCGTGTAAAAGGCTGTAGTTGATTTCACGGAATGGTACGTGTAGAAACCATTGGATTGGTATGTTTTTGTTGCGTGTAAAAGGCTGTAGTTGATTTCACGGAATGGTACGTGTAGAAACCATTGGATTGGTATGTTTTTGTTGCGTGTATGGTCAACAAAAATAAACTTCAAGAAAAAGAAAAGTAGAAGATCAGGCAGACCTGGGCTGGAGAGGCCTTCTGAATGCTGGGTATGATGCAGAGAGAAGTGGAGATAAGAAACATGCTCCCTGGACAGACAGAGACAGCTGTCTAGGTTCTGTCTCCAGTCCCTTATGAGGTCTGTCTGTACTTTCCACCCATGTTCCACAAGGTTGTTGTTGTTGGTAGGTGCCATCAAGTCGGTACCGACTCATAGTGACCTTATGCACAGCAGAATGAAACACGGCCTGATCCTGGGCCAACCTCACTACTGTTGCCACACTTGAGTCCATCGATGCTGCTACCTGGCCAATCCATCTCGTTGGGGGTCTTCCTCTTTATCTCTGACCCTCCACCATACTAGGGTGCTGAGCACCCTCCACTAACTATCTGAGGGAACTTCTGCTTCTTACAACCCAACAATCCCTGAGAGAGACAGAAGCTAGAATCAGGAGTGGGGTTACAAGTCATGGCTGCTTAGAAAAACATGGACTTGACTGCAGGGGCAGCAAAGATTCTCCTGTTGAAGAAGCCTTGGCTAGAGGCCATGCAACAACTCACGACTCCCTGATTACTAGTCTCAGGACCCAGACAACATGCACCATGAGGTCTAGACTCTTGGGAACTTGCTGGGCAGATAAGACCATTTTACTTACTGCTTGGGCCTTAAGTAAAGTATATGAGGAAAGAGATTAATCTGGGCTGTCTGAAAGCACTTTAAAAAAATAAATAAAATGAAGCAGACTCCTGAAATAGAACTCTGATCACTGTGGCTGGAGCTCTGAGCCCACGGAGAGCTGGGGCCAGCGAGGAGCTGAGACTTGATGAACTGCCAGGGCGAATTCTCTTCCAGGCTGGGCACCTAGATGTAAATTTAGTACACCGACTGGCAGATACTTGGGCGATCTTGGAGAGGGGAGAGACACTGGAGGCTGGGCCCCAGTCCTGAATAGCATTTTCTGCTGGGACTTTCCTAGTGAATACCCAAAACTGCATTTCCTGTGTACCTGGAGGAATGTATGGATGTAGGTCCTGAGAGCAAGACCCTCACCTATCTCTATCCTATGCCCAGAGCCTGGCAAAGTACCCGCAGGAGCTAGATGCTCGGTGAAGAATCTGTTGAAGAAAGGAAGGAAGGAAGTGAGGAACAAAGTTAGTCAGTAAAGCAGGCAGACAGGTAGACAAGAAGTGAGAGAAAATGTGAAGCAGGAAGTTAAGAGAGTTAGTTAATTACTGAGGAAAGATGGATCCCAGGGAGCAGGGCACTCTGCGGCCGGCCCCAGGCACTGAGACCAAAACCATTAAAAGGAATGGCACTGGTTAGTTACAGTCTGACAGCCCTTGAGCCGAGTCCTAACCGGTCTGGCCTGCACACCTGTCGTGTCTGGCCTGCACAACTGTCGTGTCTGGCCTGCACACCTGTAGTGTCTGGCCTGCACACCTGTCGTGTCTGGCCTGCACACCTGTCGTGTCTGGCCCAAACAGTGGCATTTTCAAAGCATCTGAACCAATATCACTCAGTGATTTAATCAATACATGAATCCTGATCAAAATGGGGAAAGATTGGATGTAGTCAGACCTTAACTGGGTCTTGCACAATTAGAGTGGACACCAGTGAAGGATCCCTGGTGACACAGTGGGTTAAGCACTGGACTGCGAATCAAAAGGCCGAGGTTCGAACCCCCAGCCACTCCGTGGGAAAAAGATGAAGCTACGTGCTCCCGTAAAAGATCTCTGGTCTTGGAAACCTGAGGGAGTAGTTTCAGCTCTGTCCTACAGGAGAAAGATGAGAGCTCTGCTTCCGTAAGATTTACAGCCTTAGCAGCCCTATACGGGGTTGCTAAGAGTTAGAACCAACTCCAAGGCACACAACCACCATCCCCAACCACTGGGTTGCTATGGGTAGGAACTGACTCGACAACAGTGGGCTTCGTTTGTTGGTTTTGGAATCAGAGACTTAGAACTCTGGCCTAGTGACAGCAAGAGGGGAATCTGCCTTGTCTCCCACAAGGTGGGGTGAATGCCTTTGTGTCTGGGACTGTTAATCACCCTCGGCAGAGATATCTCTGGACGGGACTTCATTGGAACATAAGAAGATGTACTGACTTCTCTGGACGGGACTTCATTGGAACATAAGAAGATGTACTGACTTATTCGCAATAACAAAAAGATGAGGACAGCCTAACTGCCCACCAACAGAAGAATGGTTAAACAACCTTTGGTACATACAAACAATGAAGTACTTACTCAATGTCGAAAAGTAACAATGAGTCTGAAACACACCTCATGTGGTTGAACCTGGAGGAATTATGCTGAGTGAAACCAGTCAATCACCAAAGGGCACTGACCAAACTGTGTGAGACCACAGTTGTCAAAACAAAAAGGGTTTCTGACTAAAAGGCAATACATTCAAGAGGAAGGTTGGCAGAGGAAAGATGAAGACAGTGGAAGACTCGTGGAGGAATGCAGGAGTTAAAATGTGAATAGAAGTAAACACTGTTAACTGATGGTTCATGTGGGGATTGCAGTCATTGCAATGACATGGGGGGTAGGATTTGTTGAATGTGGGAATGATGATCTGTGCTGTAAACCTTCACTCAATTCACAATGAAAAGATTTTAAAATAATAATAGTACTATGTGCTAAACAGTCAGGAGTGGACTGCAACAGACACATGCGGTGCCTGCCAGATGACACCACTTCTGCAAGAACCATCTCCCCTCCTTTAAACAAAAAAAAAATCACTCATAAGAGGTCAAATGGTCAACAGCTACTTTAAGACAAAGATAAGAATGGAAGCAGGCAGGGAGACAAATGAACAGAGACGAAGAAGAGCAAAAATACTGCAAAGGTGACCACTGTGAAGTATGTAACCAATGCCACTGAACAGATTGTATAGAAATTGTTGAATGGGAACATAACTGTTGTGTAGACTTTCATCAAAAACACAGTAAGATTATCATTTGAAAAAAAAAGAATCAATTCTCCAACCCAAAGCCACAGATGAAGGGGTGGTGGGCCTGACTGTCCTGGTTGAACCCTGTGGTCCTACCCTTCCCTGGCCACCTCTCATTAGACCAAGACTGGAAACTGGATTCATGAGCTGTGTCAGAACCTTCCCTTGACAATGCGCCTCACTGATAAACAGAGGGGACTGCGGCCCCAAGAATTAGAAAGTCACATAGACTCAGGGTCAAGGGTTAGCATCTGAGATCAAGTTGACGATGAAGCCAAAAGAAACTAGAGGATGGAAATAAAGGGTGTGGGGGGGGTGGGTAGCTGACACTGGAGTCCATGTGGTGTGCTCCAAGAGTACGTCCTATTCTCAGACCCTATCAAATGCCCCCCATTCCTTACAATGAGACCAGTTTGAGTGGGTTTCTGTGTCTTATAATCAGAAGATTCTAAAAGCAAAGACAGAAAGAGATGGAGGAGGGAAGCAGTAGTACCTGTGGAGGAGGGGTGGGAGGGTATCAGGAGACACAGACGAGGATGAAGAGGGAAGACCATGAGCAAGAGTTGGAGAGGTGCAAGGACTGAGGGTCTGGGAAGGTGGCAGAGTGAGGCAGAGAGAGTCATAGGCCAGAAGGAAGACAGACTAACAAAGGATGTTGGGAGGAGAGATGATCAAGTGTGAGAGAGAAGACACCCGTGGGAGCAGGCAGGGGGGAACAGGAGAGCAGAGGAGGAGGTGGTGGAGGAAAGGTTGGTGCTGGCAGCAGGAGGGAGCCCCAGCCCACGCTGCGTGCGGTACCTGCTGGAGACTGCTGCTCCATGCACAGTGCTGCCAGCCCCCATCCGCACCTTTGGAGTCCAGGCAGGAGGTACAGTTGGGCAGGAGGTGACAAGGAGTGGGACAGGGCAGTGGGGGCGATGACTCCACTGGCATTGGGGACACGTTCAGCAGGGAGTGGCTAAAGCAGGTCCAGTCGTAGGTGGGCTGCACTGAGAGGATGCGACGGGTCTCCCCTGAGGGTTTGTGTTTAGAGGCATTAATACCCAGTCTAGGCCCAGCCCCTCCCCCCTCACACCCAGAGGTTCAGGCTCCCAAGCTAGGTGGTCACCTGTCCTCTTGAACTGCCGCGTCCACATGCACTTGCCCTCCCGTGTGCACTGCTCACAGTCGGCAGCCCCACATGCAGCCTCAGAGCAGTTCCCGGCCCAGAAGACCTCTCGCTGGTTTATTCGGCAGTCGTTCTCAGAGGTGCAGGAGCCGTTGCGTCCAATGCAGGCGCCCTCGGGGCAGTTGGTACACCACTTACACCGGGGGACAGATGCCTGTCACAGGAAAACAAACACTGGTTCCCCCAACACCCCTCCTGGCCCAGCTCTTCCCACTCAATCACAGAGAAGGGCATTGTGGTCCCAAGAGCCTGGAGTGGGCAGAGACTGAGGGGGAGGGGGTCCTTCCCATGCCCGCCTGCCCCATTGGCTGGCACCTTCACCTCTCCATCTCCTGGCTGCAGAGTGCGGGGATGGCGGGCCAGGCACTCACTGCAGGTCCGCAGACGTCGGCACTCCTCAGGGGATTGAGGCATTGGGGAACAGGGTGGGCCCCCACAGCCCAACCTGAGGAGCAGGAGGCCTAAGCTCAGGTCCTTTCCCCTCTTGGTCCCACCCTCCCCTCTTCCTGGTACCTCCTGAACAGTATCCTGCAGCAATGCTCCCCTCCCCAACCACAGCATCCCAGACTTACCCATCACCGCCCCCCACTCTACCCATAACCATGTCCATCCTCCGGCCCCTCCAGCCACCAAGGCCTGCAGCCTCCTGAACTGCTCTTGGACCCTCCTCTCCCCCACCACTCCTGGGGGCCATGACTCTATCTATGTCCAGTCCAGCTTGACCTCGTCCCTGCCTGCAGCCTCCCCTTGGCACTCTTGACTCTTACAGTAGCCTCAGGGAATCTTCCTGCCCAGACCTGCCCCTGCCCTGCCGGAACCTTCTGTGCTCCCTACTGTCCACAGAGGAGGCCCACATCCCTTACGCAGAGCCTCGGAGGCACATATGTCAGAACTTGTCCTTATTTAGAAATGTGGCAGATACTGAGTTAACAGTAACCCCCTGGGGGCCTGAGGCACAGCCTTGTGTTGCGTTCCACAGTTAAGTCCCCAAGGGGACGTGATGGGATACACCAAGCCCAGAAACAGTCCCCTTCACTTCAAGATAATCACACAGCCAGCCTGGATTCCTGATCTACGGAGACATGGATGGAGCAGCTGGTCCCCTCATCTCTCTTTCCTCACATAGATGTCTCTCAGATACACCAGGCCCAGTCCCCTTCCAAACCTTGGCCAGCCAAAACTCTACCAGTCATTTAAGGCCCGGTCAAGGGTCCCCAGCTCCTCCAGGAAGCACCCCTGGGATGACATCCCAGGTCACAAGGAGCACCCTGACCCAGACCTCTCTTGACCACCCTTGCTTTTGATGATCCATCTATCAATCCACCAATCAATCACCTTGGAGGCAGGGACTGGTCCGTTCTGTTGTCCCTGCTAGCCTGGCCCAGAACCTCTGTGGAGGACCACCTCAAAGCGACTGCCTGTGGTTACCTGTGGGCCTGATCCCCAGACAAGCAGTTCCCATGGCACCAGGTGCAGGCCCCAGACTGGTTACAAGCTTCAGGTGAGGGCAGCAGGCGACAAGGGTCTGGGGGCAGAGTCAGAGCCAGCAGGCGGCCCAAAGCCACGCCCCCGAAGCCCCCAGAGATGTAAAGGCGGCTGCCCACTGCAGCCACAGCATGAGCCACAGACTCCTCCATCGGGGGTCCCACAGAGGCTGGGCCTGGGGGGAAAGGGCAGGTTTTCAGAGTGACAGAAAGCAATGCAGGACAGGGACACATACCAAGATAACCCCCAGGGACGTCACGAGAGGAAAACGAAGTCCAAGAACAGAGGCACACGGAGACAGAAGACAGACATAGAGCAAGAAAAAAAGAGGAAGATGAAAAGATAAAAGGAAACAGAAAAAAGAAGGGCTAAAAGAGAGACGAGCAATGAAAAAGACACGTTCGGAGAGAAAGGGGTTAGAAAACAGGGGTCAGACAGAGAAGAAAAAAGAAAAAAGAGAGCCAGGCCCAGCCACACACAGCCAGTCCTTCACAAGGCTAAGTGAAATCCCCAGGGCGGTATAAAGAGAAACCTGCTTCTAATCCATGAGCAGCCAAGACCCAAAGGAAATAGCTCTGCAGACAGTACAGCTGTCTCTGGAGAATAGGATTCTGGGTGATTACTCTCTATTTTATAAATTATGTACAATCAATATGAACGGCTGCCATAGGGCAGAACAGAATGGCCCCGTAGGGTTTCCGAGACTACAAATCTTTACGAGAGCAGACAGCCTCATCTTTCTCCTTCAGAGCAGCTGGTGGGCTTGAAACGCTGACTAAGCAATTAACAGTCCAATGCTTAACCCACTGCTCCACCAGGGCTCCTTCAAGCACTGTTATTACTTTATAATCAGAATGGAAAAATAATTTTTTTCTAAGAAACTAGTAACTAAAAAGGAAGGCGGCTATCTCCAAGGCGTACACAGAGACGACAGGGCAGACAGGACTTTGCTGGTGGGTCTAAGGGGGGCTTTAAGTGACTCCTAGAGGAGGAGGTTTCAGGTTGGGGACAGCACTGGAGACAGTGTGCCTCCTGGGTGTCCCCAGGCCTCTTAGGAACAGTGACGAGGACTCACGGGTAAGGTCGGGCAGCAGCCAGGCATTGCAGTTGACCTGGTAGAGCAGAACATCACTGCTGAACTCGTCAGGGTCCGAGCGGCCCCCCAGGACCACCATGGTGTCCCCAAGCAGGGCTGCAGCATGGAAAAGCCGGGGACGAGGCTAGTGGGGAGACACGTGCCAGGAGCGCCTGTCAGAGCCCACCAGTCCTCACACCCCCTCTTAGCCTGCCCACCACCCCCAGGATCTCCTGATTCCCCTCCTGCAGCAGCCCACCCAATCTAAACTCTCTTCAAGTCTCATCTCCTCAGGAAACCTCTCTTATCTTCCAGGGAAAACTACAGAGCCCCCACAGCCCAAGCTGCTCACCCTGGGCTCAGCATGGACTGCTTGAGAAAACTGCCCACAGTTCTCATCTTGCCAGTGGGGTTGGAGGCACCCTGGGGGCAAGCTTTGGGGGTCTATTTCTGTCACCCTCTAGGTCCACCAAGGAGGGGCTTGTGAACTAAGCAAGCAATTGCCTCAAGCCAACACAGATGGGGTTCCGTGGTTTCCCTGCACATTGTCCTGCCTTTGGCTTTGCAAGGTAGGAAGCACAAGGGGCCTTAGTCCCAGATGAAGAGGCCCAGAACCATCCAGGACCCCACCAAGATTGAGGGCAGAGCCAGGGCTAGAACTCATGCCTCTGGTCTCCTGGTCTGGAAGGCTTCCTTCCAAGTCAGGGATGGAAGCAAGAGGACACTGGAAGGTGTCAGAGTCCAGTCAAGGGGACTGGAAAGGAGAGGAAGTAGGATTGTACCAATCTGTGAGGCAATGGGAAAGGGCCCCCTGCCCTCTACAACCATCTGTCCATCTCTTTTCCTGACCTTTGCCCCCTGAGAAGGGGCCAGCAGGCTCCAGGTGCGATCAGGACAGTGCAGGGAGTAGAGTTCTGGGGATGGGGCAGCCAGCTCCACGTGGAAGCGGAAGCCTCCAAACACATACAGGGAGTCCGTGGCCTCGTGGTAGACGGCTGAATGACCATAGAGACCTGGGGAGGGCAGAAGGACCCAGAGGTAGAGGAGGGAGGCAACGAGGAACGTCCCCAGCCACCCTGTCCTAGCCAGGTTCCCCTTCACAGTGGCCACATCACACCACCAGGTCAGATGCCTGTGAGCCCTCAACTCCCTCTCTGCTGGGATCACAGTTTAATCATTAGAGATTCTGGGGAAAGTAAGACTCAACTGCGGGGAAGTTATAATCGACTCCTAGGAGGGAGACAGGGGAACTGGAACATCCCGAGAGACGGTTAAAGGATGTAAAAGGAGCAACAGAAAGGAGAAGACTTGAGGAGCTCTGATTTTCTAGTGGAGGGTGGGGGGCGGGCAGACAGTGTCTGGGCGGGATGTGGACACAGTCAGGGAGGGAGGAATAAACCAAGTATCTCAAGAATCAAGGAGGGTGTTAAACTTCAGCAGTTCAGTTTCACAGGAATAACATTATCTCAAATTTCTTTTCTTGTGTCATTTTAGATTATGCTGGGCATGATACATTGCACACAAGATTTGCAACAAACAAACATAATGCTTTCAAGATTAATGTAAAGTACCAAGTCCTGGTTTTGAAAATGCAAGTTGTCATTGATGTGCAGTCTCTCATACCTGGTTTGTATCTGTCACCTGTTCCTAAAACTGATACCACATGTTTTACATTTCTGTTAAGTTAGAACCAAAATTTGGCAATAAAATTATATTCAGGACATCTATATTTTTAAATAACAGTACATTTGACATTTAATGGCATGCAAAATAAATAAATAAATAACACAAGTTCGGGCCAGGAATAATAGAGGCAACTTGTAACTCCCTCCACTTTGACTGAGGACTCAATAAGGAAGGACAGCTCAGCTTTATGGATATGGTTGTGAGTGAGTTAAATGTGTGTCACTGCTTGTACTGCTATTGTATGGCTTCTTGCCTTGTTGGAATAAACTTGCTCAAATCCTTTCCTGTCTGGTTTGAAGTCTGGTATTTTGTGTTACTAGTCCTTACTTGGCTGCATGGCAATACGTTCCTAGTGACTTTTATGACTAGATGGAAGCTTATGTTGGATGGAGAAAGTGAACCATGTTCCTAAATTCTTTCATTTCCTGGTAGAACAGGAACAAACTCCTTAAGTGTTTTCCTGGTTGAATGGGAGCATGAATTTAATGGGGAAAATGCATGATGTCCCTAAGTCCATTTATAACTGGACAGGAGCAATATCTTAAGCCTTTTCCTGGTTGGATGAAATCATTAGTATCAGTTATATCTCCCATGAGCGGCCTTTGGCTTGGTTAAGAAGTTAAATATGTGTATGCGTTAGTATTACTATTTTCTGGCCTTCTGCTTTGTTAATATGGTTTTGTGTTGCTTTTTTCTCACAGAAATATTTTTAAAAACTGTTATTTTTAGACAGACCGAAAAAAAAAAAAAGAATCAAGGAGGGCCGGCAGTGACCATCGAGTATGGGAGTGGCTAGAGAGCCTACGGGAAGCCCTGGATGACCAGGTCAAAGAAGCTCCACCCTCCCAGGCCCCACAGCAGCCCCACCTGTGGGGGGTGTCCCGCTCTGGGATCCAGATACCCAGGTGCCAGCTGCCAGCTGGTATTCGAACAACTGCTGATTGAAGCCATTTTCTGGGGAGTAGCCGCCCACCAGAAGCAGAGACAGTCCACGGCGAGCGGTAAGGGTGTGGCCTGCAACGGCGGGCAGTTCCAGGGTCTGAGGGGCCTGAGGGAAAGGGTGAAGGTCAGCAGAGGGCCCGAGGTAAGGGGTCAACTTATGGGTATCAGTTGAGACTCGAATCTCCCCACACATCCCTCTTGTTGCCAAGGCGGTGGTGAGCAACTCAGGGCAGGGCAGACCCCAGAACCTGGGCTAGCCACGATCCTGGCAGGTAGAGGTAGACAGCTGGTTATATCTCCAGTTCTTAGGGTCAGGACAGCCTGGGTTTATTATGGGCAGCCCTTGCTCCTCTCTGCTCACTCCATGAGGCTGTGTCCCAGCCTGGCCAACCAGAGGCCCGTGTCCCACTGACCAGTGATTGGTTGGGACTACAGCGTGACCCAGGATGGACCAATGGAATTCAGTTCTGGGGCTTCCACTGGAACCCTTGTCCTTTGGGGACCAAGCTGGCAGGAACTCTCATGTCTGAGTCTGACTGTGGGGCCTGGGGAGGGGAGGCTCACCTTTTCCTGCCGCCACTGCAAGGTGGTGAGATTGAGGACCCAGAAGTCACGAGTGACACCCCCAGATGTGAGTCCCCCCAGCAGGTACATGGCACCGCGGCCAGCAGGAACATAAGCAGCTGCATGGAAGGATCGGGGGGAGGGGCCAAGGCCCCCATCCTCAGCTCCTGCCAGCATCTGTGTCCACCGGCGGTCACTCACCGAGTACCTGGGGGCGAAACACAGCATGGTCTCAAAAATGGCCTCATTGTACAGGCATTCCAGCATCCCCTACGGCAATTCTCCCTCACAGGCATCCCAGCATCCCCTAGGGCAACTCTCCCTCACAGGTATCCCAGCATCCTCTAGGGTGACTCCCTGGACACACATGTGTCCCCGCATCCCTTTGAGGTAATGTTCTGTAATAGTCATCTTAGTACTCACCACCTAATACCCCAGTCCCTCCTGTGAAAAGTATCCCAGCATCCTGCA
Organism: Chrysochloris asiatica; assembly: GCF_000296735.1. Lineage (NCBI taxonomy): Eukaryota > Metazoa > Chordata > Mammalia > Afrosoricida > Chrysochloridae > Chrysochloris > Chrysochloris asiatica. The sequence goes on from NW_006408686.1 coordinate 3,201,987, forward strand.
CCCCAAGGTGACCCTCAGCAGGCCCTAAGGTGATCTTTCATGCAGGTATCCCAATTCCCCAGGCAGGGCAGTTCTCACCTGTACAGGTTCCCCAGCAGCCCCTGGGGCAGGCCCAGGCCCCCAAACATCCAGAGAGTGGCATCAGGCCCCTCTACCATGGTGTGCCCCAAGCGGTGTAGGAAGCGGCTAGCAGTGTCCTAGGGAGCGGGGAGGTCAAGTATCAGGCCCGGGTACTGGGTCTGGGTCTGGGGAGGTCCCAGGATTGGAGGTAGGAGATCAATGCAGGATTTGCTATGCAGGGGAGTGGGAATCCACAACTCACAGCTGAGAGGCGGCTGTCCATGAGGGTCTCCCAGACTAGCTGCCCACCATCCAGCTTTGTGGTACAGTCGGGACCCCCAAAGCCCTCAGCACAGATGCACACACCCAGGCTCTGGGGACAGCAAAGAGAGGCTCATCGGAGCGGAGCCCTGACCACCAACCCCACCCACACACCGGCTGTCCTGTCCCCCTTGTACCTGATTGCAAGTCCCTGCCCCGTTGTGGGCGTTACAGTTCTCAGGACACAGGGCCATACGACAGTGTGGGCCAGCCCAGCCCTGGGGACATCGGCAGAGCCCGGCACCTGCAGCCCCGTCTTGGGGCACGCACTCCTGGGGGACAGGACAGCTCCCAGGTCCCCCAGACCCACAGCGGGCAGAGCCCACCGAGGCATTGAAGCCCCAGGAGGAGGAGCCATTGGCCTCCCAGTGCAACACGAGCAGCCCTGGAAGGAGGAGAGGGAGAGGAGGAGTGAAGCCTCACACCTGCCTGCAGGGACTGCGCTTCTCCAGGTTTCCTGTGAAGCCAGTGCAGCTGGGCAGGGACACAAAACACTCCGAAATGTATCACCATGCCAGACTTACTAGGCTTCTCTGGGGCCCCTTCCTTTGTCCAACCCATCAAGTTCCCTCCGTTTTGCAACCGTAGTCTGTCCCATGCACCCTCCTATGTCATGCTCCCATCTGTAGCCTAGACATCTGCATGCCTCTCAGCTGGTCTTCCCGGCCCTTTGAAACAGAAATCTGGTCCTGTCACTGCCAAGCTCCAAACCCTAGCACAGCTCCTGGCCGCTCTCAAGCCCAGGCACAGGAGGGACAGAGGGCAGAAATTCATGATAAAATATGTCAGCTACGGGGGGGGGGCGGGGGCAGTACCATTTCAGCGGTGGAACTCTCCCCTTCTACACACGTTGCTGTAATGCTAAACAGGTTTCACTGGATCTTCTAGACCGAGGTGGGATAGGAAGAAAGACCTGGCAATCTACTTTCAAAACTCAGCTTTAGAAAGCCTTATGTATCACCACGGTCAAGTCCACAACCAATTGTGGGAAAGGTGCGGGACCAGGCAGCGTGGCATTCTACTGTGCACTGGGCCAACTTGACAGTGGCTAGCCACATGTAACCCAGCCTTTGACCAAGTCGAACCTGGACAAATGTCACCTCTGGGACCCTGAGTGTGACACTAGCTCCTCTGCACTCCAGCTTCCTGGCAGCTCTGTTCACCTTCTCCTTCCAGCTAGGCATCTGCTCTTCCCTCTGCCTGGAGCACTCATGGGTCCTCCCATAACTCCTCAGGCCTGCAATCGGCTGTATCACAGTTCCGACTCATAACAACCCCATGGACAACAGAAGCACGTAGCTACGATTGCAGGGTAATTGTCACTGACCCTTTACTAATCACGATGTCTTTCGCCAGTCAAATTGCACCTCTGCAGATAAGCCCTCCCTAGCTGCAAAGTGGGGGCCAGGTGGCTGCCCCTTTCTGCTTACTCTGGGCCCTTAGTACACTCTCTGGCGTCGACCTTTGAGGACTGGTGTCCCCGCGGGCAGGGCCTGTGTCCTGCTTCATCCCCAGCATCTTGCTCGGGCCCAGCCCACCACAGATGCTCAGTGAACATTTGCTGACTGAGGCAAAATAATGACACCTTAGTCTCCCAGGCATGGATTCGCTGGTTCCATGGGCACGTGTCTATGCTGGGCCCTTTAATGTCCACAGGCAAGAATTTGTCCCACATCTCTGTTAGACTAAGCAGTTTCTCAGCCACTTGGCATGGCTGATGTTTGGGCCAAGTAACTCTTCATTGTGGGGAGCTGTCCTGTGCGTTCTGGGGTGTTCAGTAGCATCTCTGGCCTCCACCAATGAGACATCAACCCCTTCAATGATGACAATCAAAATGTCTCTATACCTACCACTGTAGAGTTGATCCAACTCAAAGAAACCTCATAGGAGAGGGTAGAACCTGAGACTAAAGGTTTACGGCAGCACACAGCTTCATCTTTCTCCCAAGAGGCAACAGGTAGGTTGGAACTGCCAAACTTGTGGTTAGCACCCAACACTTAACCCAGTGCACCACCAGGTACTGTTAAATATTCCAAGGGACAAAATCGATCCTGGTTGAGAAACAGGACTAAGGAGCCCTCACCAGCCACATTCTGCATGCCCCAAAGACATGATCTACTAGGTTCTTCACTCCAGAGAGGCAGTTCAGCCAACACAATCCCATTTTCTCACAACTGAGGAAACTGAAGCCCAGAGGTGACAAGGGACAGAGTCACCCAGCATGCCACTGGCAGAACTGGGCTTGAACTTGGGTCTTAGAGACCACCACAGGCAGTGAGGTACAGGAGTAAGGAATGTAAAGTCCCAGATGAAAAAGGTCCCATGCCTCATACCAGACAGGGCCTGCACGGTGAGGGGTCTGTCCCGCCGCTGGCCACAGAAGGCAGCAATGAGGCTGCGGTCCGACTGGACAATGCCAGTGTCCAGGAAGCGAGGGAATCCATCAAAGGCTAGGACGTAGCTCAGCTGGAGGGGAGCAGAGTCAAAGATTAGGGGACCAGGAGGATGAGAAAGAGGGTGTTTGGGATCTGGGAAGAGGAGAAGGGAATCTGGGGCTGAAAAATGAACTATCTGAAGAACCAGGGCAGGGCTGCTAAACTGTGGCATGATGGCCACCATTCCTCATCCTGTGTTCAGAGCAGACATGGCTAGTCAATCAGAACTCCTGCATCAAGCCTTCCTCTAAACACAGAGCTCCAGGAAGTCACAACCAATCAATCAGAACTGGCATGTCAGGTGAAGGTACTTTCAATGCCTGATCTGGAGCAGGGGGGCTGAGGACCTGGAGAATGGGGGACTGGAGTCCAAAAAGAAAGTGAGCTGAGAAGTGGGAGGGTCGATAGCCTTAAAAACAAGGGCTAGGGGTCTGGGGAACAGGGTTTGGGGTCTGGAGGACACAAAAATGGGGCGTGGGAGGGCAGGTCAATCTGGAGATCCAGACTGGGGTTGGGAAGACACATATCAGTGCTTACCGTGCATGGAGTGCTACTGTCAGGGGAGAAGGTGAGGGTGAGTGGGGGACAGAGAGTCCCAGGGGCACATGGCTGGAGCACCTCAGTGGCAGACACAACCCACACGCAATAGGACAGGCCCAGGCCAGCTCTTGTCGCCCCACCTGGAGGCAGCAGCCCCCCAACCCGGCGAGAGCCCAGTGCCACAGAAGAGACATTGGTGAGGAGGGCACGACCCCCACACTCCCGGAAGCAGGAGCCACCGGCCCTGGACAAACAGAGAGGCAGCATGAGCCAGTCTTGCCCAACGGCCCCTTGTCCCGAACCCCACCCGGGCCCCGCCCTGGCTAGCCGCCTGGCTCACCGGGGGTCCCCATAGTAGCCAGGCGAGCAGAGCTGGCAGTGGGCGCCCTCGGTGTGGTCCTGGCAAAAGCAGAGCCCGCTGAGGTTGTCGCAGTGGCCCCGGCGTGGGTCCCCATGCCCGTTGCACTGGCAAGGCCGGCAGCCACCTGAGCCCGTGGCGTTGCCGAAGCTGCCGGGCCGACACCGTTCGCAGTGCTCCCCCCACGTCCAGTCTGTGGAGGCCCCCGCAGATGGGACGCAGAGTCAGGGACAAGGGCAGGAAGGGGCCTGGACCAGACCCCCACTCCACTGCTTCACTGGGAGGGAAGAGCAAGTCCCAGGAAGGGGAAGCAGCACAGACTGGGGCAGGGGACTCAGGGCTGGGCCAGGGGCGGGTGGGCGTCTGGGTAAAGGGGCCCTCACCCTGGCACTCATCACAGAAGCCAGGCCCCCGCTTGCGGCAGTGACTGTGGAAGTTGCAGCCACAGTCTCGGGAGCAGCGGGGGGCAGGGGGTCCCGGGGCAGGTGTGGGTGGTGGCAGGTCAGACGTCCAGCCCAGGTCACACATGCAGGTGAAGTCAGGGGGGCCACTGCACAGCCCATGCCCACAGTCCTCCAGGCACCTGAGAGATCCAGGCTGGGGTGGGGGAATGGCCAGGCAGGCCTAGAGCCCCCAAAGCATCACCCCTGCTCCCCCACCCCTCCATCTCCACCACAAAACCATCACAAGCTTGTCTCCTTGGTCCTGGACTATGTGGGTGGCCCTGTCACCATGGTAACCCCTCACACGTGCTAACTCCCATCTCAGTAGTAACCACATGCCACCACAGGTGATCTTGTCTCTCATGAAAACTCCCTTCCCTGCGTCTCCATGGCAACACTGAGCTTTGGAAGACTTGTCTCCATGGTAACTAACTAGCGTTGGGCGGGGGAGCTGGTCTCCAGGGACACCGCGTCATTCCGGCACCCCCCCACACTCACGTGCGGTTGCAGTGCGTGGTGCCATCACCCTGAAAGCCCCGCTGACAGTGGCACTCGTAGCTGAGGGGTGTGTTCAGGCAGGTGGCCCGCGGGTGACACCGTGCCAGGCCCAGGCGACACTCATCCACATCGGGGCAGCGGGCATATGCCCAGCGGGCCGGGAGGGCCACGGACAGTCCCAGGCCCTCCCCTACCCACAGGGAGCAGTTCCCCCCACCCAGGGGTCCCGAGAAGTCCCCCTGCAGGCACCTGGGAGGGAAGAACAGAGAAAGGGGGCGGTAAGAAAAATGGGGGACAGGCAGAGAACTAAAGAGGCTGCTAGACTCTGAGTGGAAACTGTCCACCCTGGCACCACAGGCTTCGGCTGGCGGCCACACTCACCGGCCCAGTGTGGGGTTGTCCTCCTTACCCACCCTACCTGGTCCCCCCACTTACAGTCCCCGTGCTCACCGGCCCAGTGTGGGGTTGTCCTCCTTACCCACCCTACCTGGTCCCCCCACTTACAGTCCCCGTGCTCACCGGCCCAGTGTGGGGTTGTCCTCCTTACCCACCCTACCTGGTCCCCCCACTTACAGTCCCCGTGCTCACCGGCCCAGTGTGGGGTTGTCTTCATTGCCACACCAGCCACACTCATGGCTCTGCAGACACTCATGGCAGGTCAGGAAGCGGTCACAGCTCCGGCACCGCGGCTCCGAGTGCACACTGCAGGGGGATAGGTATAAGGACTACCAGTGCCCACCCTCTCCACCAGCCTGGACCCCCCAGGATCTCCCTCCATAGGCCGCACCTGTCGTCCCAGCCACGGCAGCCTCCATGTGGGTACCGAGCCAGGTAGGCAGCAAACAGGAAGCAGGTGTGGGTGGACTGGCACCAGGCACACTGGCTGGAGTTGGCCAGGCAGTCCTCACAGGTCAGGCGCCTGCAGGACAGAGTTCAGGGGTCACTTACACTCCCTGCCCATCCCCGCCCCATATACACCTGTTCCCTGGATCCAGTCGAGCTCACTGGCTGCAGAGTGGGGGACACTCCTCTGGGCTCTTCAGGGCCCCCCGGCCCCGGCCCCGCCGGCTGCACGCCGCATCCCCTTTTCGGCTAGTGCTCTGATGCCACTCACAGAAGGGATCCTGGAGAGGGGAAGAGTCTATGTCACCCCAGAAAGACCACCCCATCTCAGCCCACCTCCGTCCTAACTGCTGACCTTTCTAGATGTCCCCTCTAGCCACAGACCCCTGTGGCCTGTGCGGTCCAGCACCCCACCCCTTCTTTCAGAAACAGCACCCTCTCTGTGTGAGGCCAGGTCAATCCTTGGGAACCAGAGATGGGCAAAGGGTCACCCCACCCCCTGCAACCTCAATGACTAGTCCTGGAATCTGTACAAGACCCAACTAGAGCTAATGAAATGGGACTCTGGAACTTCTGCTGACTGAGGGGACAGGAGAGCTATGGGTGGGAGCTGAGCTCCTCTCTTCCCACTCTGGGCTGCTGGCTGAGAGGGGGATGCAAGTCTGGAGCCCTGTGGCTCTCCTGTCACTTGCCAGGAATGACCCTCCCAGGGAGACAGCAGACACAGTCCAGCAGGAGATGGACACCTGATGTCGTTTGCAACCCTGAGCGTCCACTCCAGGGCTCGCTGGTTATTAGAGTCAATCAAGACAGGTTGGGTTGGCCTGCTTGCCCTTGCAGCCATGAAATTCCTGACTCCAGGAGCCCGGCTCTCCAGCCCTATATCCTTGGCTCCCCACCTGGCTCATGCCTCCAGGATCCCTCCAGCTGCTCTGCTCTGGAGGACCCCCTTTCCCAGTCTGCCTGCCCCAGCAGCCTTGGTCCTGAGACCACCTCCCTCTCCGGTTCAGCGGGCACCTGGGTGCAGGCGTGGCAGTCTCGATGCTCCTCACAGAGCGGACAGAGGGTGGGCACCAACACCAGCAGGGACCCACCAGTCCCATTACCGCTGCAGTGGGCCCCACCTTGGCGCAGGTGGCAGGTGGCACTGGCCAGGCACCAGCCACAGCCTTGGTCCGCGAGGCAGCCCAGGCAGGAGGAATAGGAGGTGCAGGCAGCTGAGCGGTAGGGCTCCAGGAAGAAGAAGGAGATTTCCTGAGGGGCAGTCATGGGAGGGTCAGGGGTCAGTGCTCCAAGTCAAGGGTTAGGAATCAGACCTTAGGTTTGGGGCCAGGGGTCAGAGTTTGGGGCTAAAGACTGAGGTTAAGGGTTTGCAGACAGCGTTAACTCTGGCACCTAGAAAGTAGGACTTCAGTGGTCAGTAGACTAAAGGGGAGTAGGATTTGTGAGAATCAAGAATGGAGGGCAGAGGTCTGAGATAATAGGGTAAGGCAGGAGTCGGAAGATGTGGATGGGGTTAGAATATGGTCAGGGGTCAAGGTTGGCATGGCCAAGGGGGTCACAAGTCAGGGCCCAGAGAATTAGGGGTCAGAGAGGCCAGGGATCCTGAGGTCAGGGCCTGGACCAGAGCACTCACACTGCCGCCTGGCACACCAGTCCGGTCCCACAGTAGGGTGAGCTCGCTGTGTCCAGGGCCCACGGAGCCGTTGAGCTGGCCCCGAATTTCAACTGCATACTTGTGGCCCCGCCCAGGCAGGGGGAAGAGGCGGGCGGAGCCTGGGCGCTGTAGCCGCCTAGTCTCCTTCTCCTGCTGAGCCACCCAGCGCCCCACTTCCTCCTGGGAAGAGGAGGAAGGCCTCTGAGTCCCTGAGCCTCTTGTACATCCCCAGCACCAGAATTCCTCCTCAGGGGAAGACGATTCAGACCTTGTCTACCTGCTTCAGAGTTCTCTCCAAGTTCTTTGCACAATTGAAAACCCACCATTTTGACTCCAGGACCCTTCCCTCATCCACTGGATTGATACCCTGAGCCTCTGATGTTCCTTCAACCTTCCCCCGAACCCCTGGATCACCCCATCCCCCCACATTGCCCCCAGGTAGCCTCACCATGTTGTCAGTGTCTGGGCCACGAGCCATCCGAGCCAGGACATGGAGACGCTGGGCCCGGGCCCACACAGCCACGTCCTCAGCTCCCGAGCCACCCGGGCCCCCTGGCAGCAGAGGGTGGATGAAGCCACGGTAGACCAGGGATACGTCTGTCTCTGGGCTGGGTGTCAGTGTGATGGTCGTACTGCGCACGATGGAAACCTGCAGCAACCATGAGTGGGGGTGGGGTGGGGTGGGGTGGTGAGGACTTCTCCGGACTGCCCCCAGAGTCCCCATGCCTCTCACACCACATCAGAGCCAGAAAAGATCGGTTAGTCCAACCACCTTCTCATTTTACCGAATGAGAGACCAAGGGAGGCTTGACAGAAAAGTCAGGACTCAAATTCAGACATCAAAATCCAAGGCCTTTCAGTATCCTCTAACCCAACACCCTACCTCCCACCAAAGTCCTCAGAAGTCCAGAGCCACCATTTAACGTGACAAATGTATCATGTGATTTATGTAGCTAAAGAACGGAACAGTGTGCATATCCAACAGTGACAGGCTGTCTATGTGAACTACCCACTTTGTCATGAAGACTATAAAGAGCATGAATAGACACATGCACAACCATGCCATTACATCATTATTCACAATAGCAAAAGAATGGGAACACCCTAAGCACCCATTAACTAACGAATGACACATACAATGACATACTAAGCAATGCTAACGTAAAAGGAGTCTGTAAAATTCATCACTCAACATGGATGAATCTGGAGGATATTATGCTAAATAAAGTCACAAAAAGACAAATGCAGTATAGTCCTTCTATTATAAAAGGAGCCCAAGTAGTGTAGTGGACTACAAGCTGGACTATTAACTGCAAGGTCAGCAGTTCATATCTACCAGTTGCTCCACAGGAGACAAATGAGGGTTTCTACTCCCATAAAGATTTACAGTTTCAGAAACTCTATATAGATAGGGTCACTATGAGTCAGAACCGACTCTATAGCACACAGCTACCAGCACTATCACTAGTATAAAGGAGCCCTGGTGTGGTGTTACAGCAAGCACTGGACTGCTAACTGCAAGGCTGGCAATTCAAACCCACCAGTCATTCTTCAGAAACCCTATACAGGGTCACTATAAGTTGGAACCAACTCAGAAACATTTAATAACGACTATTACAAAAAGTCACGAATAGACACACACAGAAAGCTGCATTTGTTGATGGTTACCAGTAATGGGAGGTGGGGAATCACTTTTTAGATAATACTAGATAGTAGGCACTTATAACATTTGGTGATGACCAACTTGACCAAGGTAAATATAGACACCAAGAAGTCACGTGAAAAAAGGGCAATTTTGGTAAATACCGTAGCAAGTATATATATATGTGTGTGTAATGTGTGTGTGTGTTTTGTTGTTGTAAAGCACCATCAAGTAGGTTCTGACTCATAGCAACTCTGTATAGGGCTCCCAAGGTTTGAACAGCCAACACTGTGGTTCAAATCGATCTTGTGGTCCAAGGCTTTATCCTACAGCACACCAGGACGCTATAACAAGTATATATACATATACTTATATACATATATGGAGTCCTGGTGTGGCGCTGTGGGTTAATGTGCCAGACTGCAAAGCCGTATGAACTGCAAGGTCAGCAGTTCAAGCTCACCAGGTGCTCCTCAGAAACCCTAGATAGGGTCACTATGGGTCGGAACCGACTCAACGGTACTTCACAACAACAACAAATATACATATACACATATAGCATATATGTTGTTAAGTGCCTTCAAGTCGGTTCTGATTCATAGCAACCCTGTGTAGAGTTCCCAAGACTTTAAATCTTTGCAGGAATAGAAAGCCTTACCTTTTTCCTGTGGAGCAACTGAAGGACTTGAACCGCCAAACTTGTGGTTTGCAGTCCAGTGCTTATTGTACAGAGCTACTGCGCTCCCATATCATATATATGGACTCCTGGTGTGGTGCTGTAGGATAATTACTGAACTGTGAATCACAAGGTCCGTGGTTCAAACCCACCAGCTGTACCTCAGTACCTTATACAAGGTAACTATGAGATGGAACCAATTTGACAGCACTTAACAACAACAACTATATATAAATAGATATCTATGTGTTGTATGTAAAGGAGCTCTGGTAATGTAGTGGTTATGAATTAGGCTGCTAACCTCAGGGTCAGCAGTTCGAAACTACCAGCCGTTCCGCAGGAGAAAGATGAGGCTTTCTGCTCCCATAAAAATTTACAGCCTCGGAAAGCCTGTACTGGGTCACTATGGGTCAGAAGCGACTCCAGAGTACTTAACAACATGTTGTACGTATAGATCACAACAGTAAAAAGAATGTGTGTGGTAGATGGATATGGATATGTACATGTGTATAGATGGGTACATGCCAGTAAATGTACATGTATGTAGAGGGCATCTGTAGGCACATACACACAGGGGCACAGTTACAGAGGCTTCATGTGACGTATCCAGACAGCTGGCAACATTGACTGGTTTACAGGGTTTAAAGGCTTGGGGCTATACTCTCAGGGGACCACTTAGCTAACACAACATAGTTCACAAAGATGATGTTCTATATCCTAGTTTGGTGAGTAGCATCTGGGGTCTTCAAAGCTTGTGAACAGCCATCTAAGATACAACTATTGGTACCTATTTGAATGCAGCCAAAGAGAATGAGGGAAATCAACGATTCAGTAGAAACGAATCCACAGGAATAATTGCCTACATGAAATGAGCCACAGCCTTTTCTAACCTGAGACCAGAAGAGCTAAATGGTGCCCAGCTATGACTACTGACTTTTCTGACTAGGGACACAACAGAAGGTCCCAGATAGGATCTGGGAGTGGGAAGAGGAATGTAGAGTAAAACTCAAATTCCTAAAATAGTCCTGACCTACTGGACAAGCAGAAACTTCTAGAACTCCCAAGATTATCACTCTCTGAACTTGGAATTGAGGCTATTTCTGGTCACCTGCCAGCCAAATAACAGACTGGTTTATGAAATAAACAACAGCACCCATGGGTACTGTGTTCTCTTCAACAACGAAATAACCACATACGACCAAACACTCAGTATTTACCTAAAAGCAAAGGTGAAAAGGCAAGGAGGGAAAGGGAAGCTAGAGCAATAGGAACAAAACAAACAGAATGGAAATAATGGAAACAATGGAAAAACCATAACCAATGGCACACAACAATTGGTATAAAATTTTTTAAGGGGAACCTACTTTCACCTAAAATACCATTTGTTTAAAATAATAATAATTTAAACGAGAGAAATAAAGCTAAAAGCAAATAAATAAATGAAAACAGTATTATACAGCTCTGAAATAAAGAATGAAGAAACACAGATGGGGGAAGTTAACCAGCTACCAGGCCACATGAAGACCATCAAGGAAATGAGAAACAGAAGCAAAATAGACGCAAGGACCTTTCCCCAAAGCCAACAGGGAGAGAGGGTCTTCTCCTTGAGTCAGTGCCCTCAGTTCAGACTTCTAGTATCTTAAACTCTGAGAAAATAAAGGAGGGAATGAGGGTAATTCCAACTCTGTGATGGGGAACTCCCCAGGATCCATTAAGTAAAAGAAAAGGAAGTAGGAGGAGCTCTGGTAATGTAGTGGCTTACACGATAGGCTGCTAACCACAAGATCAGCAGTTCTAATCCACCAGCCAACACTCAGGAGAAAGATGAGGCTTTCTGCTCCCATAAAGATGTACAGCCTCAGAAGCCATCTATATAGAGTCGATATGAATAGTAAAAGGAGCTCTGGCAGCGTAGTGGTTACAAATTGGGCTGCGAACCACAAGGTCAGCAGTTCGAAACTACCAGCTGTTCCGCGGGAGAAAAAGGAGGCTTTCTGCTCCCATAAAGATTTACAGCCTCGGAAGCCCTGTACAGGGTCGCTATGAGGCAAAACCAACTCCACGGCACATAACCATAACAACATGCCTAAGTAGGAAACGACTCGATGGCCAGAGCTGCTGCGGTAGTTTGGTGTGCTGAGTATCCTACCTTTTGTGCAAGGTAAGAAATGAACTGTCACATTTACTTGTATTTGAATAGGAAAACTAGAAGGCCATCAGAGACACCCAAGTGGATCTTCTGGGAAAAGCTAGAATGACCTTTCATCTGAGGGATGCCGGGGGTCAGTGAGGAACAGGGTAGATGGGAGAGGGTTTTCACTCAACAGCTTTGGGTATTTATTGTGATTTTCAAACCCTGTATAAGCGATTTTAAAAATCAACAAGGAGTCACTGTAGAAAACAGTTCAGCAGTTCCTCAATAAAGCACAGAATGACCATCTAAAAACATGCAACCCAGTAATTCTGCTCCTGGGTATATAGCCAAAAGAACCAAAGATAGGTATTTAAATTAAAACTTGTACATATACACAATTGTTCGTAGTTGCATTATTTACAATAGCCAAAAGGTAGAAGCCACCCAAACGTCCATCAACTGATAAGTAAAGAAACAATACGTGATGTGTAGGCATACAATGGAATATCATTCAGCCATAAAGAAGAAATAAAGTTCTGACATGCGCTAGGACATGGAAGAGCCTTGAAAACATCTTACAGAGAAAAGTGAGATGTGTAAATGACTGAAAATTCTACTCTTAAATTGATCAACCATGCAATGAAGATGCACTGGTAATTACCGATGACTAGAATTCGAAAGCTGCAAACCAAGACAAAGGATCGGTGGTTGGAAAATACAGCCTGGGTGACAGAAATGATGCCAGGGATCACATGACAGAATTCTGCAAGATTAGTGACTTATTCATTGCAAATGCCTTTTTTCACAGGAATTAAAGTAACTGTATCTGTGGGGAGAGGCAATGTCATCTGTCACCAGGCTAGGGGATGACTGGGGCAGACCTTCAGTTACTCATATTTACCCACACCCCACCCAAATTTAAAGACCATCTCAAGAATAGATTTGACTAGTTTACATAGACTATTCAAGATTCCTAGATAATAAAAACATATTTGAGACAAACAAAAAAGAATACATTTGATGCATTGAACACTAACAACCAAAGACCAGACAATTGATCAAGAATATCATATATGAAAAATGCAAAAGGACATTAAAAAGACAAGAAAGAAAAGATCAAAATGAGTGTCAGAAGAGACTCTGAAACTTGCTCTAGAACATAGAGAAGCTAAAGCAAAAAAAAAAAAAAAATTGTCAAAGATCATTAATATCACATGCAAGTAAAATTTTGCTGAATGTAACACAGAAATGGCTGGCTGCAGCAGTACACTAATAAGGAACTACCAGAACTTTAAACTGGGTTTAGAAGAGGCTATGGAATGAGGGATATCACCACTGATAACAGATGGATCTTGGCTGGAAGAAGACAATACCAGAAAGAAGGTTCTTTGTGTTTTACTGACTTTGTAAAAGCCTTTGACTGTGTGGATCGTGACAAGCTACGGATAGCATTGCTAAGAATGGGCATTCCAGAACATTTATTTACGCTCATGCACAACACAGACCAAGAGGCAGTCATTCAAACGGAACAAGAGATACTGAATGGTTTAAAATTAGAAAATGTCTACATCAGGGTTGTACCCTCTCACTATAATTATTCCATTTGTATGCTGAGCAAATAATCTGAGAAGCTTGACTGTATGAAGAATGCAACATCAGGATTGAAGACAGACTCGTTAACAACCCGTGGTATGCTGAAAATAAAGAGGAAGATCACAGATTACAGACTTGTATGAACTATACCTCAATATCAAGAAAGATCCTCACAACTAGACCAGTAAGCAACATCATGATAAATGGAAATAAGGAAAAAAGATTGAAGTTGACAAGGATTTCATGGTGTTTGGATCGACAGTCAACACCCACGGAAAAAACTGTCAGGAAATCAATGACATATTGCATTAGGCAAGTCTGTCGCAAAAGATCTTTATAAAGTGTTAAAAAAACAAAATGTTATTTCAAGGACTAAGCTGTGCCTGACCCAAGCAATGGCATTTTCAGTCACCTCATATGCAGGCAAAAAGCTAGACAATGAGTAAGGAAGACTGAAGAATTGATGCCTTTGGATTATGGTGTTGGAAGACTTTGGATTATGGTGTTGGAAGACGTGCAGCTAGAACGTTCCTTCGAAGTAAGGATGTGGAGACTTCATCTCTTTTACTTTGGATAGAGTATCAGGAGGGACCAGTCCCTGGAGTAGGACATCATGCTTGGTAAAGTCTAAGAGATAAAGAGAAAGCCCCTCAACACTATGGACTGACTCAGTGGCTACAATAATGGGCTCACATACAAGGAACAATTGTGAGGCTAGACAGCACATGATCGGGCAGTTTTCCCTTCTTTCCTGTACACGGCTGCTGTGTGTTGAAACCGCAAGTGAGAGAAGCCAGACATAAAGGCCACATATAATTCCATTTATATGAATTGTTTTTAGGTGCCGTCCATGAGTCAGTTCCGACTCAAAGAGACCCTCTGCGCAACAAAACAAAATACTGCCCGGTCCTATGCTATCCTCACAATTTGTATGCCGGAGCCCACTGCTGCTGCCACTGTGCCAATCCATCTCATTGGTGGGGCGGATCTTCCTCTTTTTTGCTGACCCTCCATTTTATCAAGCATGATGGCCTTCTCCAGGGACTGGTCCCTCCTGATGACAAGTCTGAAGTATGAGAGACAAAGTCTGGCCATCCTCACATCTAAGACTGCACATCTTCCAAAACAGATTGATTTGTTCTTGTGGAAGCCCATAGTACTTTCAATATACTTCACTAACACTATAATAAAATATCCAGAGTTATTTGAAATATCCAATTCCATAAAGACAGAAAGCAGATTAGTGGTTGCCAGGAGCTGGGAAAGAGGGGACTAGAAAGTGAACGAGGGTTCAATGAGCTCAGGGTGTCCTCGTCGGGTGATGAAAACGTTCTGAAACCAGATCATGGCGGTGGCACAATGTTGAGTGTACTAAATGTCACTTGTTAAGTGCTGTTGAGTCGGTTCTGACTCGTAGCAACCCTACACAGGGTTTCCAAGTAGTGTGGCTGCTGAGTTTGAACCACCGACCTTGCGGTTCAAACAGACCTTGCGATCCAGTGCTTATCCCACAGCTCCACACCAGGACTCCAATTGTCAGCAATGGTTTATTTTATGTTTGACGTATTTTTTTTGTTCTATATGTTTTACCACAATTTAATGTGGCTTTGTTTTTTGTGTGTCTTACTGGCCTAGCTGAGACTGGAGAACTCCCAAAGACTGTTGTTGTTATTACCCTGCGACACTCTTCAAACCTTGAACTAAAACTAACCCGAGGTCATCTTATAAGACTAAGTAACAAACAGGCTCAAAAAATAATGAATGTCACGCTAAGAACTGAGTTCTTTAAAAAAAAATTCACCTTTATGAACTACTATGTAAGTCTCTACCTTAAGCATAATAAATTTATTATTATATTTTTTATCACACAATTACTTTAAAGCACAGACAGGAATGTGAGGAAGCAGGAAAACTGGATGAGGACAAACAGAACAGGAAGGAAAAAGGCGAGAATGTTCACGCATGGGAAAGAACGTAACTGATGTCACTGAGCAACCGGCATAGAACTTGTTGAATGGGAACATGAACTGCTGTGTAAACCTTTACCAAAAACACAATAAAATATGACTTAAAAAAAAATATATATATATGACTTAAAAAGAAAAGCTAATGGTGCGGTGTAGTGAATTCTTCACTGTCTCTTCTAACCATGTTGTTGTTGTTGTTAAGTGCCGTCAAGTCGGCTCCGACCCATAGCGACCCGGTACAGGGTTTCCGAGGGTGTAAATCCTTACGGGAGTAGAAAGCCTCATCTTTCTCCCGCGGAGCGGCTGGTAGTTTCGAACCGCTAACCTTAAGGTTCACAGCCCGATTCGTAACCACTACGCTACCAGAGTCTTTGTAAACTCCCACTCAATGACTCCTTGCTGGTAGGTCTGGGAAGGAGAAGGTGGAGGAAGATGCTGGTAGATGATATGATTCACTTGTGATTGTTAACAGGCTTGGGATGATAAACACTTGGGAATCCAATGGGAGGACTGGTCAGTGTTACCATCCAGCTGAGTTTAAAACAAGCCATCTGAGAAGCAGAGAAGGATCCTCGATCTCACTAGCAACCAAGAAGAACCAGAAGCAGAGTGTGTCCTTTGCACCCAGAGACCCCTCCCTGCACATTGAAACTCCTTGATCCAGGGACAGAAAAAAACTATGACACCAGAGAAGTGGCAGAGAAGCAGCCGGCTTCCCAGCCCAGGGCGCCAGTACAGCTTAGTGACTTGGGCAGGAGGCTTGCTTGCAGAAGAGGGCTCCTCCAGGCACATAACTGGGGGAGCTTGGTTTGGTGACCCACGGAGCGAGAGCTGAGTGCCTTTGGGCTAAGGCTTAGGGTGGAGCAGTTTGCTCTGTGAGCATTTATCAGCAGCCAAGGTAGAGAGAGGCCGGCCTGTGGGCACCGCTTAAGAGAGACTGTCAGGGCTGGAAGCATTGTGCCCTGGGCATTTCTGACCCTGAACTGTAGCCTGTTAACCTCCCTAGTAAACCCCGTAACTCTGAGTCTTGTCTCTGTGTGGCGTGACCACTGCACTGAATTGTGGAACCTAACTGTAGACAGGGTTGTCGGAGGGATGGTTGGTGTCAGGTTTGTTTTTTTTTTTGCATATAGAAAAAAATGTCTTAATCAGGAAAATGAGCCCCTCAAACATCAAGACTTATGGGGTCAACACAACCATGATAACTGAGTCAGACCTTGTCGGGCTGGGAGGCGTTGGGCGGCTGCTGGAACGTGAGTAGGTGCAGGCCAGGAAGGAAGCTTTGAGTAACACAGGCCTCCAGGGAGGTGACGAAGACAGGCGCTGGCCCCCACCAGCCCACAGTGCCTGAGATCTGCTCCCCACGGCAGCGGGCCTGCTCTGTTGGGAGAGTAGGGAGGCGGTCAGGGCCAAGTGCTGCCCTCCCCGCCCTCCCCTCCGCTGGACACTCACCGGGTCGTGGGAGGCAGCTCTCGTTATGCACACACCACCCTAGGGTGCCGGGTCCCCGGGGCGGGGTTGCGGGGCTGCTGAAGGCCAGACAGGCCTGGCAGTCCCCCAGGAGGCGGCCCAGACCCAGGCAGCTGGCAGCCGGGCACTGCAGGGAGGAGAAAGGGCAGATTCCCTGCTCACCACAGCTCCAGGGGTCCGTGAAGGGCTGCAGATCCAACATCCCAGGGCAGAATAGACCAGATATTAAAGGATGAAGAGCTGAAGGCGGGGTTGGGATGAGGGAGACCCAGAGGACAGGATTGAGGGTCCAGGGACAGCGGCCTCAGTTCAAAATGATCTCAGGGGGCCAAAGGATCAGGGGTCAGGAATGAGGCTCTTAGATATGAAAACCTGTCTCCCAGCTGGGGGAGGAAGGGGCTTCTCTACTTGGGTGCAGGGTCTCTGAGAAGGTTCAGGAAAGTCACTCACAGCCCCTGAGGGGGTCCCAGGAGGAGGTGCAGCTTGGCAGGCCCCCTGACACCAGCTGCATTCGGGGTCTCGGGAGCAGACGCTGTGGTCTGTGTACATGGAGCAATAGTCCAGGTGGTACTGTAGGGGACAGGGAACAAGATGGGGGTACTCAGACCAGGGCCTGCCTCCTCAGCCCCACCCATGGCCATTGGAATGAATCAATTCCAACTCGTAGCATACTAAGTCTCTATGGGAGCAGACAACCTCAGCTTCTCCTTGCGGAGCAGCTAGTGGGGTTTAACCTTATAGTTAGCAATCCAGTGCTTACCCTACAGCACCAGCAGGGAACCCTGATTGAGGAGCACCTTAAAGGCCTCCATCCGCCCCTCCCTGGCCCCAGGGATCTCCATCCCGCCTCCTTTAGATCTGGGGACCTCCCCCCTAATACTTCTTTCCTCGAGCCGCCTCCACCCCGTTATGGTCTTCCTATCACCCTAGTACTCACATCTGGCGCAGGTGCCTGGAACACAAAGGGGGGCACTTTGTAGGCCATCAAGTCCCCACGGGGCCGGCCACTGTAACCCCCAGCCACCAACAGGACACTACCACCAAGCACAGCTGCCACATGTGAATAGCGGCCACTGGGAGGTGCTGCTCGGCCTAGGAGAACAGACACCCAGGAGATTCAGGCCCCCAGCCCCTACCAGGGCCTCCCCTGCCTGCTGGGGGCTGATGGTGACTTCCTAACCCTCAACCCCACCTGCCTGAGGGAACCCACCCAGGCTGCTCTACTTCTCTTCCCTCTGCACACCACACTCCTGCAAAGTAATCAGACAGAGCATTATCTCTGGGGTCCAAAAGATGTGACTTCACCAAGATACAACCACTGGGTCTCTTACTTGTCAGGAGCAAAAGAGTTAAGAAGTTACCAATATCTCAGAGAGGTAAACAAGGCTACGAGACTGAGAACCTACCCGAGCCATAACCCCATCAACCCTGAGACCAAAAGAAGGAGAGGGCGCCCATTCTGACTGGGATCACAATAGATGGTCCTAGATAGAACGGGAGAAAAATATAGAACAAAACTCAAGTTATTTTTAAAAAGAGGTCACTCTAACTAAGACCAGCTAAGATTAGAGAACTCCCTGAGACTGTTTTTTGCCATCCAGTCGATTCCCATTCATAACAATCCTGGGTAGGTTTCTGTAGCTGTCAGTCTGTTACCGGCACAGAAAGCCTCATCTTTCTCCCATGGAGCAGTTAGTGGATTTGTACTGCTGACCCTGCGGCTAGCAACCCAATGAGTAACCCACTACACCACCAGAGCTCCTTCCCTGGAGAAAAAAAAAAAAAAATCCAAACCCACTGCCATCGAACCGATTCCAAAATACAGCAATGGTATTTCTGAGGCTGTAAATTTTTATGGAAGCAGAAAGTCTCATTTCTCTCCCATGTAACAGCTGGTGGATTTGAACCGCTGACCTTGCAGTGAACAGCCCAACGCCCTATGCTGTAAGAGTGTGGGTCTTGGCCCACAGTGAATCACAGGCAGAGAAGGCGGAAGATACTTGGTAGAAACCTCCCACTCTAGCCCAGAGAGGGGACCTAGGAAACACACAGGGAGAGGGTCCTGAGGCTGGGGGTGTCAAAAGCCAGGTCTGGGCTTTATCCCTAACAAGTCATCCAGGCTCTTTTGAGGTCCTCCCTCCAGCCTACTCCTTAAGTGTTAACATTCCTTCCTTATTCCTGGCCTGTGTCTCCTTTTTGAAGCCACACAAATGGGCCTCTGGGAGATCCATGGCCCCCTGAGATGAAATGCCCAGTGTGAGTGCAAGTGTCTTTCTGGGGAGAGGGCCTGTGCCTCTCATCTGCTTCACAAAGCAGTCTCTGATCTGTAGAGTTAGAGTGGATTCTCCACACCCCTCCCTGGAGAGGGCTCTGCCCTCTGGCCAAGCAGGACCCTCGCTGCTGGTAGGAAAACAACATGCTAAGCCTGGCTGGGCTCACACACCAGCTCAATCGACTCTCACCATGGGCCCTGGCTTCAGGGGCATTCTAAGCTCCATCCTAAAGACAGGGAGACTAAATAACAGATTTGTTGTGCTTTTAGGCGTCGTCCAGTCAGTTGTGACTCCAGGTGACCCTAATTATAACACTGCCCACTGCCCGGGTCCTGTACCACCCTCACAACCATTGCCATGTTGGTGCCCATGGTAGCCGCCACTCGGGCAATTCATATCTCGTTAGGGGTCGTCCTCTTTTTGGCCGACCCTCTACTTTACCACGCATGGTGTCCTTCTCCAGGGACTGGTCCCTCCTGATGACATGTCCAAAATACAAGAAACCAAGTCTCACCGGAGAACTTAAGTGCTGGGTTTAGACAGATGGTTGCTTGGGCCCAGCCGTCCTATGCTACTATGCTCACTGTATGACCCTGGACTGGTCATTACTCAGGCAGTTCCCTGGGGCAGCTGGAAACTGCCAAAACCTGGATTGGTGCCTGGATCAGACAGGGCTAGAATAGCCTCCCATCACTATGGTAACAGTATCCCAGTCAGGCCAACAGCCCATGTTTGCCTCTTGAGGCCCACCGCTCCACGGGGCTGTCTGACTCACTCCGATGGGAATCTCGGGAGCCCCTTGGGGAAGCACAGAGGACCACTCTTACCCTCAGGGGTCCCGGGTGGGGCAAGCTCAGCCCCTGACACCCACTGATGGCAGCCCAGATGGTAGAAGAAGATGCCGTCTTCGTAGCACTTTTCCTCCTGGTAGTGGGTATGCACATTGCCCCCTGGGGATGGAGGAAGGACAGGGACCATGGGCAGGCCT
>NW_006408686.1:3221984-3250140 GCF_000296735.1 Chrysochloris asiatica
CAGGAAGTCTCAGCTCAAGGTCAGGTAGGCAGGTGGGATCAGCACGGGGAGCTCCTCACCATAGACCACCATGTAGTTGCCCAAGACACTGGCTGTGTGGAAGGCTCTCTCCCTTGGGCCCTGAAGCCCATCCCGGCCCTTCAGGGTGGCCCACACACGCCGATCCACGTGGAAGAGCTCAGTGGAGTTCACACGCACAGAAAACCTGTAGGAGGGGCAGGGGAGCTCAGAGCAGGAAGGGCTTTCAGGAATGGTGGGCTCACCCAGGGTCAAGTCTGGATCTCTGACTCTCTCTGAGCTAGAAGTTCTCTGGGTACAGGACTGGGCCTGACTCATCTCTGGGTTACTTCCCTTCATAATTTAGCAAGGCCTGTAAATTACCACCAGACAGGCGTGTCAATGGCTGGGTGACTGGGTGTGTATAGGGAAACAAGAGATCGAACAAAAGATAGGCGAATGAAACAGAAATCCTAAGGATGTTTCACGTGCAGAGAAAACGTAATGAGTGTCACTGCACAACTTAAGAGAATGGAAATTCCTGTGTAAACCTTCACTGAAAACAATCAAACTGGAAAAAAAAAGTTAGAAAATGAGTGAGTAGACTGGTGAATAAATAAACAGGGGAATCGACCACGGAGTGGTATCTGTTGGTGGGTGAAGACCAGAGCAGGGCTGTCAGGCCCAACATATCAGGCCCGGCCCAGCCCAGCCCTACGGGGATATGGAGCAGGACACTCACTCACCTGGCAGTGGAGGGCCGGTGTCCCCCATGGACAAGCAGGGCACGGGAGGGAGCATGGAACACCATGGAGTGACCAGTGGCGGCAGGAGGTCGCCCACCCATTGGGATCACCTGCTCCCAGAGGCCTCCACTGGCACCATCGAGGCGGAAACGGAAGAGGCCAGAGGAGAAGAGGTCATGCTGGGTACGGCCACCAGACACATAGAGCCAGGTGTTATCCACGAGGGCTGCTGCATGGCCGGCCAGGCCTGGGGGTCCCAAGGAGTTGGAGGCGGGTGGTGCCAAGAGCTCCCAGTGGCCCCCACCTAGTGGGTTAAAGGCCCACACGTCATTGGTGAGGGAACCGTCAGCCAGTTCACCACCCATCAGCACCAGGGAGCCAGCCCAGGCCACGGCCACGTGGGAGTGACGGGCAGCCTGTGAGGAAGAGACAAGGAGACAAGGATGGAGAGGGTACCAGATAGAGAGAGAGAGCCAAAGACAGACAGAGAGACGCTGAGGGAGAAAGATGGAGGAGACACCCAGAGAGACAGAGAAATCAAGGCAGAGCCACACGGTGAGAAAAGAAGAGGGGCAGACACAAGGATCCACAAGTAAAGATAAAAGAAACATTCCATGATGGCTACCAGGGGTGAGAGGGAAGGGAAAATTATTCACGAGCTACAGGGCAGACATGCATTAACGTGGGTGAGGAGAAAGGCAACATTCAACAAGAGGGAGGTCTGCAGAGGGAAGCTGAAGGTAGCCGAAGACAAGGGGAGGAATGCGAGAGTTACAGTGAGTAGAGGAAGGGACTGCAATCATCGTAACGAAACCAAGTATATGATTTGCTGAATGAAAATTGATGATCTGCTCTGTAAACCTTCACTCAATTCACAATATGAAGTTGTTGTTTTTTTTAAAAAAAGAGTAAGAGAAGGTGAAGGAAGACAGACACAGGAGAAATGTCAGAGAGACAAAAACAGAATGAGATACTGGCCCCAGGGGACCAAGACGCAGAGACAGAAACAGAGATGGATGAGAGAGACAGGAGACACAGAAAGAGAAGCTGTAGAAAACGAGACAAAAGAAACCAGAACCAAAGGCAACTGCACTGTTGTCAAGTCGGTGATGCCGACCCACAGCGACCCTGCAGGACCAAGCAGAAATGCCCCCTAGGACTTCCAAGACTCAATCTTCACATGAGCGAGGGGGGAGAAGAAGAAAATCAGAGCGGAGAGGTGGACACGGAAAAGCAGTGTGGCCGTACTGAGCTGTGCAGGGACAGGAAGGGTCACTCTGTCTGATTTGGCACAGAGAAGACAGCCGGGTGGGGGTGGGGCTTCCTACCGGGGCAGGACTGAGGTCCCAGCGCTCCCAGCTATTGGAGGAGAAGTTGTATAGGACAAGGTCGCCCAGAGCATTGTTGAGATCCTGACCTGTGGAGGATGGATAGTCTCAAGTCCTGGCCACAGGCTACCCCGCCTCCAGGTCCCAGATGCTCCCCCATCTGCTCACCTCCAAAAACAGCCAACAGCCCTGGAGGGGACAGGAAGGCACCAGCTGCCCCAACTCGGGCAGAGAAGTCAGGGTCCCCAGCACTCACGTTGTGCCACCAGCCAGCCCCCTGATTCTCCCACAGGTGCAGGTCACAGGCATGTCCCAGGAAGCCAGGCTCACAGAGGCAAGGTCCCAGAGGCTAGGGGGAGCCGGGAGCACAAACACAGGGAGAGAGACAGAATCGGGGGTCAGACAAACAGGAGCAGAAAGGGAGCAGAGAGCCCAATGGGAAGGGAGAGAATGTTAAAAGAGATGAGAGAAAAGCAGAAGGGAAAGGTGGTGACAGAAAGGAAGAGGTAGACAGACAGACAGACAGACAGAGGAATGAAGAAACGGGCAAGACACACAGCAGTGGGAGGCAGAGTTGGAGACAAAAAGACAAACCCAGAGATCAACAGAAAAAAAAGAGAAAGAGAGAAAAAGGGAAACAGAAGATGGGTTGGAGAGGAGAGAGACTTAGTGTCCCGGGTTCGGCATAGGCTGAAAGAGCACAGACCTAGGGTATCATTCAGGCCCAGGATGTGGATCACTTGGATACAAGGCTGGGGGCCAAAGGTCAGAAGTTACAGCAGGGGCCTTAAGACCAGCTAGAGAGGCTGAGGCTGGGCGAGGCAAGAGGAAGGAAGTGGGGGTTCACTCAGATGAGAGGCGGGGTCACCAATGAGGACAGGAGGGTCTTAGGCAGGGGAGAGTCACAGGTAAGGGTGGGTGGGCTTAGAGTAACAGGTAGGGGTAGGATCTGGAAGGAGAGGGCAGTATTGTGGATGAGCAGGCTCTCTGGGGTGCTATGGGAGTGGTGGGAAGGTGGGGGTCCTGGTCCTTAGAGAGGTATGGACCCAGAGAGTGTGGTGTCTGGGGAACGAGCAGAGACTACGGTCACTCAGGGGACAGAGAGGGTGGTGTCTGGGGAACGAGCAGAGACTACGGTCACTCAGGGGACAGAGAGGGTGGTGTCTGGAGGGCAAGCAGAGACAGTGGTCACTCAGGGGACAGGACTGGGGACAGGCTCACCGAGGCACAGGTACCATGGCTGCCACAGTAGACAGAGCACTCTTGCTGGCTGCAGTCAGGGCCGCCCCAGCCCGGCTCACAGATGCACACGCCTGGGGGCCGGCACTGCCCGTGGGTCTGGCAGCCCCCCAGGCAAAGCGAGAAGCGGAAGGAGGCGTTGAAGCCCAGCAGGTTGTAGTTGGCGTCGCTGAAGAGGTGCAGCAGCATCTACAGGTACAAGGTGGGCAGGGCCTCTTCCCCATGCCCCCACCTGTCCTCCCCCGACCCAGCTGACCGCTCACCAACCTTGCCCGAGGAAGCCTCGATGGGGGGAGGCCGGGTGCTCCCACTCAGACTGGCCAGCAGGGGCCCACGGGGCGAGTCACCGTCATACACGAACAGGTAGTCGTAGGTGCACTCTGTGTCCAGGAAAAGGAAGTCCAGGAGGATCCGGTGCCGGGGGCTTGGGGCTGGGAGGCCAGAACAGGGGCTGGCTCACAGCTGGACCTTCTTCTCCCCGGACCTCCACACAGCCTTCCCACAGACCCCCCGGTCCTGCTGCCAGTCTGACTGGGAGACAGAGCCCAGCTCCCAGCCCAGGGAGCTCAGTAAAAGGGACGGAGGCCCGGAAGTAGACTTACAGGCCTGGCCTGGACAGGACCCCCGAGGCCAAATAAACACGTCCCCCTGCTCACTGGGAAAACCAAGTGCTGAGAGAGGAGACACCACCCTAACAGTCACCTCTAGAGTGGAAGCCACCAAGTTTCTGATGCCCAGTCCTTTCCAACTATGCTCAAGCCTCAGCTGTGCCCAGGCATGAGGCTCAGGGGCCAGGCCCTGACAGAGAGGCATGTTGTCGTTGTGGTTGTTGCTGTTAGGTGCTATCGAGTTGGCTCCAACCCATAATGACTCTATGTACAACAGAACAAAATACTGCCAGATGCTGAGCCATGCTCACAAGTGTTACGCTTGAGCCCATTACTGTTGCCACTGGGCCAATCTAGCCTCTTGAGGATCTTCCTCTTTTTCACTGACCAAGTGGGATGTCCTTCTCCAGGACTGGTCCCTCCTGATAACATGCCCAAAGTATGAGAGACGACGTCTCGCCATCCTGACTTCTAAGGAGAATTCTGGCTGTGCTTCTTCCAACACCGATGTGTTTGCTTTTCTGGCAGTCCATGGTACTTTTAATATTCTTCTCCAACGCCATAATTTAAATGCATGAGTTCTTTTACGGCCTTTCTTAGTCATTGTCCAACTTTCACATGCATATGAGGTGATTGAAAATACCATGGTTTGGGTCAGGTACACCTTAGTACTCAAACTGACATACCTGTATGTTTTTGAACACTTTAAAGAGGTCTTCTGCAGCAGATTTGCATCGTTTGATTTCTTGACTGCTATTTCCATGAGTATTGATTATGGATCCAAGCAAAATGTCTTTGACAACTTCAATCTTTTCTCCATTTATCAAGATGTTATTTATTGGTCCAGTGATGAGGATTTTTTTTTTCCTTAAATGGAGGTGCAACCCATACCGAAGGCTGTGGTCTTCGATCTTCTTCATTAATTATTTGGAGTACTTTTCCACTTTCAGCAAGCAAAGTTAAATCATCTACATATCACAGATCATTAATGAGTCTTCCTCCAATCCTGATGCCACATTCTTCTTCATATAATCCAGCTTCTTGCATGATTTGCTCAGCATACAGACTAAGTAAATACGGTGAAAGAATAGAACCCTGGGGTACATCCTTCCTGATTTTAAACCATTCAGCGTCCCCTTGTTCTGTTCCAATGACTGCCTCTAGGTCTGTGTACAGGTTCCTTATGAGCACAATTAAGTGTTCTGGAATTCCCATTCTTCCCAGTGTTACTGACCCACAGCTTACCGTGATCCACACAGTTGGAAAGCTTTTGTGTAGTCAATAAAGCACAGGTAAACATCTATCTGGTGTTCTCTGCTTTCAGCCAACATCCACCTGATGTCAGCAATGATAGCCTTTGTTCTACATCCTCATCTGAATCCTGCTTGAACCATTGGCGGTTCCCTGTTAATGTTCTGTTTCAGTCCATTTTAAATTATCTTTAGTAAAATTTTACTTGCATGTGATATTAATGATATTGTCCGATGATTTCCTCATTCTGTTGGTTTACCTCTCCTCAGAGAGGCATGCTCCCCAGATAGAAAGGGGCTTGTGTGGGTCCCCTGTTCCAGGACAAACCGAGCTCTGAAGGAAGAGTTCTCTTGGAAAAAGACCTTATCATGGAGGTCACAGTCCCCCCCTTACCCCCACCAAGAGTCTCCTTGCTTTGTTTAGCAGAAGTGGTTGCGGGCATGGATTCTAAGGCCTAACTGCCTGGACTCAAATGTTGACTCTTTCTCTTACTTGGTACATTAGCTGTATTACCTTGGGCAAGTTACCTAATCTCTCTGAATCTGTTTCCTCATCTGTTGAATGGGGATAGAGTGGTATGGTGGTAGATTAAGAATTCTAGGCCCCTCCTCCCATTCAGAGATGAAACCTAATTCTATGCCACTTATATCTGGGATGGCCTGAGAAATGTGCTTGGCCCATAAAAAGCCAAGGAGGTGGCATTCTTGGCCTTCCAAGGCACCTGCGTCTCCTGGGAAGCATATTCTCAGAACACAGCTGTTGTGCTATGAGAAGCCAGGGGTACATGAGAGACCCTGGAGAGAGTCCAGCTTCAACTACCAGTCCTGGGCACAAGCTTTCTTGGACAACGGTCCCAGGTAGAACCTTCAAGTGACTGCCACGTCAGCCGATGGCATCTGACTGCAGAGACCTGACAGGTGACAATACAAGCCAAGTCAGAAGCACCACCACTCCTCCTGCTCTCTGCTAGATCCTAGTTCGGGAACATTCTCTCATCCCACATTCCACACTGTGTGTGGGGGGGGGCGGGGGGGGAGAACAGGAACGTACTAGGACATCTGGTTTCCAGCTCCCACCCTGACCTGCTAGAAGACCCTGGGTCAGCCCCTCCCCCATGGTCCTCAGCACTATCCTTTGGGTAGCAGAGGGCTTCCCCCCACTCGCTAGGGGTGTGGGCTTGGGCCTTGGTTTCCTTGACTACTGTTGTTGTTGTTAAGTGCCATCGAGTCAATTCTGACTCACAGTGACCCTGTATAGGGTTTCCAAGGAGCAGCCGGTAGGCTTGAACTGCCAACCTTGCGGTTTGCAGTTCATTGCTGATTCTACAGCGCCACACCAGGAGTCCTGGACTGTAAAATAGGGATGATTCTCCCCACCCCCCAAGTCTGGGGTAGAGATCTATGAGATGATGAAATTGGAACCTGAGGATTCAATAAATATGTTGGCCCACAGCCCAGACCTAGGCTTCATCCTCTAGGGTCTCTGAGTCCAACTCCCAGCCTCCAGTCCTGCCTTACCCATGGGTCCCTGTGGAGCTTCCCAGCTCAACAGTCAACCCTGTCCCTCCCCTACTAAAGGTCCCTCCATGGCCCCCCAACACTGCATCTGAGCCTGCCCTCATCTTTTATCACTGAACTGTCTGAAGCGCAACAGGAACCTGGACCTTGTGCAAGCTTCTGCCTCTAAACCGGCTACTGTCGAGTGGATTCTAACTCCCAACAAGCCTACACGATGAGCATGACTGCTCTTTGGGGTTCCGAGACTGTCAGGCTTTACGGGAGCAGACAGCGGCTGCTGAGTTTGAACTGAGCACCTTGCGGTTAGCAGCCCAATGCTTAGCCCTGTTGGTGCTGTTGTTGGGTGCACCAAGTTGGTTCCAACTCATAGTAACCCTATGCACACCAGAAGGAAATACTGCCCTGTTCTGTGCCAGCCTCACAATTGTGGTCACACTTGAGCCCATTGCTGTTTCCACTGTACCCATCCATCTTATTGGGGGATCTTCCTCTTTTTAAGTGACCCTCCACTTTACCAAGCATGATGTCCTTCTCCAGGGACTGGTCTCTCCTGATAATATGTCTGAAGTATGAGAGACCAAGTCTGGCCATCTTGGCTTCTAAGGAGCACTCTGGCTGTACTTCCAACAGAGAGACCTGTTTGTCCTTCTGGAAGTCCATGGTACTTTAAAAATAATTCTCCAACACCATAACTCAAATGAATCAATTCTTCTATGGTCTTCCTTATTCACTGTCCAACATTCATATGCATATGGAGCTACTGAAAATGCCTTAGGTCAGGCACACCTTAGTCCTCAACAAATTTGTGGAAAAATGGAAATAAAAGGGAATTTTTCCATGAACTTTTTGAAACCCCTTTGTAGATTGTCTCTTCCCACAGCAGGCTTCCCCATCTCCTCCAGGAAGCCTTCCCTGATGCCTCTTAGCTGCATTAGGGCCCCTCTTCCGGGTTCCCAGATCCCAGCATAACACTTATTTTTCTGAGCACGGGTCATCTGTATCCAAGCCTGTCTCTCCCTACAGCTGTGGGAGGCTCTCAGAGCAGAGTCTGGGCCTGATTCATTTTGCATTACTCAGCACAAGGCCTGTTCCTAAGCAAACCAAACCTACTGCCACCGAGTTGATTCTGACCCACAGTGACTGTACATAGGGTTTCTGAGACTGTAAACCTTTACTGGAGCAAACAATGTTTCTCCTATAGACCCTAAAGTCTCATCTGTCTCCCACCAACCTGCAGTCAGCAGTCCAACGCCCTAACCCACGGCACCACCAGGGTTCTGTGACCCTGAGCAAGGCTTCTGGAGATGCTGACTGGAGGGATGAAGAGAACCACTGAGAAAGAACACTGACCTCAGCAGCTTCCCCCTGGGCTCTAAGAACCCACAGGCCAGAGAATGCAGAACCATTCAGCCAGGTGAAGCAACCACCGTGCCAGGGATCTCAGCCATACTACAAAGTTCTGCTCCCAGAATCACAAGTGCCTGCTGGAGATAGACTCACCATCTGCCTTCCTTCCCCACACTCTTTCCCAAACTCAAGGCTCAAGGTCTCCAGTTTCCACCCACCCCCAACAAGCCCCCATTCTAGCCAGCCAGAGATCTGACTCCAAACACTTCTGTTCCACATGACCCAGGATGCATACAATGAAGCATCAACATAGTGCACAAGGGGGGTGGTTGCTTCTTGTTTCAGCAAATGGGGTAACATGCTGGTTCTTAGAGGTGGCAGGCACTGAAAAGGATAGGAGGTCAGGGGGCTCCTGATTCATATCCAGCTGGTCCCCAAGCCTCACGGATAAAACTTCCCAGGAATCTCTGGGTGCTGTCCCTGCCTCCCCACCTGTCTCAGAATTGGCCTCAGATCAGAGCTCAGCACACAGTCTCCAGCCACCCCAGGCCCAACCTGGCAAAGATGCCTCATTCCTGCCCCAAATCCTTCTGTGGCTCCCCAGCCACATTGAGAGAAAGGCCACATTGCTCTGTGTGACATTCAAGGGCCTTCTTCCTCTACCTTTGGCTCCTCCTCAGCCCTGGCCACCAGTCCAGTCAGATCCAACAAACT
This sequence comes from Chrysochloris asiatica, assembly GCF_000296735.1. Taxonomy (NCBI): domain Eukaryota; kingdom Metazoa; phylum Chordata; class Mammalia; order Afrosoricida; family Chrysochloridae; genus Chrysochloris; species Chrysochloris asiatica. The sequence continues at coordinate 3,230,732 of NW_006408686.1, forward strand.
CAAAGATGGATCCTAAGAAATACCGGCCCCTCTAGTGTCTTCAGAGAGACCAGCCCCTTTTCCTACCCAGGAAAGGAGCTGGGGGAAGCACAGTGGCTCTGCGGTGTAAGCACTGGACTATGAACCACAGTCAGTGAGTCACACCTACCAGTCTCTCTGCAGGAGCAAGATGAGGTTTTCGGCTCAGATGTGGTTTTACAGGCTCAGAAATCCTATTCAGGGTAGCTAGGTGTCAGAACCAACTCAGCAACACTCAACAACAACAACAACAAAGGAGTCCGGGTGGCACTGTGGGATAAGCATGGGACTGCTAACAGCAAGGTCAACAGTTCAAACCCATCAGCTGCTCTGCAGGAGAAAGATGAGGCTGTACACAAAAATGTACAGCCTTGGAAACCCTATACAGGGTGGTCATGAATTGGAACTGACTCGATGGCAGTAAGTTTGAGTTTGAAATTCCTATATATACTTCTCTGGTAGCGTAGTGGTTACGAATTGGGCTGCGAACCTTAAAGTCAGCAGTTCGAAACTACCAGCTGTTCCGAGGGAGAAAGATGATACTTCCTGCTCCCATAAAGATTTACAGCCTCGGAAACCCTGCACAGGGTCGCTATGAGTCAGAACAGACTCCACGGCACACAACAACAAATATGTACTTCAGAACCCTGCTCCAGTGAATGCTGCTCTGTGGTCCCCAGCGAGGCCCTTCCCTCCCTCCGGTACCTCTACCCAGCTCCTGCACCCCACCACTCTGCCTCAGGCCCTCAACATGCTGGAGGCTGTGTCTCTGTGTGTCCAATCATCTCTCTCTCACCAGCATGAGGCTCCTCAAGGCCAGAGAATGATTTAGGCACCCCCGCCCTCCGCCCCCACCACACACCCCTCCATGATCCATCACCACTTCTCATGCTCATCCTGCCAGGAATGGCCTCCAGTGAGACACACTCCTTGGCCCATAACTCGCAAAGAAGCCAGAGAGATCTTCTGAAACAGAAATCAAATCATATCCTTCTCCTGCTCAAAACACTTCCATGGTTCCCACTATCCCCAGATCAAACCCACGTTCTACAGCCTAACTAGGAAGGCACCACACAAGCCAGGTCTTGTCACTCCTCCAGCCTCGTCTGGGACACCCCTACATCTCCTTGGGGTCCACTTCCTACCTCTGCTGCACCAAGGCCTCCCTTTCTTCCTACTGTTCTCAAAGTACAATTCAAAATCACAGGGTCCTACATCCATCCTCTAGCTCTTCCTGACCCCTCGAGCCTCCGGCTCACTGGGTATCCTCTTGCATTCCGTGTTCTAGCATGCTGGGTTTCCAGTTCTTTGAAAACAGCACACTCTCTTCCTTCCAGGTTTTTGCAAGGATTCTTCTTGCCTAGAAAACTCTTCTGCTCCCCCTTCCATATGCCCCTGGTCTGGGCTCAGACATAGCCCAGGCTAGATCGGGGCCTGCCTTGGGCTTCCCAACCTCCTAGCAGTGAGGCTCTCTCTCGCGCTGGACTGGAGCCCACAAGGGCGGACTGAGGCTAAGACTGACACCGTTGGCAGCACCTCACCCGGTCCAGCATATGGCTGGGTACAAAGCATCATCCATCCATAAACGTGAGCGGATGGAAACACACCTAACTGAGAAAGAGACATTAAGGAAGGGAGATGCTTGATCCTGGAGAGACAGACGTGAACTGAACACAGTTCCCTCTCCTCACCAGATCAAGTATACCAGGCTCTCTCTGCACTCAGGGTCTTCACAAAGGCTGCTCCTTCGTCCCGGAATGCTCTTCCTCCTCCTCCTTCTCCTTTATATACCAAGCCCATTGCCGCAGAGTCGATTACAACTCAGGGCAAACTTACAGGACGGAATGTTGTTGTTGGGTGCCATTGAGTCAGTTACAACTCATAGAGGCCCTAGGCACAACAGAGTGAACCAATGCCCAATGCTGGACCATCCTCACAACTGTTGTTACAACTGAACCCACTGCTGCTGCCATTGTGATAATCCACCTCCTTGGGGGTCTTCCTCTTTTTCTCCAACCCTTCACTTTACCAAACATAATGTCCTTCTCCAGAGACTGGTCCCTGCTGATAACATGTCCAATGTATGAGAGACGAAGTCTCACCATCCTGGCTTCTAAAGAGCATTCTAGCTGTGCTTCTTTCAACACAGATTTGTTTGTTTTTCTGGCAGTCCACAGTACTTTTAAAACTCTTCTCCAACACCGTAATTCAAATGAATCCATTCTTCTACAGTCTGGCTCATGCATTGTCTAATTTTCACATGCATATGAGACTATTGAAAACACCATGGCTTGGGTCAGGCACACTTTAGTCCTCAAACTGACGTCTTTGCTCTTGAACACTAAAGAGGTCTTATGCAGCAGGTTCACCTAATGCAATACGTTGGTTCAGCTCTTGACTGCGGCTTCCATGAGTGTTGGTTATAGATCCAGGCAAAATGAAGCCTTTAACAACTTGAATCTTTTCTCCATTTATCACCATGTTATTTATTGGTCCAGGGGTAAGGATATTTGTTTTCTTTAAATTGAAGTGTAACCTATACCAAAGCCTGCAGTCTGTAATAGGACAGTACAAAACCGTACTACAGGATTATCACAAGTCGCTCCCCAGGAGAAAGATGACGCAGTCTGCTCCCGTAAAGATTTTCAGTCACAGAAACCCCACGGAGCAGTTCCACTCTGCCCTGTAGGTTTCTAAGAATCGCAATGGACCTGATGGCAGTGATAGTAGTTATAGCAATAGGGTTTCCAAAGCGGTCACCTCTGCAGAACTCGACTCATCTTTCTCTCAAAGAGAAGGTGTTCAAAATGCCGTTCTTTGCGTTATCAGCTGAGCACTTAACCACTGTGTTGCCTGCATTCCTGGATTATTAAGTGCCAGAACAACCCTATATAGGGTTTCTGAGGCTGCAAATCTTTGCGAAAGCAGAAAACCTCATCTTTTTCCTGAGGAGTGGCTGGTGGGCTAGATCCGCCAACCTTGTGGTTCACAGCTTGGTGCTATACACAGTTGCTGTACAGCCCGGGCTCCAAGGTAATTTTTATTAACCCTGAAGGTCTCAGCTCAGACAGGGCCTCTGCTCCCTACCCTCCTCCAAGTCAGGGACCTCCTGGAGACTCCCACAGACCTCTGTATCTGCACTGGCCACTTAGGTCTGTCACTGGTACGGTTTGTGTTCATTTGTTTTTTAATATTTTACTGAGTTTTCTGATGAATGTTTACACAGCAAGTTAGGTTCCCATTTGATAGCTTCCATATAAAGTGTTTGGTGACCTTCGTTACATTTGTTACAATGTGTCAATCTTTCCTTGTGTTCAGTCTGATGTTTCCTTTCTAGTCCTCTAGTTTCCTGTCCCCTTAGCTTCTCATCTTTGCTTTTAAACAACTGTTGACCTGTTGCTCTCATACTAAAGCTTCTAAAGTCGTGCACTGATCTTATGGGGACTAGCTTTTATTTTGTGTGCTACTCTGCTATTTCACTAGGTCAGCAGTTTGAGCCCACCAGCCACTCCCTGGGAGAAAGACAGAGGCCTTCTGCTCTGTTGGTGACTTAAAAGTCTCAGAAACCCTATACTGGGTGGCTGTGAATTGGAACCAACTCAACAACACTTAACAGTACTAGAACTGCTATTTCACTAAGGAGCCTTGGTAACGTAGTGAGTTCTAGTTTGAATCCACCTGCCATCCCATGGGAGAAAGATGAGGCTTTCTGCTCCCATAATGATCTACAGCCTTGGAAACCCTACACAGGGTCACTATGAGTCAGAACTGACTCCATGCCACATAACCACACCCTGTTATTTTGCAAAAAGGTGATTTTAGGGGATAGGCTGAGGTCTAGGTTTAAAGAGTGTCTCAGGGCAATAGTCTCTGGGAGTGTAGTCTGTACTTTTCCAGTTTGCCTGGCTTTTTTTTTTTTTTAATATGAGTTTGAGTTCTGCAAAATATTGTTTTTCCCAATCTATACAGGACCAACTATTGTATTGTCCGGTGTCTTCTAGGTCCCAGTGACAAATACATCTGGCACATTAACGTCTGAAAAGGTACTGTCACTTAAATACTTAAACATCCCAACAGTAATAACCCTAACCCCATTTACTAAGCCCTGACTATATGCCCCACCATTCATCTGTCAGCTTGTCAGATGCTGTCAGCATGTGTCAATGCGATGCTGGAAGCTATTCAACCAGTATTGCAAATGCCAGCAAGGTAGACAGGTTTCAGCAGAGTTTCCAGACTAAGACATACTGGGAAGAAGGACTTGGTAATCTACTTCAGAAAAAATCAGCCAGTGAAAACCTTATGGATGGCAGCGGATCAATGTCTCTGATGCAGTGCCAGAAAATGAGCCCCTCAGGTTGGACAGCACTCAAAAGACACAGTGGCGGCAACAATGGACTCAAGCAGAGGATGGAGTACGACGAGACAGTATTTTGTTCTGATGTAATTAGGGCTGCTATGAGTCAGAACCGACTAGACGGCAACTAACTACAGTTGTGATGTATTATGTGCCAGGCGTGCTAAAATACTTGGTCTTGTTTAAGCCTAACAGCCTTATGAGATATTATCATCTTCACTGGGGGAGGGCAACTGATGCTCAAGGAAGGAAAATTGCTTGCCTAGTCACAGTGGTAATAAGTACTAGAGCCCGAGTTTAAAGCTGGGTGGATGGCCTCAGAGTTTTGAGTTTCTCGCAACCGTTCAGAATACCCATCATGGCAGCCCCTGGGTCTGGGTCAGTCTCCTCCACCAGACATCATGGCCCTACAGAGCAAAACTTAGATTGGTTGTAACCCTTGTGTCCAGTCTTTTGGAGCAAAAGGTCTGGCCCAGAAGCCCACTAGAGGAATATGCTGAGTGAATGAATGTGTGCATGAATGAATGAGTGAATGATCCAGAAGGCCGTACTCACCCTCGATGAGCCACTCACAGTTGCCATTGACACTGTAGTTGCCCGCACCATCCGTCACGAAGCCTGGCGCATCCCGAAGTACCTGCCGCTGCCCCTTGCAGTCCCCTGCCCTGGCCCCCGGGGAGAGTGGCCCCATGGCGGTCAAGACCAGGGCCAGCAATCCAGCCAGAGGCAGGCCCAGGGCCATGGCACCTCCTGCACCAACCCTTAGAAACAAACCCCACAGAGGAACGCCCCCAACCTGGGGTGAGACCCTGCAAGTTCAATCTCTATAGAGAAAGCAAGCCTTTGTAGACTTGGATAAGTCTAAGAGACGCCGTCTCTGCCAAGTGACAAGCTGCTGTCGACAGATTCTGGAAGCCGAGGGGCACGCTCTATAGACCCAGGGAAGGCTCTATAAATAGGGTCGCAATTGACGGGGCTGGGCTCTAGGGATCGTGAAAGTTCTCAGTAATCACAGGACCCCATAGATTGGCAGAGATCCTATAAACTATGCTCAGCAGCTAGAGACGCAGGCCTGCCCCTTCGGGCCGAAATGGCCCTTATACATGGGTGGGCTCCCTAGAGACATAGGGCTTTATAGCCCGGCGGGGGCCTCCATGCACTGGGCAGAGGAGGCGATGCGGACTCGAACTGGCCAGGCCCAGACGGTCCCGGACGGGCCCCTCCAGCCGAAGGCGGGGCACAAATGGGTGCCGGGGGCGGAGCCCGCTTTCAGGGGCTTGGGTCCCGGACCCCATGGACGTACTCGTTTGCTCACCCACCCTCGCCTCCCTCCCGGAGCCGGATGGGCCAGATCAGAGAGATGAGGGGACGCGCAGGGCAGAGCGGCCCCAAGAAGACCCACTGGGAAGGAACGGGAGTCAGGACCAAGCGTCCGCAACTGGAAGGCCGCTGGAGAGGAGGCGAGAAGTCGCGGCGTAGCTGCCTAGAGCAGCCCTGGGAGGACTGCGCAGCGCCCAACCCCACCCCTCTGCCAAGAGAGACTTCCCCGCCCACTTATTTCCAGCCGCATGCGCAACAGTGACCTCATTGGCTGAAAAGTGGAAGTATACATGCACCGTGCCAAAATCGTAATCCATACTCTGGGCTCCTGTAGTTGACCAGAGTATATGCCACTGAAGGGCCCCTTTAATAGGGAAGGGAAGGTAAAGATAAGGAAGGAGAAGGTTCAGTAGATGGTTCTGCAGGATGATTTATATTTTCAACTGTACCCACATTCCAAGACAATATAAAAGTAAAGATTATGTAGGCCCTTGCTTGGTCCCAGAAGCCTGGGTCACGCAGTGGTTAAGCGCTCAGCCGGTAACCAAAAGTTCGACCATTCAAACCCACTAGCTACTGTGCAAAAGAAAGATGTGACAGCCTCCTTCTATAAAGATTGTTGTCATTGTTTAGTGCCATAGAGTCGGTTCCAACTCATAGCCACCCTGTATAGGGTTTATCCGAGAGCGGCTGATGAATTTGAGCCGTCCACCTTGCACTTCGAACCTGACTTGCAGTCCAGTGCATTATCCCACAGCGCCACACCAGGACTCCTTGTAAAGATTACAGCCTTGGAAAACCTATGGGGCAGCTCTAGTCTGTCCTATAAAGTTCATGTGGGTTGGAATCGACTTGATGGTCATTGGTTGGGTTTTGCTTTGCCTCCAGGAGCAGGAGGTTCCCACCTCTAAGCACCATCAAGATGTCAAACGGAAGCCCTTACTGATAAAAACTCAACGAATCCTCTTTATTCTGGCAAGAAGGGAGGGGATAAAAGTCTTTCGTTGGAGGAAGGGTTGTCAGAGCAGAGACCAGGTTCACAACATCCGTTCCGGGAGTAGTGGCTCGGGATCGAAGAATCCTGAAGCGTCACGGGCAGGGTCCTGGTGGTCTCGTCGCGAGGGTCCTGGGTCCGATGGGGTCAGAGGTCTCGAAGGGGGGCAGGGGGCCGGAGGTCGCGGAACAGCGGGAGCCCAGAATCCGGCGCTGCTCGAGGCGGGGGCTGAGGGAGGGGACGGGACAGAGGCTCCCGCGGGACCGTTTGGCACAAGAATAGGGGAAGGGGACAGGACGCAGCGCAGCCGCACCTGAGCGCGCCAGGGGTAGGGAAAGATCAGGATGGCCCAGCCCGGGGCTGGGATAGGGCAGGGTTCCGGGTACGGCCTACGGGAGTAAGGTGGTCAGACCGGGGGAGCGGTGCCCCCGGCCGTATGCATGCTGAAGTATTCGGTGAAGCCTGTGTGCGGCGCCGCCGTCTGGGGCACTAGCGGCTGGTAGGGCGCCGTTGGACCATCCCAGCCCCGGTCAGCCGACTTAGAGAGTCGGGCGGAAGAGGGCGGGGAAGCCACGCCCGGCTTGGCCATGGTCACCACGCGGCCCCTTGGGGCCACCGCCGCCGCCACCACCGCAGTCTCCTCCACCTGCTTCCCGGCCTGGGAGGGGGGTCAGGGTAAGAGACCGCCCGGGACGCTCGGGGATTAGATGCGGGCCCAAAGATCCCTCCCCCTCCCCTAAAGAATCCCTCCAAGCGCCGGTGCATGATCAGTTGGGGCAGGAGTGGGTGGCGGGGCGCCTAGGCAGCGGGGCCAGGTACTCAAGGGGCGGTGTCGGGGCACACCGGGTGAACTGCGGCGGCGGCCGGACAGGGTTGGGAGAGCCTCGGAAGGCAGGTGGTGGGGGCACTACGCGAGGCGTCGGCGGGGGCGTGCGCAACATGGCCAGGACCCAGTCCGGCAAAGTGGGCGCGGGCGCCGGGAGACGGTCGCGGCGCGGAGTTGGGGCGCGGGGCGTGCGAAAGGCAGGGGGTGGGCTCAGGCGCCCAGGCGCGGGGGGCGGCGGTGGGGCCGGGAGCGGGGTCAAGTACTCCAGGGGCGGCGCCAGCAGCTCCTCAGGCGCCGGGAGCGCGAGGCTTACGGAGGAAGCGGGCGGGGGGATGGAGAAGAGCTCCGTGAAGTTGGGCACCGAGTCGCTGATGAACGTCACGTTCCCATAGACGTGCTGCGGGAAGGCCTTGGCCCCGGACTGGCTTCCTCCTGGGCCAGGGGCGCCAGCTGAGGCGATCTGCGATGTACGCACGTGGTACGGGAAGTTTTTGTTGGCCGCAGATGGACGTGTCATGATCTGGGGCAAGGAACCAGAATGCAGGTTGGAGAAGCACTAAGTAGACCACAGGCTGCCCTCCAAACGTGAAATCCTAAGGACTCCCCTCCCACCTGAGGTGCCTCATTTGGGCTCTCAGAATCCCTGAACTTCCTCCCTGGAATCTGACCCTTCCCCCCTCACAGCTATTACTCCATCTATACTTCCTCTAGAGTCCTGGTGTGGCGCTGTCGATAAACACTGAGCTGCTAACCACAAGGTCTGTGGTTCAAAACCACCAGCTGCTCCTCGGAAACCCTATACAGGGTTGCTGAGTAGAAACTGACTCAATGGCACTTAACAATATACTTCCTTCTCCTCCGTCAAGAGCCTTGGTCACTCTGGATGCCACTGATTGCTAAATATCAAGGTCCTGTGCTGCCTGTTCAACATGCTAGCCATTAACCACATGTGGCTATTTACATTTAAATCAGTTAAAATTAACTAAAATTTCAGTTTTTTCAGTCACACTAGTTACATTTCAGGAGTCTTGGTGTGGCGCTGTGGGGTAATGCGCTGGACTGCAAAGTCGGTTTGAACCTCAACGTGGGCGGTTCAAGCTCACCAGCCGCTCCTCAGAACCAGCTCCACAGCTCTTAACAACAGTCCCATTTCAAGTGCCTAGTTGCCATGTGTGGGGAGTAACTACTGTACTGATGAGCGAAGACTATGGGATATTTCCATAAACACAAGGTTTCATTGGACAGCAACTGAGACATTAAAATGGTACCCCATGAGGGTAGAAAGTTTGACTCCTTCAGAATCCCCAGGACCTTCTAGAGCACTGCATGATACACAGAACCAACCCACTGTCAGCAAGTCAATTCGAACCCCTAGAAATCTTACAAGGCAGAGTAGAACTGCTCCACACTGTTCCTGAGACTGTAAATCTTTATAGAAGCAAACAGCCTCATCTTTCTCCACTAGAGCAGCTGCTAAGTTTGAACCACTGACTTTGTGGTTAGCAACCCAACACCTAACCCACTACGTCTCAAGAAATAAGTGTTGAATGTAGAGGCATCTTCTGGATCAGTCTGGGAAACCACGAGCAGAGAGACCACCAGCAGAGTCACACTCCCTCACTTCCTCCACCCCTAAGTCCAGGACAGCGCCCTTAAGGTTGTGCTGAATCAGTGAATGGGGAGATAAACCCAATGAGCAATGGATGCCAGAAGTGGAGTCGTGCTTAGCTAACGTGTGCATTTTTCAGAAGGGAACTAGCTGAAGGTGAAATAATAGCGGAAAGGGCATTTGGCATTCTGAGCCTGCACCCCACCTTCCAGCTCCACAGCTTGCTGAGTGTGGGATCTGGGGCATGTTGATTAAACTCCCTGCGCCTCGCTGGGGAAGAGAGACTGTAATGCCTTCTTAGAATGATGAGGAAGAGGTGGAAATGAAAACCATTGGAGCGGAGCCTGGGACATGGTAGCGTCTCGCAGTGTTTCTCCTCCTCCTGTCCCTTTCTAGCTTCCTGTAGAGAGCTGCAAGAGCTACAGTTTCAGGAAAGGTGAGTGAGTCTGTACCTGCATCATGCTCTAGGGGTGGAAGATGGGGGTCCTGACCCCTCCCTCAGTGGCTGAGTATATGTCCTCCACAGAGCGCACTGCAGACCCCCTGGAATAGGAGCTGGGGCGTGAAGCCTGGCTCCCTGTGTGCCTCCCTTGTGCTGTTGAAGGATAAGGCTCAAAATCTCCGCCCAGCCCCCAGAAGCCATGGAGCCCTGACAAGTCACCTCCCCTCTCTGGACTTTAGCTTCCTTTCACTATATAGTGTGGGTACAATACTGTCATCTTGCCCTGCCCTAGAAGCTGTTCTGACAATTAGAACAAGAGGTCAAAAACAAATTCATGTCAATTCCAATTGATGAATGAATGAATGAATGAATGAATGACTGTGAGAACTGCCATCCAGAAAATCCAATGAGATAGCAACCAGGGCAAAGATGGTTGTTGGTGTGGCAGGCAACACCATGCAGATCTAGTCCTTCTTGAAGCCCAGGAGAGGACATGTTGGTCCCAAGCATGTCAAATGCCCACTGTGACTTCTTGTGATGGAGTGACAAATAGGAAACCTGGGGGGGGGGGGTTGTAGAGAAGGGAAATAAGAAAGTCTGAGGACACAGCATCTGGAATGACAATGGCAGTGAAATAGAGAAAGAAGGAGGGGGAACTTGGAGAAGAAGCCGGGACATGGGTAGGGGAGAAAGGAATAGAAGAGAGCAGAATCCAGCAGGCTCTCAACGGTGTTTGTTAAATAAAATGAATGAAGTGAGGGAAATGGATCAAGAGCTCAGAATGGAAGGTTCAAGAAGATCAGGAGTGGGAGCCTCATGCATCTTCCACCCATGGGTTTCCTACCCCAACCGGATGGTCATCCTCACCAGGAACACGCCATGGGCATACAAATGGATTCCTAGCTGGATGCCATTGACGATCTTCTCTCTGGCCCACTTGGGGATCCCAAAGTTGGCAATCAGGGCCATGACGGGAACGGCAAAGAACCTGAGGGATATTCAGTTGCTAGAGACACGGCCTCTGCTTTCTTCCAGACCTCCCCTGTCATGCACACACGTTTCGAGGGGGTTTTCATACTAGAGGGGAGTCAGTATGACCTTCAGAATCCAGAGGTTAAAAGGTGGCAGGAATCCCATTCACCTGGGAACATCTAGGGGGCAAGGACTGGGTTGAATTTAACTTGGTTGCATCCCACCCCAAATCAGTTTCTAAGCATTACATATCTATATATGTTATTATTTTTAAGTGCTGTCAAGTCAGTTCCAACTCATAGTCACCCTGTATAGGGGTTTCCAAGGAGCGGCAGGTGACTTTGACCCTCCGACCTTGTCGTTCAAACCGACCTTGTGGTCCAATGCTTTATCCCATGTTGCCACACCAGGATTCTGTATATATATATACATATATATATATATAAACTAACTTAATTCTCACAGCAACTCTATGTTGTTGTTGTTGTTAGGTGCCATCAAATCAGTACCGATCCATAGCAACTCTATGAAGCAGGTACAATTTCCATTCCTATCGACCAGGTGAGGACACAGAGGCAGAGAGAAATCAGATGATTTGCCTGAGGTCACACAGTTTAGGAGCTTTCGAACTGGGAGAATCCACCAACTTTACTGCTACATCATAATGGATGATAATAGTTACAACTGGATTTTACTGACCAAGGGCCAGACACTAAGCTCTCATACCTTGCCCCACGCATGGTCAAGATCATCTTTGGCAACAGATAATAAAGACAGCTCCATTTTTTTTAGGACAAAAATAGAAGTGCAAAGAGGGAAAATAATTTTTTTCAATGTCACAATGTAAGTAATGGTGATGACCCACTGGCAGCCTGTCACTAACACACTGAGGCACGTTTGAGTTGGAGGCAGCCCTTTCTGGGAAGGACAGGGATGCAGGGACAGGTTTGAGGGCCCACCATTGTCTCACCAGAGGGTGTATGCAGCAAAGAAGGGCACGTAAAAAGGCTGCTTCTCCGGGAAGTGGCGCAGGGAGACCAGAACGGCGTAGCAGAACCACACGTAGGCCGCCACCTGCAGCCCGATGAGCCCATAGCCTGCTGGCGACTCATATGTGTACAATACCTGGCCCGGGTCAAAGAACTGGTCCCGAGGGAGAGGGGTTGTCACAGCCCTGGCCTCCCACTCTCACTGCACAGGGGCCCTGGACCCCACCCCTGGATGCCCAGGGAAAAGAGCTACTGGGGAAGGACAGAAATATTGCGAGAGTGAGGCTGGAAAGGGAAGCATATAGAGCTGAGAGAGCAGGTCAAAGTGACAGGAACAAAGTACATCAGTCTGTGTGTGTGTGTGTGTGTGTGTGTATGTGTGTGTGCGTGCCCACCCATTACCAGTGAGTCAACTCCGACTCACAGTGATGCTCTAAGACAGAGTAGAACTGTCCCCTTAAGGTTTCCAAAGCTGCAGATCTTTATGGAAGCCAACTGCCACATCTTTCTCCAAAAGTTCTTTTGTTAAGTGCTGTCAAGTCATTGCTGACTCACAGTGACCCTATATAGGGTTCCAAGGAGCGGCTGGAGAGTCTGAACTGCCGACCTTGTGGTGGACAATCCAGTGTTTCAAGAGACTGGCAAATTCAAACCACTGACTGACCTTTCAGTTAACAGCCAAGTGCTTAACCACTGCATCACCAAGGCTCGTTTGCTGCACCAAACACAGCCTAAAGACCTACCATATGCGAGCTCCTTTCATTAGCATAAGCTCTGTGAGAGTTGTCTCATCACTCCATCTCACAGAGGAGGAAACTGAGGCTAAGAGGGAAACCCCTCGACCATAGCCATACCAGGGATGTTGCTGTTAAATGCCATTGAGCCAGTTCCGACTTGTAGCAACCCTGTACTGGGGTTCCGAGAAGCGACTGGTGGGTTTAAACCGCTGACCTTGCTGTTTAAATGGACCTTGGGGTTCAGTGCTTAGCCTAGCATGCCACACCAGGACTTCATACCTGGGATGGAAGGCTTTAAAGGAGCCCCTGTGGTCTGGGGGTGGGGTATGGCCCAAGGGCAGCCAGGAAGGAAGTGTGGGAGCTAGAGTGGAATCAGGTCTTTGTGACTCCTGAACCTAGTCACCAAGACAGCGTGCATAACTGTGACAGACAGTGAGAGACAAAAGGAGGAGGAAGGCTGCTAAGAGATGGTGAAGAGGAGAGACGCACCCTTAGACAGATGGGAAGGCGGCAAACTGCAAAGAGGGGGAGAGAGCCGGAATAGTGTTGTGTGGGGAAAGGCTAGCAGACAGGTTGAAGGAGAGGAGGTGGTCAGAAGCTTTGAGGAATGGGGGAAAGCGGGTCCCCGGGGGTGGGCGGGGGTGGGGAACTCACTTCAGCCTCGTAGATGAGCAGTACCACATGAGTAAGAGTGTACAGAGTCATGTAGACAGACAGCTTCACAGAGCCCGAGTGGCTGATGCGGCCCCTGGCACCCGGCCATGCGAGGAGACAGCAGGGTGGGGGTTGTCAGGGAGGAGAGGGAGACCACCCCCCCAAACCCATACCTCCCTACCCTGCTCCCTAACCCAGCCAGCCCAGGAACACTCCCTTCCACCCCAGCCTGGGCACCGTGTCACCGTGAATCCCTTCCCCAGAAGGATGAGCATCAGAAGGAAGATGAGGAAGCTGGAGGAGAAGAGCAGCTTGGCTGGGAGGAGGGAGGAGAGGGGAGCTTAGAGAGAAAGCCCCCATCTGAGACTCCACCCTCCCTTGTTCCCACTTCATCCTCACCCAAGATCTTCAGACTTTCATTGCCAATGCCATCAGTGGCATACTGGCCCCAGTAGATGCAGAAAAACAGGAGACTCAGAACTGAAGTATAAATGGAAAAGGGGAGAAAGGGAAAAGCCAACTTTGGGGTATTGCTGTCCCCTGCACTACATGGCCAGAACCACTCTTCCAGCCCTACCAGAACTCTAGTCCCATCGACCTCCTAGGACACCCTGGTCTGGATCCTTAGCCTCCTGACTCAGGAGCCCAACTCCCAACCTCTCTTCCCTCAGACCCAGGAGTCCTGGCCCCTAGCCCTTTCCTCCCTCAGACCTCAGAGTCCAGGCTCCCAGCTCTTCCTCCCACAGAATTCCCAAGATGGGATACTCTAAACCTCACCTTCTACTCCTGCCGCTGCCATGAACATTTTATAAGTTGTGTGGAGCAACTGACGACCTTTCAGCAAATCTGAGGAGAGGGGCAGGGAAAAGTTGTTCCTGGAGAGGAGGGAAAAGCAGCTCATCTCCTCCCAACAACCGGCTCCCCATATCTCCTAACACCCTTCCCCCCCTGCCATGTGCTGGACTTACAGCCAAAGTAACAGGAAAGGAAGAAGATAAGGATGAAGATGAGGAGGAAAGTCACATCTGTCTCCAGAATCCCTACAGGTGTGGTGGAAGGAGAAGACGGTGATTTCAGGCTAGGTGTCCCTTCCCAGGCACACAGCTCTGGGCTCCCACAAAGACCCCTGGCTCCTGGGTCCCCCGGTGCTCACCAAACTCATCAGCCGAGAAGTGCCGAGTCCAAAAGGACTTGCCATTGGTGAGGATCATCTCATACTCCAGCTGCAACCCATCTCCCTGTGGGGAGGGTGGAGGCCTAAGGGGGACCCTGGGCAGATAGGGAGTCAGCAGGAAGGCAAAGAGGAGAAGGCCCAGGTGGCCACCCTAGCCTCTTACCCCACACTTGCTGAGAGCAATGTACCACCACCTTTCACGAACCGAGCGGAAGCTACGACCACTGGAGCAGCTTAGGTATCTGGTGCCCTCCTCTGACACCACCTGCGGCAGAGGAAGAAGGCCTGTCCTCACCACCTCCCAGACCCACGAGCTCCAGTACCTGTCCACTTCCCAGGCTGGGCCCCTACCTGGCAGCCTGACCAGGCGTACTGGGTGGTGAGGTTGATGACCTGGTTGTTCTCTGGCCTGATCACCGACTCCTTGGCCAGACAGTCCTGGGGAGGTAGGGAAGGGATGACCTCCTGGCCACTCATAACCTCCTGTTTCCCATCCCTCTTCCTCACAACCCTCACCTTGTCCCCTGCCTTGTATACAGCAGGCCACTGGGATGGATCATCAAAATAGAGGAGGATGTTTTGACAGCACTTAACCTGCAGTTCCGAAGATTTGAGGAGTTCAGGAGTGAGCTGGGGTAGCCTGTGCCTTGAGAGGCCAAGGGCGCAGCTACCTCCATGTGGAGAGTGTCTGAGGGAGACCCACCTCAGGGTAGCGGAACCGAAAGTCCAGTCGGCCATAATCCGAGAGGAAGCAAAATCTTGTCAGGAACACCCAGTCCTGGAAAGGGGGCCCAGTCAGATCCTCTTCTAAATCCCTGGGCCCCTGACATCTATCCCTTACCATGACACTTGTGTACCATGAAGAGACCTAAAGAGACCGAGTCACCTCCAAAATTCTTCCCTGACCCCTTCACCTTGGGTTCAGGATTTCTACAGTTAACCTTTCTCCCTCAGAGCCCCCAGTTTCCTTCCCTCTTCTCAAATACTACCCCTCCCATTTCCCAGGTACCTTGAGCAAGACGCTGGAGGGCCCCAGCCTGGTCATCCTCTGTCCTGGCCTCCATCCACAAACCCCCGCCTAATTGTTCACATACACACACCCTCACGATGGTCCCAGAGACCATTCTGTGCTGGAATCTTCTAAACGGCGCCGCCTGGTCCGGAGTCAGAGTGTGAAGAACTCGGGGCTCGCTGTCCCTTCAGCACCACCTCAGCAGTCCTCACCGCACCCCACAAAAACTCCACTCTCCCAACCGCCCCCCCTCCAGCTCTGACCTCAATGCTCAACGTCCCTCCTACAACCATCTCACAAGTCCGCTTCCACCCCAACCCTGGCCCGGCCCCGTCATCCCCCAATACGCCCCAGGATCCGTTCCCAGGGGCTGCTGGGGGCGGGGCGGAGCCCTCTCTGCTCTCCTCCCTCCCGTTCCCCAGGGGCCCGGCGGGCTGCATGGGGGGCCTGGCGCGCTCACCTCCTTGGAGCTGAGGTTGCCCCGCACGTATTTGGCCCGGGTGCGCAGGGGCAGCGGCAGCAGGAGCAGCAGCAGCGGTGGCAGCAGCAGGCGGCGCAGCACGAGTGTGCGCGGGGGCTCCATTCCATCCGCTCCGGCCCCGGCCCCGGCTTCTCTCTGGCTTCGGCCCCGCGACGGCGGCGAGAGCGCGCGGGCCGGCCGCGGCGCGCCCCCGATTAAAGGGGCCGCTGGTCGTCGCTCTCCCCAGCCCCCTCCTCCAGGACCAGACCGCCTGGCCCCCTTCCTTCTTCCAAGCGAGAGAAGATGCCCCTTTCCCAGTCTGCTACTCCGCCCCAGTCCCAACCCTCCGCTGTCGGAGCTTCACTGATACCTCAGTCGGCCCAAGTCCTAAACTGAACTCAGCTGTGCCCCTCCTGACCACCAGCTCCAGGACAGGCCACAAACCCCAGACTCTAGCTCTGTCCTCACCTGCCCCCTAGTTTAGCCACCGAACAGCTCTTGGATTGCTAACCCCGCCCCTATGACAAGAAGCCCAGTGCCCAGTCTAGCCCTGGGCTGCTGCTTCCAGGTCTGAAGCCCATGGAGACACAGTCACAGAGAGGGCAAGCTGCTTGTTCTGGAATACACAGCTCAGAGGTGGCAGAAAGCCCTCAGCTACAAGTAACATATCCTACTACCTAAGCCTTTCCTGGCCCTGATACTGGGGTATGATACCAAGTTGTGAAATAGAGAGGTGGCCAGAAACATAGATTCTGAAACAAGTAGCCTGTGTTCAAATCTCCATGTTAACACTTGCTTACATTTGACCTTGGCCCAGTCCCTCTGTGATCTTCCAGCCCAGTCCCTCCATGCCAATACAGAGGAGTCTTTCAGGTCCCATCCTCTGGACCCCTTGTTTCCAAGTAAGCAATGGGGAGCCCTGAGAAGACTTTACACAGTTTAGTCCTAACTCCTAAGCTGCACTTTTTTTGGTAAATGTTTTATTGTGAATTATGTGATAGTTTATATGGGAGAACATTAGCTTTACATTCATCCTATCGTATTTCATTTCATTGCCATGGTTACAATCCCCTCCATGCATCATCAACCAACCAAAGGGTATTCAGCTGGATTTTTATGAACAGACTCCAGCAAACATCTCGAGTTTCATTCCTCCCCTTCCACTGCAGAAAAATTGCTACTGAGCTGTTCAACAAGAAAACTTTGGAAGTCAAGGGACAAGCAGGAGACATGAGTGATACACTCTCACTGTTGTTGTTGTCAAGTGCTGTCGAGTCGATTCCAACCCATAGCGACCCTGTATAGGGTTTCCATGGAGCAGCTGGTGAGCTTGAACCACCAACCTTGCAGTTCAAATGACTTTGCAGTCTGGCGCATTAACCCACAGCACCACACCAGGACTCCACACTCTCACTGGACTCCATGAAATCGTAACACTCTTGCTTGGTTTGGGCCACTTGTTGCCATGTTGTTGTTGTTAAATGCCGTGGAGTCGGTTCCGACTCATAGCGACCCTGCACAGGGTTTCTGAGGCTGTAAATCTTTACGGGAGCAGAATGCCTCATCTTTCTCCCGCAGAACCGCTGGTAGTTTCGAACTGCTGACCTTGTGGTTCACAGCCCGATTCGTAACCACTATGCTACCAGTTGCCATGTAGGTTTGTAAATTGGCTACCTGACCTTTTTATTCTTCCTCTTCAGAGAAGCCAGAAATACAATATTCAAAAAGCAAACTGATTTCTAACAGTAGACAACTGACTCCAAAATGTGAGCTCTATCGTAAGAAAAAGAAATCCATGTGCCAGATTCAGTTGATGGGTTTTGTCCCTTTTCCATTGCTGCATAACTGTTCCCAGTGTCCCATCAACCCCTCAGAAGGGCAGGGCCCAAAGGTAACTCACTACAGGTTCCAGCATAGCCTAGGGATATGAGCTAAGCCAGAAGGGTCCCACACTCACTACTTGCCCTCCTCCCGGCAAGCCCACCACTCATCTGTCAGTTTGTTGTACAGTGGCAGCTTGCATGTTGCTGTGATTCTAGAAGCTATGCCACTGGTATTTAAATACTAGTAAGATCCTGGTGTGGTGCTGTGGGCTAATGCATCAGATTGCAAAGTCATTTGAACTGCAAGGTCAGTGGTTCAAGCTCACCAACCAGTTTCTCCATGGAAACCTTATACAGGGTCACTATGGGTCGGAATTGACTCGATGACATTTAACAACAACAGGATCACCCACGGTGGGCAGGTTTCAGATGAGCTTCCAGAAGATGAAAAAAGACTAGGAAGAAGAGACAGACTACTTCTGAAAATGCAGTCACTAAAAACCTTATGAGAAGCAGTGGAACGCTGTCAGCACCGGAATATTGAAACATGATGGAGAGCACCAAAAATATTATCAGCTACAGTGCCGGAAGATGAGCCCCTCAGGTTGGAAGGCACTCAAATGTATCTGGGGAAGAGCTGCCTCCTCAAAGTAGTTGACCATGATGACGACGCGAATGGAGTAAAGCCTTCATTTGCTGATTGGGCACAGCACAACTCAAAATGAAGGGAAACAGCTGTAAACACTCATTAATAATCAGAACATGGAATGTATGAAGTATGAATTTAGGAAAACTGGAAGCTGTCAAAAATGAAATGGAACCCATAAATATTGATATCCTAGGCAGTAGCAGGAGTCCTGGTGTTATGCTGTAGGCTAATACATCAGAGTACAAAGTCATCTGAACTGCAAGGTTGGTGGCTCAAGCTCACCAGCTGTTCCCTGGATACCCTATACAGGGTCGCTATGGGTTGGAATCGACTCGACGGCACTTAACAACAACAGGCCATTTTGAATCTGACAATCACATGGTTTACTATGCTGGGAATGACAAATTGCAGAGGAATGGAATCACATTCATCATCAAAAAGAACATATCAAGATCTGTCTTCAAGTACAATGCTAACTGTGATAGGATACTATCCAAATGCCTAAAAGGAAGACCAGTTAATACCATTCCTATTCAAACTTATGTTGAATAGTGAGGATGAAACTGAAGAATTCTATAAACTTCTTCAGTCTGAAATGATCAAACATGCAATCAAGATATATTGATAATTACTGGTGACTGGAATGCAAAAGTTGGAAACAAAGAGGAAGGGTCAGTAGTTGGAAGTAAGGTCTTGGTGATAGACAATGCTGGGCATTACATGATAGAATTTTGCTTGACCAATGACTTCTTCATTGCAAAAAACCTTTTTGAAACAACATGAAACACACCTATACACATGGACCTCACCAGATGGAAAACACAGAAATCAAATTGACTCCGTGGAAAACCTCCATATCATCAGCCAAAAATGGTCAGGGGCAGACTGTGCAACAGACCATCAATTGCTCATATGCAAGTTCAGGCTGAAGCTGAAGAAAATTGAAACACGTCCACAAGAGCCAAAATATGACATTGTATTTATCCCACCTGAATTTACAGATCATCTGAAGAAACAGACTTGATGCATTAGACACTAAAGACAAGAGACGGTAAGAGTTGTAGGATGACATCAAGAACATCATACAGGAAGGAAACCAAAGGTCATAAAGAAAGAAAGGGGGGTTAAAAAGGCCAAAATAGATGTCAGAAGAGACTCTGAAACTTGCTTTCCAGAGTAGTGATGCTACAGCAAATGGAACAAAATGAGGAAGTTAAAGAGATGAACAGAAAATTTCAAAGGGCAACTTCAGATGACAAAAAAAAAAAGTATTATAATGAAATGTGCAAAGATCTGGAGTTGGAAAATCAAAAGGGAAGAACATGCTCAGCATTTCTCAGCTAAAAGAACTGAAGAAAAAAATTCAAGTCTCA
>NW_006408686.1:3251046-3274008 GCF_000296735.1 Chrysochloris asiatica
TCATTAATATCACATGCAAGTAAAATTTTGTTGAAGATATTTCAAAAACAGCAGCAAAAGTATGTCGAGAGGGAACTGTCAGAAACGCAAGCCAGATTCAGAAGAGGACATGGAATGAGGGATTATCAATGCTGATGGCTCTCTGAAAGCAGAGAATACCAGAAAGATGTGTACCTGTGTTTTATTGACTATGCAAAAGCTTTTGACTGTGTGAATCATAACAAGCTATGAATAACATTGCAAAGAATGAGTATTTCAGAACATTTGATTATGCTCTTGAGGAACCTTATTTAGAGAAAGAGGCAGTCACTTCAACAGAACAAAGGGTTATCAAATGGTTTAAAATCAGGGAAGGTGTGCACCCACTTATTTTTTCACCACACTTATTCAATCTGCACGCTGAGCAAGTAATCTGAGAAACTGAAGATGTGACATCAGGATTGGAGGAAGACTCATTAACAACTTGTAATAAGCAAATGATACAACCTTGCTTGCTGAAAAGTGAAGGGAACTTAAAATACTGATGAATTTCAAAGACCACAACATTCAGTATGGATTGAACCACAAATGTAAAGAAACCAAAAATCCACACACGTGGACCATGATAAATGGAGTAAAGATTGCAGTTGTCAAAGACTTCATTTTGCTTGGCTCTACTATCAACACTCATGGAAGCAGCAGTCAAGAAATCAAACGATGTATTGCATTGGACAAATCTGCTACACAAGACCTGTTTAAAGTGTTCAGGAGCAAAGATACCAGTTTGGGGATCAAGGTGCATCTGACCCAAGCCATGATATTCTCAACAGCCTCATAGGCATGCGAAAGCTGGACAATGAATAGGGAAGATCAAAAAACTGATAATATTTGGGTTATGAAAGTACCACGATCTACCAGAATAACATACCAATCTGTGTTGAAAGAAATACAGCCAGAATGTTCCTTAGAACCCAGGATGACAAGACTTGTCTCTCACACTTCAGCTATGTTATTAGGAGGGACCAGTTCCTGGAGGACATTATGCAACACAGAGGACAGCCCCTAATGAGATGAATCGGCACAATGGTAGCAGTAATGGGTTCAAGCATAATAATTCTGAGGACTGCGCAGGCCTGGGAAGTGTTTCATTCTCTTGCACACAGGATGGCTATGAGTCGGAGCCAACTCAACAGCACTTAACAAGTAGCAAGTGTCACTGAAAATCCAGAGGACCATGAAGAAGATACTTTATTGGGATGACTGCGAGTTTGGGATTCCTAGGCTCAGTCCTCTCAGTACAGTCTCATAGGTGGAAATGACCAGGCCTCAGGGCTGCTCTGGGCTACTACCCAGGAGAGGCTGGGTAGTGGGGCAGGGGGACTGGGACTCCAGTCTAGGGCCGAGATTCTGGGCAACAAAGGTGATGGTGGCTGAAGCAGAGGTTGTGGTAGGCTAGTCCCTGAGGGCCGGGGAGGGGTCGGGGTGGCTACCAGCCAGATGCTTTTTAGCAAGTCAAAGGCTGTTGGGGGACCCGAGGATGCCCCAGATGGTGAAGGTAATGAAGGCAGTGGGGGTAGCCAGGGGCCTCTTGTTGGTGTCAGGCTGGCCCTGTGTGGAGTGGGCGTGCTGGTGGTGTGAGCCATGGTGAAGGTGAGCTCCTTTGGCCCCTGTCGCCTGCTCTGCCACCCCTGTCCTGGGGCCTGTTCAGGGCTGTGGATCCATGAAGGTGTCATCCTTCGTCTCTCAGGGTCCCTGGGCTTGGTTCCTGGCACAAAGAAAAAAGTATGGGGGACAGCTGGCCTAGAGCTGATGAGGTGAGAGGGAGGGAGTACAGGAGGCAGGAGGTAGGCTCACCTGGCAAGGGTGGCTGACCACCCCGAAGCAGCAGGCCCAGGTCAGGTACACAGCCATGGCAGCTGTGTAAGGTGCCCACGATGAGGTCCCTGGTCTCTTGTACCAGGTTCCTCCTGGGGAAGGCCTGGGGCAGAATCAGCTGGTACCGCAACTCCCGCAGCAGCTGACCCAAGCTTAAGAGCTCTGGGGAACTGGGTGGACCTGGTTCATAGCCTCCAGGCAACTGGTTCTCTTTACCCCTTGACTGTGGGGCCGGTTCTTGGATGTTGCCCAGGCTTGGGGAGGGACTGGTGGGAAGTGGAGGGGTACTTGACTCCAGGGCCTTACTGCTAAGTAGTCGTGCCACGTCCAACGATTTAACCTCATGATTGAATAGACCCCAGTGCTCTCGGCTCAGCCGGCCTTGGGTTATGACCACGAGCTTGGGGGCAGCAGGGGCCAGAGGATTCTGGAGAGTTCCGAAGGGTGCCTTCCGACGGGTCACATCTGGCTCTTGACTGCCCACTGGAGGATCCTGACGGGTCACTGACCGGCGGCTGCCCATCAGGGCCTCATTACGCTCCCTTCTGGTCTTCCGACGGCGGACACGACCAGGTTTCTCAGGCTGCTGGAAAGGCTGGGGAGCTGACCCCCGAGTGTCCATGGTGTCCTGGAAGATATAGACATGGGAGCCATTGATATGCTGATAAACCAAGAACCTAAAAGTGAGAACAGGAGACAATTTGGGTGGAGGTTGTTGTTAAGCACTGTCAAGTGAGTTCCGACTCATAGCAGCAACTCTGTATAGCCTTTCCAAGGAGCTAATGTTGGGTTTGAATTACCAATCTTGTGGTTAACAATCCAGTGCTTATCTTACAGCGCCACACCAGAACTCCTTGGAGTAAGAAGAAGGTACTATTTAGTGGGGCAAGAGAAAGAAAAGGAGTAGACAGAGAGCAAAAGAGGGGGACAGAGACACAGCTGGGAGGGAACCAGGATCAGAGTTCCAGGGCCTGGGTTACTAGACAAAGATAAGCAATTAGAGGAGACAGGTCAAGGTATGGTATGGGGGAGAGAGGCATCCAAGAAACTGAGCAGGGAAGGAGAACTAAAAAAGGCTTGCAGATCAGGGAAGGAGCATGGGAGTAGAGAAGGGTCAAAGAGTCAGTGGAAAATGAGAAGTGATGTCAGGGAATGTAGAAAGGGTTCTTGGGAACAGGGACATGGGGAAACAGGAAAAAGAGGGGGATGAGGAAGGGATCATGAGACAGGGAAGGGATTTGTGGACCCAGAAAGGAATTTTGGACACAGGAGAAACCCGGGAAGAGAGGAGGTATAGGAAAATGCAGAACGTGGAAAGAGGGATAGTAGAGGACAGCAAAATACAGCAAGATTAGAGGTTGAAGAGATGAGAAAACGGGAGGGCAGAAGATCACCTGATGTTTGTTCTGATTTCAAAGGAGTGATAATCAGGACAGAGGCGGGGTCAGAAGGGGCCTAGGGTAGGGCACAGGTAGGGCGGGGCAGTTAAGTTAGGGAAGCGGTGAAGTGGGTAGGGGGAGACTGTAGAAGGGGTTGCTACAGGTTCTTGGAAATGAATGGAGAGGCACACCTCTCTTTCTCCTGCTCGGACGAACCCAGTCTTTCGCCCACCCCACGTGGCTGCCGGTGCAATGGCTTCTCTTCCGCCGTGACCTCAGTTCAACAAGCCACCATGTGTTCTTCCGGGGTTCACACCACTAGGCCTCAGGCGCAACACACACATGCGCAGTTTCCTTGCGCCTAGGCGGCACGAGGCCACAGTGCACGAGGCCACAGTGCACGAGACAGGCGCTCAAGTGCCAGTTATAGCCCCGCCCCTCCCAGCCTCACTTTCAAAAACCTCTCTCATTTGTCCTTGTTGTTGTTGTCAGGTGCTATGAGTCTGCACTGACTCAGAGCGACCTTATGCACAGCAGAATGAAACAATGTCCGATCCTGGGCCACCTTCACTACTGTTGCCACATTTGACTCCATCGATGCTGCCGCTTGGCCATCTCATTGGGGGTCTTCCTCTATTTCTCTGACCCTCTATTTTACCAAACACGATGATATCCTTCTCCCGCGACTGTTCCCTCCTGACAATATGTCTAAAGTATGAGAGACGAAGTTTGGCCATCCTGGCCTCTAATTAGACATCTCCCATTCACCAATTGACTGTGAAGTTCACTAGGTCCGCCCCCTCCTAAAAATACTGATTGGTTTCCACCATTATTGGCAGGTCTTGTGCCTGGAGCTGGAAATGAGGGGAGGAGTTGGGTTCTGAGGAAAGTTAAAGTAGCCAGTTGCGTAATTAGTCCCCAAGCAGTAGCCCCCAACCCAGGGCGTGGCCAGAGGTCACACTTCGTCCCTAGACAGTTAATTTAATACCTTCTGGAGCTAGACTATCTAGATTCAAACCTCTAAACTGACACATTTGAGTTGAGTGACCTTGGAAAAACTTTTAACCACTCAGGGCCTCAGTGTCCTTATCAGTAAAATGGGGTTGATGATAGATAGTACTGCCCTCCTATTATTGGTACAACAACTGGTGAAGGCTCTGCCGCATAATGATCCTAAGTACAACAAAATACCGTTCTCATAACCGTTGCAACCACGTGTCAATACATCTCTTTGAAAGTCTTCCTCTTTTTTTTTTAAACTGATCCTCTACTTTCTCCAAGTATGACATCCTTGTATAGGGATTGATCCATCCTGCTATCGTGTCTAATGTACATGAAGTGACATTTCACCAACCTCACTTCTAAGGAGCATTCTGGTTGTACTGTTTCCAAGATAGATTTGTTCATTCTTCTGGTAGTTCATGATACTTTCCATATTCTTTGCTAACACCATTATTCAAATTCATCAATTCTTCCTCATTCTTGCTTATTTATTGTCCAGCTTTCACATGCATATGATGTGATTGAAAATGTCATGGCTTGGATAAGATACACCTTAGTCCTCAAAATGATACATTTGCTTTTTAACACTTTAAAGGGATCTTTTGAAGGAGATTTGCCCAATGCAATGTGTTGCTGGATTTTCTGGCTGCTGCTTCCGTAGGAACTGATTGTGGAGCCAAGTGAAATCAAATCCTTGACAAATGGTTGGTTTTTTCCCCCTTTATCGTGGTGTTGCTTATTAACTTCTTGTGAGAATTTTGATTTTCTTTATGTTGAGGTGCAATCCATACTGAAGGCTGTACTGTAGTCTTTTATCTTATTCAGTAAGTGTTTCAAATCCTCTTGCCTTTCAGCAAGCAAAATTGTATCATCTGCATAAATTGATGAGTCTTCCTCCAACTGTGATGTTAAATTGTTGATTTTTAAATACATAGTCCGGGTTCCTTGGATTATTTGCTCAGCATACAGATTGACCCCACACCTTTCCTGATTTAAAACCCTTGTTTTGTCAAAAGGACTGCCTCTTGATCTATCTATATATAGGCTCTGTATGAACACAATGTTCTGGAATTCCCATTCTTCACAATTTTAACCATAATTTGTTATGATTCACACAGTTGAATGCTTTTGCATAATCACTAAAACACAGGTAAACATCATGCTGGTATACTCTGTTTTCAGCTAAACTCCATCTGACATCACCAATGATATCCCTTGTTCCATCTCCTCTTCTGAATCTGGCTTTAATTTCTGACATTTCCAAGCTACAATAGTTTTTTATTATCTTCAGGAAAACTTTATTTCCATCTCATGTTAATGGTATTGTTTGACAGTGTCCACATTAACTTGGATCACCTCTCTTTGGTGATACATATTTGTATCTCTACAAATATGTATCTCTGGCTATCTTTCAAATTTCTGGGCAAGGACTAGTGAGCGCTTCCAATGTTGCATCCATTTGTTGAAATATCTTGGTATTCTAGCAATTCCTGGAGCCTTGTTTTTTTACCAACGTGGTCAGTGTAGCTTGGACTTCTTTTCTTAAATAAATTCTTGATCATATGCTACTTTCTGAAATGACTGAATGTTGACCAGTTCTTTTTGGTATGGTGACCAATTCTTTTAGAATGAAATGAGCCAGTGCATTTTACTTGAAATTGTGTGTACTGAATGAATAATGAATGCCTCTAACCTTTGCTTCTCACTAAGCTTTGTTCCAGGAACTGCACCTCTACCTTTCTAGCTTAATTGTCTACATATTTCACCTCAGACTTTGAAATCAAGCTATGCGAGGATATTTCCCTTCATATAAGATGTCTTACCTGTCTGTAAGTCTTTTCTTTCTGCTTGTTCAGTTTTCCTATTCTTTCAAAATGTAGCTCAGATACTATTTCTTCTAGGATGCTACCCGCCCATCCCTTGACTGAATTCTGTTCCCAAATGTCTCCTGCCATTTCCCTCAGTCACAATCTTGACCCCCTCTCCCCACCTCTTTCAACTCTAACTGGGTCTGTCTCCTTCAACACAATGGGACAAGGCCAGAATCTGACCCATTCATTTAATATTCACGCTGCAGGTACTATTTGGGTCCATTACCACTCTTCTCCCCCTGCCCTGCGTTTCAGACACCAAGGAACCAAAATCCAGGCCCTCATACAGCTCAGATTTTAACGGATTGAGACAGAACATAGCCACAATAAATAATTCATCTCTATTCTCCATCATAACCCTGCCTGGAAGGAATGAATAGATTTGAAGATTCCATCAGGGAAAGGGACTAAGATGTTCAGGGGCGAGTGGAGATACCCACCTGGTTCCTAAGAATAGGGCGATCTAGGAAGACTAAAGGCCAGGATTAATTTGAGATGTGGGCAACTCTAGAGGGCCTTGGCTGTGGATCTGGGTTTCAGAGCCTAGACAGACCCAACTAAAGTTGTTGGTCAGCCTGTGGGTTTAGAGAGGGGAGCAGAGGCCACAGATCTGAAAGACGAACTGCGGGCCGGACGCCAGACTGAACCCTGCAGACATCTCTAATTTCCTTTCTCCGTCAGCACCTCATTCCCTCTACTCAGGGCCTCTAGTGCCATGAGTGCAACCATAAGTTTAATTTTTGTAACAAAAATTGGTATTTTTGAGCAGGGGAGGCCCACGAGCAGAGAGGCTTATTAAAGCGTGGCGAGCGCCTTATAGTGTCTCCTTAGAACTGAGCCTTTAATTTTTAATTTGCCATATTCTTTTTCTCTCCCCACATTAGTAGAAAATGGGAGCGTCCTCTTGCTTTTACGGTTAATCCCTTCAGGGATCCAAGAATGAAGTCGTCCACTCACTTCCCCTCCCCCCACCACGTGAATGGGGCACACCCCTTCACAGTAGGTGGTCCCTTACGCAAATTTCTCGTGCGTCCCCCCTCACCCTAGCAAATGGTTCCTTCCCATAAGGAAGAGCGCTAAATTTTCCCCGCCTACTCTCGGCTTCTCTTGTGGCTCGTCCCACCCCCTGAAGCCAATGAAATGGTTTCTCCCTTCTCCCGTCTTTCCGCCCCCCTCCCGACAGGTTCTGGATGGTTTCGCCTCTACCCCGCCCTGCTGTGGCCCGGTACGCTAGACGCCGCCGCAGCGGAGGAGTGAGTGGCCGGGTCCGGAAGTGCCAGCGCTGGGCGAGCTCACTGTAGAGCCGCCGGAGGGGAATCGAGGATCTCAATTCCACCCCTCTCCTTTTAAGCGAAGGTTCCCCCCCGCCTGCAGAAGAGGCGGCGCCCTGGATCGGCCATTGCCCTCCGCTAGAGCGCGAGCGTCGTCGGAAGGGTCCATTGTTGCCTGGAGGGGTGGGCGTGTGGGCGTGGCGCTGCCCCCTCCTGGAGTGCTCGGGGGCCGACCTTGCTAGTTCATCCTGCGGTAGGTGCGGCGCAAAGATGAGCGCGGAGGAGAACCCAGCCAGTAAGCCCACACCGGTGCAGGACGTACAAGGCGACGGGCGCTGGATGTCCCTGGTAAGCGACCTCGGCCCCAGCGATACTCGGGAGTCCGGGATGAGGGGGGCCCAGGAAGGCTTCGGGTTGGTGCAGCGCTCACTACACAATTGGAAAATTGAGGGCAGTGGGGGGTGGTGCAGCTTAAGGAAGCACGGTGGGGTGGGTTCAGGATCGAGCGTTCCATTGACATCTCCTCGTGCGTCCCCGCAGCACCATCGATTTGTGGCCGACAGCAAAGATAAAGAACCTGAAGTGGTTTTCATTGGGGACTCCTTGGTCCAGCTAATGCACCAGTGCGAGGTGAGGCCCATCCACCTACAACTTCACCCTTTTCTTGTGTCCTTAGGGACACAACTGGACTAGAGCTGGTACAGGCCAGGTGGGGCGTGGGGTGCCCGAAATGGCCTTAGGTAGCACCAGACACCGAGCATCTTCGTGTAAGGTGTAACATTCTACTGAGGTCTTGTGTGCCCCGGCTTTGTCAGGTTGGGTTAACGTGAGACTTTGGGTAAGGCTGTTCTGCAAGATCGCCACTTGGTGAGACAAGTTATTGTTTGCTTTAAATAGTGCATAGCCCTAATGGGTTTCCATCAGCCTTCCACTAAGTGAATGTCTACTGTAATAGCGTGCCACAAAGCGGGGCTCAACCATATTCTTTCCTTCCGTTAAGCAAGGTTCAACCATAATAGCTTTCCACAAAGTAGGATTCAGTTGTGTTGTTGGTTTCTTGAAAAGCTCAGGTAGAATGGATTTCCACAAAGCGAGTCTTGCCTGTAAGGGGTTTGGTAGGTGCCGTCGAGTCAATTCTGACTCATAACGACCCCAAGCTCAACAGAATGAAAACTGCCCAGTCCTACACTGTCCGCACAACTGTCATGTTTGAGTTCATTCTTGCATAGTCTTGTCAGACCATCTCTCTTTGAGGGCCTTTCCCTTTTTCGCTGACCCTCCACTGAGCCTGATGTCTTTCACCAGGAACTGATACCTTCTAATAACAGACTACAAGAAGTTTCCATAGAGTGAGGTTTGACCATAGTGGGGGTGTGCTTAAGGTGAGGTTGAACCAGAGCGCTTCCATAAAGCAAGGCTCCTCCATATTGGTGTATAGTTAACACCTGGACAGAGAGTGGTGGTGCACATTGACAGTGCCTCTCTGCCTGTACCACTTGATGCCCACAGATTTGGCGGGAGCTCTTTTCTCCTCTGCACGCACTTAACTTTGGCATTGGTGGTGACAGCACACAGCATGTACTATGGCGGCTGGAGAATGGGGAACTTGAACACATCCGGCCCAAGGTAAGCTGGGCTTGGGAGGGCGAGCTAGAGAGATCATCCTTTACCTCTACCCTTTCTGTGGTCTCATGTCTTTTTCCCATTCCACAGATTGTGGTGGTCTGGGTGGGTACCAACAACCATGGGCACACGGCAGAGCAGGTTACTGGCGGCATCAAGGCCATCGTGCATCTGGTGAACCAGCGGCAGCCCCAGGCCCGGGTCGTGGTGCTGGTAAGAGGTTGGGTGGGTGGGGAAGGGAAAAGGGTAATGGGTTGGGACCCCCTCAGACATATCCAGAGCTGGCATGGTTCCAGGCACCTCACTACAGAGTACTGGCTTCTAGGCAATTTATAGGCATAACCTCATGGTAAAATTTGCTGCTCCTACTCCCATCAGAGCATGTGCTTGATGACTGATTAAGGGACCAATTAGCTCCTTTTGCCCAAGGGACTGCCAGAGTCTCTGGAGCTGCTGGAAAGCTTAAAGTACCATTCGAATAGCCTAAAGTTGTCACATGTTCCAGGGCTGAAGCTAGACTGAATTATATCTAGCAGGCACATTTGCCTCATTTTTATGAGTGGTCCTTATAAAGGCAGAACTAACTTGATGGCTTCGGTTGTTTTTTGTTTTGTTTTTTTGTATTTGGAAAGAAGCGTGAAACATAGGGTGTACTTGCTGAATGGAACTGGGACGTTATTAAAGGAAGTTCCCTTGAACCTCCCATTTTCCCAGCCCTACAGTAGTGGTGCTGTGGGATCACCACTGGACTGCTAACCACAAGGTCAACAATTCAAAACCACCAGCCACTCCTCAGAAACCCTATATAGCATTGCTATAAGTCAGAACTGACTTGACGGCACTTAACAAGAAGATGGTTTGTAAGGAGTTCTGTAGTGTAATGGGTTACAGGTGGGGCTGCAAATCAAGAGTTTGAATCCACCAGGTGCTCCGTGGGAGAAAGATGAGGCTTTTCAAGATGAGCCTTGAAAACCCTATACCATATAGGGTCTCTATGAGTCAGAACCGATTCCATGGCACTTAACAACCACCTAACTGATAGCAACCCTGTATGAGGTTTCTGCGGAGTGGCTGGTAGGTTTGAACCACCAACCTTGTTGCTCAAACTGACCTTGCAGTCCAGTGTATTGTCCTGCAGCACCACACCAGGACTCCAGCAGTAGGGTGGTTGGCTAGAAGATGCACTGGACTGTTGTCCACAAGGTGAGCAGTTCAAAAACCCAACAGCCACGCTTAGGGAGAAAGATGAGGCTTTCTGCTCCTGTGAAGGTTTATAGCTTTGGAAACCCACTACGGGGGTCCCCGTGAGTCAGAACTGACTCACTCGATGGCAACTAACCACAACAGGGAGCTCCCTGGGTGGCAAGGCGGAGAAGAGTTAGTGCAGAGAACAGGATGATCAGATGCTTCTAGGCCCTCTCGTTAGAATTCTCGGTGTCCTTCCTCAGGGCCTGCTTCCAAGGGGCCAGCACCCCAATCTGCTTCGGGAGAAGAACCAACGGGTAAACGAGCTGGTACGAGCGGCACTGGCAGGCCACCCACGGGCCCACTTCCTGGATGCCGACCCTGGCTTCGTGCATTCGGATGGCACCATAAGCCACCATGACATGTATGATTACCTGCATCTGAGCCGCCTGGGCTACACACCTGTGTGCCGGACCCTGCATTCCCTGCTTCTGCGTCTCCTGGCCCAAGACCAGGGCCAGGGTGTCCTTCCTCTGGAGCCCTCTTCTTAAAGCAAGCTGCATTCCCACACATTAAATTCTCCCTCCTCAGTCTCCCGTCTCCTGCCTGATCTTCAGACCTCTCTCTGTGTGACGTTGTAGCTGTTTCTGCCCAGGGCAGCAGTGCTTATCCATCAAGGCCCTCTAGTTCTTGCAACATGAAGTGGATTTTCACTATCACCTGCTCCAGGCAGGCACAACCCCTGAAGGGAAATCAATTTGCCAACACTACTCTGCAGGAGAGGCGCCCTCACGGCCCAGTGGTTAAAACGCTCAGCTATGAACCAAAAGGTTTGTTGTTCAAACCCACCCACCAGCTGCTCAGAGGACGAGGGGTAGCCTGCTTTACTGTGAAGACTTAAACTGCCTTAGAAATTGGGGCAGCTCTACTCTGCCCTATAGGGCCACTGAGTGGGAGTTGCTTGAAGGCAGTGAGTGGGTGGGAGACTCTATAGGATCAAGTTCCAAAAAAGGTCCTTAAAAAAACTGACCCAACAGTCTATTGTAAGCAGTCCCTCACTGTTGCATGTGGCTGCAACTTCATGGGACTCTGGTGCCAACTTAAAAATCCACTTCCCTCAGAGGCTTCCTGACCTGTCCACTTCTAGCACCCATCACTCCACATAGTTCTTAAGAGTGTGCCTGTCCAGGTCTGAGAGGGATGGGCACAACCATCAGAGTTGCTTCAGGCCTGGTTGCAGTGTTGTCTCCAGCCACATGGGGGAAGTAGGGGGTCACCTCAGCAGTCCTCTGGTGGCCTCATCCAGTGCCACCTCTGGACTAGGACCTCTTAAGAGCCTTTTAATCAGACTCCTGGGCCAGGAAGGGTCAAATAAAGGTCAAGTGTCTTTCCTGGCAGGCATCCCTGTGTTCCTGTTCAGTATAAAACCCGCTAACACCCAAAGGTTAAGGTTAAAGTCCAGTCAGGCACCAGAAGACCAACCACTGGGAACCCTATGGAGCACCATCTCTGACACAGGATTACAAGTTTGTCTTCAACTTGATGGCATTAGTAGCCTTCCCCAGACCAGTCAGAGGTTCCCCTCTGCCTCTTATTGTGTGGGGAGGAGCACAGGATGGCACATCCCCAAGTACTTTCTCTGGAAAGTGGAGGAAAGCCATGGCCACTCTGGGATGGACTGGGGGGGCACCCCCACCCCAAAGGGAGCAGTCAGGCACACAGGTGTGTTAAAACAGCTTTAATCTCGGTCATCGCAGCTTCGGCACAGTAAGAAATATTGCACATGATCAACATGTTTTGTTCCGGCGGGGGGTGGGGGGGTGGGAATCACCTTCTTAGAAAGTACAACCCAAGTTAGGAAGGCAGAGGGGATGGGGAGAGAACCCTCCCCGTGCCTGTGGCAAAGTGCAGGAACCCCCACCCCCAAACAAACCTGAGTCCAGCCCCTCTGGGGAAAAAAAGGGGTACATGAACTCCCCCCTACTCCACAGGTGCCTCCCTGTGGCCCAAGGCCCACGCTCCTCTCTTGCGTGCAGCCCTCACACGAGCCATTTTGCATAAAGTACAAGTGAAAAAGGTCTGAAGGTAACACACTCCAGGTTATGTACAGGCGCTCGGTGCAGGGGGCGGGGGAGGGGCCCCTGTCTCCCCTCAGCAGCCCCCCATCATGGGGAGTGAGCTGTGGGGGGAGGAGCTATATACAAGAGCAGGCCTCATTCCGACCCAAACTGGAAAGGACGAAGGGGGGGGTAACCATCCTACCCCCCAATTCCTGCCACCTATATACTGTCCATGTCCTGAGGGGGGCATTGTGGGTTCTGGGATCTCAGGAGCCCCTCACCTGCCTGTGGCAGCTGTGGAGGAGCTAGAGGGAGGTGGGGAGGGCTGGGGGACCCCATCCCAGCCAGGCTGTCCAGTCCCTGGCTCTGGGGGTGGAGGCAGTAGCGGGGCAACCGTAGTCACACCAGAGTCTGAGCCGGGGGAGGTGGGGTCAGGGCCCCCAGCAGGGCTGGGCGTGGCAGCAGGGGCAGCAGCAGTGCCAGTGGGGGGTGGTCCAGGGAGAGGGGCCTCAGCTCCCAGGGGCTGCTCCGTGGGAGTCGCCGCCTGCATGATCTTCTGGCGCACCTCCCGGATCTTTAGCTGCAGACAGACCTTGGAGGGGAAGATGTCAGCGTAGCGGGCCTGGAAGGCTGCTGTGGCCTGGGCTGGGGGTAGAAAAGCATGGGGGGTTGGGAGAGGCAGACAGAGGGAAAGAGTCAGAGCGCCCCCAGCAGGTGCTTTCCCTGCCCACCTGAGGGGAAGAAGCCATGGTCCTGGAAGAGCTGCATGACCAGGGCCCGCCGCTGGTCCAGGGTCCGGCGCAGTGACGAGTATGGCACCTTCTCGTACTCGAGTTCCCCAAGCACGTCCTCGGCTTCCGTACCTGGGAGCAGGGTGGGGTCAAGATCACAGCAGCAGCCTGAGTCTCCCCAATGCCACCTGGGTACCCACACCCTCCCTGAAGCCCATCATGAAGGGAGGCAAAAAGAGAAGGCCCAATGACGGTCACGTGGCAACTTAGGGGCCAGCTGGCCTCCCGCTCCAGCCCTGACCTGCCACTCTTCCCATCTCCCCACAACCTCAGAAGGCAGGGCAGGGCAGGGCAGGGCAGGGCAGGGCTACTTAAACTTAGTCCTCGCACCTGTCCGGTCAAAGGTGAAGATGTCCCCCTCACACTTGGCGCTCTTGGGGGTATTGGGCTCAGAGCTGCAGCTAGAGCGTCTCCTCATCTTGCGCTTGGGAGAGGTGGGGTCTTCGGGTGCCGAGTCCAGATCTAGTCACACAGAGGTGGGCTCAGTGGAGACAGTGGCCCATGTTTGTCCCCCTACCTAACCTGGATGACTAAGAGCAAACCTACCAGTGGAGTTCTTCCTCTTCTTGCGGTAGGAACCCAGGATGGCACGGGGTGAGGTGGCCAGAGATTGTAGGGTGGGAGAGGGCAGTACCTCCTCAGGCCGGAATTCAGGCAATTCAGCAAAGCGCTCTTCGAAGTCCACCTCGGACAGGACCCTGCTGGAGAGCCCGCAGGGTCACTTCCTCTGTCCCAGCCTACGGCTGCCCACTCTCCTGTCCCAGCCCACACACTCCACCAGACTCCCCCGGCCATGCTCACTTGTCCACAGAGTCAAAGGTCTTCTTCAGGGGTGGGGGCCGCACCTTCACCTTCTTGCCAGTACCAGCTACCTCCTTGCGTTCAGGGGTCTCCCCGGCTGCCCTCCCACTGGTGCCCTCACTGCTGCTGAGGCTGCCACCTGAGGCTGGAGCTGGGGCTGGGCTGGGCGGGGTGGGAGGCTCGCCACGGCTCTCCAGGCCCAGCCCAGGAACGCGCCAATCTGATGATGAGCTGGGGAATTTGCTGGCCTGAGGGGGGGACAGGCAGGGAGAGGTGGAGGGCACCAGACTGAGACTCACAAGGACAAGCAGGTGGGGCGAGGGCAGAGCCCAGAATCACAGAAGGATGCGGAGTCAGCCAGACACATGGAGTCAGACCTTGGATAGGAACAGGGACACAGACAAGCAGGTGGGACAATAGGGAAGAACCCTATAACTCCATAGACACCCAAGGGCACACTCAGGTGGGCAAGAAAAAGAAGCAGAATAGAAAGGCAAAGACAAAGGACAGAGCTGAGCCCCTTCCCCCGTCCCCACCCACCAGATTCTCACCATGGCCTCAGAGCCCTTGGCACTGGTCCGCTCCTCAGTCGGCGGAGGAGGTGGTGGGCTGCTGCGGACTGTGGGAGCCCAGGGCTCCGTGGGTGGTGGAGGGGCTGGGGTTGTCGGCTGTCCTTCTAGCTCAGGCTCAGGGCCACTTGGCTCGCGGGGCTCGCGGACTGGGCCAGGCTCCAGGGGTGGCCGGGGGGCAGGGCCAGGCCGCCCAGGGGCACCTGCCTCAAAGGAACCCACAGGAATGCTGGCGATGGCTGCCTTCACTTTCTGAGGAGCCTTGGGGGTTGGCCGCTGGGCCTTGGGGGGGACTAAGCTGTAGGTCATGGAGCCTGTAGGTAGAGAGAAAAGCACAACCTGAGCCAGGCCTGCCTAGAGCCCTTCCCTGGGGACCCCCACTGGCCCTGCCCTAGGCTGGCTTGGCACCCACCTGTTGCACTAGGAAAGGGGCTGGTGGGGGCTGGGGTGGCAGTGGCGGGGGCCGGTGGGCCCTTGGGCAGGAGAGTAGCAGCAGGGGTGGTGGTGCTGGTGGCCACCGTGTAGACCAGGCCTGGAGGAGCCTGGGACGGCTGGGCCAGGGGTGCTGAGGAGGTGGGGGCAGGGCTGCCTGGGTAAAATGCCGTGATGACAGGACCTCCAGCGGCTGCACAGGTAGGAGGCAGCTGGGGGCTGGGCACAGGTGACACACCCACCTGGCCAGAAGCCAACAGGGGGGTCTGACCTGTATAGAACAAAGAGGAAGGGTAAAAGCAGGGGTCATGAGTCAGGGCTGAGACAGCCCTACCCCCAGCCCCAGCCCAGAGCCCTGCCTAACCCCCCTCACCTCACCTGAGAGCAGAGGCTGCACAAAGGCAGGGCCGCTGGGCCCCAGCGAGGTGAAGCCCAGGGCCACTGAGCTCGTGGGCCCATACGAGGCGACTGTTGCTGCCTGGCTGGACGCGGGGCTGGTGCCCAGGGGCAGAGCGTGCCCGCCCGCTGACTGCACATAGGTGATTCTGCAGCAAGGGGAGTAAAGGGAAGAGCCAGTGAGCCGGCCCCACCCCATCCCTTTCTTCTCTGGACTGACTTCTGAAGTAGGTGTGGGAAGATTACCTGGTGGAGGAGGGCAGCAGAACCTTCTGGGGCTGAGAAGTGGGCCCAGGGAGCGTGGCTGGACTCAGGGGGGGCACCAGACCACTGGGTGTGCTCACGGGCACCGGGGTCAGCTGGATGATCTGTGGGCGAGAACAGTCAAATGTGGAGATGAGCTGTGGCCCTGGGAAGGGGCAGGGAGGACCAAGACCTGGTGTGGGAGGGAGCTCAAAGCATAATCTGGGATCAGGACAAGGCAGGAAAGGGAACAGTGAAGGGGGCATGAGTGACAGAGAGGAAACAAAGCCCAGGAGCTAAAGACACAGCAGAGAAACAAAACCAAGATTCATGGAGAAGTCGAGGAAGACAAAGTCCCAGACACAAAGAGACAGAAACAGAAGAGGCCGACAAAGATCAACAAGGACAAAGGTAAGACGGAGAAACACCCAGGAAGGGGAGGCTGAAGGGCAGGTGGGGGACACAGCGGGGAAGGGAGGGATGTTTCATCCTCACCTTGCTGGGTGGCTGGGCACCATTCTGCACGGGTACTGAGAAGGGCAGTGGCTGGGCAGCCCCTCCCCCTCGCACAGGCATACCCGGTGCCGCCAAGGGCACTAGTACCTTCCCTGGCAGCAGCTGAGCTGAGCCCCCCGAGGGTGGGGCCTGCACAGGAGACACTGACTGGGCTACACATTGAGAGACAAGCAAGAAGAGGTTACGAAAGAGCTGAACAGGCCTCCAGCCCTTCTCCATGTGCTGCCCAGCCCAAGTTTCTCACCTTTGGGGGGCAGGGCAGAAGGTACAGACTGCAGAATGGGGATGCCAGGAGTCGGGGCAGTGGCTGCCAGGACCTTGCCATTGGTGGAGGTGCCTGGTGGGAGGGTGAAGCGGATGCTGGTGGTAGGTGCGGGGGTGCTGGGCGCTGCTCCCTTGGTCCCAGGGGCAGCTGTTGGGGCAGGCGTCACCTGAAGCTGCTGAGGCAGTGTGGGTAAGATGTACTGCACCTGGGTGATGCCTCCAGCTTTGCCCAGGGTTCCTGGCTGGAGGATGCCCAGGGGCACTGGCCCATTAGGACCACTCCCTGTACCTGTCCCAGAGCCTGAAGTGGCTCCACTGCCGGGGGCCCCTTGGGCAATGAACTGAACAGCAGGAGGGGCAGGGGCCCCGTAGCCTGGGGTGCCCACCAGCAAGTTGGTGACCGTGGCAGGTGCCTTTCCCACAGTGCCCAGCAGAGGCCCAGTCACCAAGTGTGGAGCTGGGGAGGTGACTGCTGTTGGCTTTTTGTCCGAGTATACCAAGCTGACTCCCAGTGGGGAGCCCCCGGGAGCTCGGGCTCCAGTGCCCGTGTCAGTCCTGGCACCTGCTGTGTCATTTGGAGCCGCCTCTGCCCGGCTACAAGTAGGGAAGGGCTTTGAGGCGATGGGCACAGGAGTGCTGCTGACGGGTCGCACCACATTGGTGACCATTGTGGCCGCTGGGCGGGACAGGGGTGTTGCTGCAGGAGCCCCGTAGGCCAGTGATGGGGCCGGGGCTGAGGGCATGCGGGCTCTACTGCCCGCCCGGTCCTCCAGTGTTTGTAGGATGCTCCCTCCCCCGCCAGGAGGTGCCGAAATAACTGAGGGGCCTGGTGGCTCCAGACCCCCCACACTTTCAGGTCTCTTGCGTCGGAAGGTGGTAGGATCAGATGTGAGGAACCGGGTGGCCTTGGAAGGTGTCACTGGGCCCCCAGTCCCAGGAGGCAGAGACCGCAGTGGACCTGTTGTGCTGCCCTGCCCAGACTCCTGCGCCTTGAAGGCCCCTGAACCCAGGGAGAAGGAAGGGGCTGCAGAGGTTGAGGCTGAGACAGATGAGGACGAGGAGGGGGTAGGCCCGTAGCCCTTGCTGAAGGCTGCCGATGGATCTGGGGGCCCAGGAGGCTCGGGGTCCAGAGGAGGACGGCAGTGGGTGAAAGAGGAACGGATCACAGGCGAGAACACCTTCCGGCCAAAGCCCTGGGAGAAAGAAGGGGGCCACATGGGGTCAGGGGGAGGCTTAATTACCTGAGGTAAGAAGCACATCCCACCTGTCTGTCAGTCGGGCACCTCCACTGGCCGAAGGTCTTCATTGGTCCTGGCTGGGCCCCAGCTCCCCAGAGGATAGGAAAGCTGCCCTCTCTGGGCCCAAGTTTGACAGAAGAGAGCTCCACCCGCAGCCCCTCACCTTACTGCCTTCAGGGTCCTCCCCAGAGCTGTCTCCGCTCTCGCTGTCAGTCACCCGTTCCTTGCACTTGAGATCGATGTCTGCGGTGCTGAAACCATCGTCAGCTGTGGGAGTGTAGGGACCCGTGTGGGCAAAGGGGCTGGGGTGGGAGGGAGGGGGAAGAGGGCTGATGGGGTTAGGGCACCCAGCACTGTGCTCAATGTCCTCCAGGGCCTCCCCAGAGCAAGGCTGGACTTCCTTAAGAAGGCCTCAAAGTGAGCTTACATGCAATCTTGAGAGATGAAGTAAAAACGGGCCAGGGATTTTGATTAACCCTTACCCACCCCTCCAGTCCTGCTCTGCTCACCAATGACATCATCATCCCCCTCTTCCTCACAGATGACCATACGCTCCTCATCGCTGGTCATGTCCTCACTGGCTGCCCGCTGAGAACGAGAGGCTCGGGTGGGCAGCAGTGGGGGGCGCCCACTGGCCGCCAGGGCACCCCCCTCGCCAGGGGCTGTGAAGGGGCCTGCAGCCCCATACTGGGTGGTAGACTTGGGACCAGAGTAGGATGCGGGGCCTGAAACCATCTGCAGGACAGGGGCAGACAGGGAAGACTCAGCCAGAGCTGCCACCTTAGGTAGCCCTCCCTGTGTGCCCCCAGCAGGACGATAGCCCAGACCTGAGTTAAGTCCTGTAAGGGCTGGATGTCTGCCTCCCCACCGTCCAGGCTGTGGACCCCGCTGTGGGAGAAGGCACGGGGCCGCACTGTGCCAGGTCCTAAGGGGTGCAGCCGTTCTGCCCCACACGAGCCACTTCCAGGAGCCTTGGTGTCAGAGCTCAGGAGGGTCTGGGCTGTCACAGACAGGAGCTCTGACGACACTGCAGAGGGAAGGGGAGCAGGACTTAGCCCGAAATGCTCACCAGCACCTGGACTGGTCAAGGCATCCATGGGGACGTCTGGTCTTGGGCGTTGCTGGTTTTTTGATCCCTTGATGAGAAAGAGACTCCACCTGCCAGCCCATCATCAACTCGACCGAGTTCTGCCCTCTGGGGAGGGGAGCAAGTAGCCGCCAACAAGAGGCAGCCCTTCCACAGAGAAAGGCTATCTAGTCACCAGCCTGCTCACCTCAGTACCCTCATTTCAGAGAATGAAAACACGCCCTTTACCAAGTTGTGGGGCCACATCCACAAGATCACTCAGAACACCACCCCAGAGCTGTGCCCCGCACACTGTACTTCCTCAGTAAATAGAAGTGGGTTCTAACTATTGTCTTGGGAGCTAAACAAATTGAGTGTTTACATCTTGGCTCTAAGGAGCTCTGGTAGCATAGTAGTTGCAAATTGGGCTGCTAGCCTCAAGGTCAGCAGTTCGAAACTACCAGCTGTTCCGCAGGAGAAAGATGAGGCATTCTGCTCCCATAAGAATTTACAGCCTCAGAAACCCTGTGCAGGGTCACTATGAGTCGGAACCGACTCCACAGTACTTAACAGCAATAATCTTGGCTCTGCTGTTTTCTAGTTCTAAGATGTCAGGCCAGTGACTTGACCTCCCTGAGCCTTCACCGCCTATCTGGAAAAGGGGGCATGGTTTTTAGTAGTAGAGATGACACTTATCTTGGTGGCTGGCATATAACAAGTATTCAAGAAACTGGCAGCTGGCGATGAGATGAGTAGTGGAGAATTTTATTTGTCCGAACTTCTCTAAAGGAGGTGTGGAGGCATTATGGGTTAGGTTATTAGACTGATAACCACAAGGTCAAACTCACCAGCTGCTCCGCAGATGAAAGATGAGGCTTTCTGCTCCCATCTTTCTTGGAAACCCTAAATAGGTTCGCTGTACATTGGAATTTACTAGATGGCAGTGGGTTTGTGTTCAGACCACCCAAATACCTTCATGTGAAAAAAATTGCCCATCTCTTTGTGGTAAATCTTTGGGTAATAGCAACTGGGCAAAAAGGAGCTGTCGGAGCAGAGGGTGAGAAAGTGAGGGGGTGGCTGGTAGCTCTTGGTGAGGGAGACCGACTGACTAACCTCCAGGGGCGGCTGCTGTGCCCGTCTCCGACATGCTCCGCTCCCTTGTTTCCTTGTGTCCCCCAGCCAGCCCCAAGCTCGTGGGCTTGGCCTCTGAGCTGGACTTCTTCCGGTCCTTGTTACACCATTTCCAGTCTGGGTGGGCCTTGAAGTGGGCCTCCTTCACCTGTCAGGGGAGGGCAGGGTGACCCCTCACTTCTCCACTCTGCCCTACAAGCCGCCAAAATGGCCCCAGGAGGGAGGAGGCAGGCCATTACCTGGAAGGCCAGGTCGTGATACTTCTGCTTCTCCTTGGGCCCCAGGGCATACCACCATTCACCCAGGATCTTGCTGACAGTCCGGTTGTCCTGGTTTGGGTGCCGCTGGTGGACCAGGGCCCGGTGTCGCTTGCTGAAGATCATGAAGGCATTCATGGGCCGCCGGATATGGTCCTTCTCCCGCTGTGGGAGAGTGAGACCCAAAAGAGGATGGTTAGGGATGAGGGGACAGCCTGGGAGCAAGGACACAAGGCTGAATGGAGGGCAGGTAGAGAAAAAGCACCTTGTTGGGACTTCGGCTGTCCTTCTCAGAAGAAGAGTCTCGTTCTTTGGGCAGGGCACTGAGGGACTGGGTCCGGCGTTTTCCAGGTGGCAGCGGCAGCTGGATCTCAGGAGACATGATGGAGAGGAAGCTGTAGTGGGACAGCAGACAGGGACAGTGAGGACTCTGTTTCTGACTGTCACCCTCACCTCAGTCCCAGGCCTCGGGGCACTTACGCATCATCATGGTCACTCTCTGTCTCACTATCCAGACGGGACTCTCCTGGGGGACCAGGGGTCTCCTCCTCAGTAGCGGGAGGGGGGCCCTTGCCAGGTTCAATCCCCCCCAAAGTGTGTGGTGGTCCAGGCCCCGGGCTCTCAGGGCATGTGGCAGCAGGGGGTCGCCCAGAGTCAGCACTTCCTGTCCCAGTGGGTGGCTGCTCATGAGCCACAGATGCTGACTCTGCAGGTTCTGGGGACAGAGAGGCAGATCAGAGGGTCCCTGGGTCACCTAGAGCCCACCTGCATGCCTTCCTGCAACCTCCCACACCCCCCTCACCTTTGCTCTGGTTAGAGGTCACCGGGTGACTGGCAGGTTGCTGGGCCTCGCTTGGCTGCACGGAGGGATCAGGTTGGCTAGGAGCCAGGAAGGGAACTAAGGAGTGCCAAGGAAACACAGCCACGGAGCGAGGTTCCACGTTGGTCCAGACTGTGGGAAGGAGCCAGGTGACCAGGTGAACTGGGTAGCAGAGCTTAGCCTTGACCCTCAACTCAAACTCTTCTCCCCCACCCTAAAGGAGCTGGCTTCAGCTTTCTCTCCACCCCTTCCCAATCTTAAAGCCATGTGAGTTTGTCCCTGCAATGTCACTTGGGAAAGACTCCTCCCTGAATGAAAGCCTTCTAGGTTTACGAAAAAGAAAACAGAAGCAGGGAAGAGAAATCCTACTCATACCCCTCCCCCACCAGTCCTGCCACCAGGGACCAGGCCCAAAGAATGACCGCTCCTGCCACAAACCAGGTCATGCTTGGCTACCATCCCACAATCCAAGGCCCCAAGACCTCAGCCATGCTGAGGAAGCACCCTTCCGCCAAGCCATGCTATATCCCCAGCAAACCTCTCTCCCTCACCTTGTCAGCTCCTCACCTTGGTCATACAGCTCCTTTCCCCAAGAAGAGCCTTACCTCCTCTCCAGAGTGTCTGCCCATTAAGCTTAAGGCCTGGAGTCTCAGGTCTTTCTCCTTGCTACCCTCCCTCTACTGCAGACCCCAGGGAGTTAGAACGGCTCTTCCTGGGCTGAGCACAGGCTGGCTCCAGCAGCCCCCACCACCCCTGAAGAGGCCACCTGCTAAACCTCTGAGCTTATCTTCAGTGTACATGGCCCCCCAACCCCCAAGTCCATCCTGCCCCCTCTGCCCAGAAAGAGAGGGTGTGGTAAACTCATCGGAAGACAACACACAGACAATGGGACAGGAAGAAATTGTTATGAGCTTCAACCAAAGGTAGGCAAAAGTACCAGGTATTTCCTTAAGAACATGCACAAAAAGGTACTGCCCTCACCACAGAGGCCAGCCCCGACGTTCTCACCTTCGGCCCGGAGAAGCCACGAGCTGGGCCAAAGCCCTGGCGAGACTCCTAAGGCAGTCTTAGCTAGGATCTGGCTTCCCCTCTGACTGCCTGGCTCCAGGGGGTAAGTGGAACAAACATAGGAGGCCCCCGCTAAGGGGACATCAATAAAGACAAGAGAAAAACGCCCTAGCCCTAATCTCCATCACTGCAAGTCTTCCCCTGGTCCTGATCAACCTGACCTGGGGTGACTGGCCCCCGCCCCCATACCATCAGTATCATGGCCTGAGAGAGCTCTGGGTGAGGCATCACCAGCCCGGAAACCTGACTCTATGAGGGGCTCACTATCAACAACAACAAAGTAGCTACCAAGAAAGTGGGAGGGGAATATGGAAGACAGTCTTAGAAGATGCTCAAGACCCTCTAATGACCCCATTCTTTCCCCCTGGGGCACAGAGCCCTCTAACCCCTAGTAATAGTGCCTAGGGACTTGGACCTGTTCCTTTCTTCACAAAGCATTCATCAGGACCGACTCACTTTCTAGGAGGTTGGAGGAGGAGGAGCCCAGTCCTCAGAAAACAATACAGGGGCAGATCTTAGCAAGACCCCTTCTGCCCTCCTTCCCGGTAAAAACCACCATCCAGATCCCTTCAGTCTCTTCCTCTCCTCCACGCCCATCCTCAGCCTATCACAGCCCCTAAGGCTCCATTCCCGCCTAGCCAGCTCTCAGGTCCCACAAGCCACTTACTCTGCACCTTGCACCTCCAGTTACAAGAGATCTATCATCTACCTACCGTGGGTTGTCCCCAGATCCTCCCCGTTCCTCATACCAATCCGCACAGCTCCCACCTGCTGTCACTAAACACCTGGCCCTGCCCAGCCCTTTAACTTTCTCCATTGCCCCTCCATTCTGCCTCTGCCATTTTCCCACCAAGCCCCCATCACTGTTACTCTGCACTTGTCACACAGACACCTTGACTCCTGCGGTTCTAGGTGCTCCGGAGAGCGGGTGATACTGACCGAACATGCCGAGGCCACGGGAGGCCGTGCCAGACGCGGGCACCACGGGCCTGTGGGCTGAGTACATGGTCCGGCGCGGGGGAGCCCGGCCGAGACGCGCACCTCCTCAGCGGCCACCGCTCCTCCCGTCGCTGGATCCTCCGCCGTCGCCGCTTGGGCAGGGGGGGAGCGGGATGCCGTCGCCGC
>NW_006408686.1:3274108-3356551 GCF_000296735.1 Chrysochloris asiatica
AGCCTCATCTTTCTCCCGCGGAGCGGCTGGTAGTTTAGAACTGTTGACCCTGAGATTAGCAGCCCAATTCGTAACCACTATGCTACCAGGGAATAGTTGGTGGTAATCCCTAGAGACCCTCCATTACCTCACTTCCCCAGGGACCCCGCCCCCTCCCTCTCCCTCCTCCCGCGCGGGGCAGGGCAGGCGGGGCGGGGTGCGGCGCGCGTGCGCGGGGGCAGCCCCCACCCTTCCCCGCTCGCTAGCTCGCTCGCTCCCTCCCTCCCTCGCAGCTCCGGCGGGTAACGGCTCTGGCCCCGCGCGTCCCGGCTGGAGGCAACGCCGCCCCGCCTTTTCGGGCCCCGGGCCCGCAGCTTAGCGCCGGATCGACCTCTGGCCCCGGACGAGCAGACAGACCAGCGTGCGAGCGTCCGTGCGCTCCGAGCAAGCCCTGCGCCGAACCACCGCCGCCTCCCCGCCCCGCCACTACTACGCGCTCCCCTCCCCCCGCGCGCCTCCCCCCGCCCCTTCCCCACTTCCCCCGCGGCTTTCCGCGCAAGCCCGGCCCCCCGCGCGCGAGCCTATTGGCTGCTGCCGCCGCGCGCAGGTCAGGCCCCGCCGTGTCCGCCCCTATTGGTTGCCCCGGGGGAACGTCAGTCATATGCAAATGAGAGCAGGGCGGGGCGGACTCCGGTTGGCCTCGAGCCGGCCGGGGGCGGAACCACGAGAGGAGGGTGGTAGGGAGGGCGCACTGCAGTAAAGGCTCTGAGCCAGGGGGGGCGGTTCGGGACAACGCGTTGCGGAGGCTCGAGGTTGTGTAGCGAGGAACACGCGTGGCTCGGTCCACCTCCCTCATGCCCGCTTGGGCGTGCACGGGCCCCGCAGCACAGACAACGGCATGATGGGTTGGGCCATCCGTCCCTTAACCCTCACCAACTATCACACCAACACAATCACACACCTTATCTTCATCCCTCATCCTCGGATTTAACCAACCACTGAAGGAAATCCCCTCGATGTCAAAGAGGGATGGTAAAGTGCAATTTACACTAAGTCAGGTATTACAACGATAACAACAGAGATGATTTAAAGTATGTATAAGGATAGGGATATTATATGTAAATATTACAACATTTTATATAAAGGACTTTAGTTTTCCAGGATTTTGGATCCGTGGGGGGTCCTGTAACCAATCCCCCAGTGGGTTGTTGTTGTTGTTAAATACCATCCAGTCATTTCTGA
Source organism: Chrysochloris asiatica (assembly GCF_000296735.1). Taxonomy (NCBI): domain Eukaryota; kingdom Metazoa; phylum Chordata; class Mammalia; order Afrosoricida; family Chrysochloridae; genus Chrysochloris; species Chrysochloris asiatica. The sequence goes on from NW_006408686.1 coordinate 3,275,330, forward strand.
CGCATAGTGACCCTGTATAGGGTTTTTTGAGGAGCAGCTGCTGAGCTTTAACTGCCAACCTTGCAGTTCAAATGTTTTTGCAGTCTGGTGCAAGTATACTTTTCATGTCACACTCCACAGTCTTACACTCACACTGCTACGCACAAAATCCCCATTCTCACACATAAGTTCACATGTGTATATCACTGTATACCATCCTACATTCATTCTCACCACATTACACACTGCATGTACACTGTCATACATGCCCATCAACACAGACACTCATCACATATACATCAACTCATGTGAATCATCAAACACACCACATAGCAAACAGGCAGAATCAGCTCACACACATCACAGCCACTGCCACCCCACCACACATACATCCCACATGCCTCCCACACAACCACACACACAATCTTCTTTCTTTACATTCAAATCCAGCCTTCCTGACACATAGTACCCACAAGAACCCCTAATACACAGTAATGCGCAGACACATCATCTAATGGACCCCACACACTACAAACTTACTCACCCAAGCCCCATCTACTTCCAGGCCTTATCTACTTTGGTACCCAAGCCCATGATCTATTGTCTTTCAGCTACCCTATGCACTAACACTGAAAACCACCTGGGATCCTTCACCTAGCTACACCACCATGGCCACATCTCTAGGCTGGGAGGTGACACTCCCTACTGCCCCTGAAAAAGGTCAAGAGGAAGGAAAGAAAAGAAACACTTATGGGGCTACTTTGTGTGTGCTGGATACTGGTATTCCCTGGACCCCACAGAAACCAGGGGGAGGTCCCTTTTGTCATGCCAATTGTTCAGAAGAGAAAATGAGGCTCCCAGGTCATTCAGCTAGGATAGAACAGCCCAGTATGCCAACTCAAGTGCTCACTATAACTTCAGGGTGGGCACAGGCAAGGATGCCCACACATTGGGTCAGGAATAAGGGCAGACAAATGATAGAAACTGGCCAACTATAGAAAGGTCAAGAGACACATATTCCCAGAGACACAGGTCTGGGGCCCAGCAAACAAAGATACAGATGGCCTGGCAGGAGTCCTGGGCAATCCTAGAGTAAAGGCTGAGGCTGAGGGTCATACCTGGGCAGGTAAAGTAAAACAGGTACAGATGGACCAAGACTTGGGTTCCTATCTAGGTAGGGTCCAGGGCAGGAGTAGATAACCCAAACTTGTCACATCCAATCTTGGAGCTCAAGGCAAGGAGGGGAGGCAAAAACTGAACTCTGCTGGGGGATGGGCAGGGAGGACACAAAGAACTGTAGCCTGCTGACCTCCAGAGACAGCAGGGCCAGACACTTGGCTGTGAGCCTGGAGGGTCCACCCAAGGGATTATTAGGTGACTGCCCCCTCCTCCCTATGCAACCCCAGACTCAGACCCTCCATTACCTCACTTCCCCAGGGACCCCAGAGACTGCAATGTGAGGCTAAAATCAATGGATGTGGTCCTCTATCTCCCCACCGGTGAGTCACCTCCTGGCAAATTAACCCCTTCCCCACTGCAATGCAGCCCAGGATCTGAGTGCAAAGGGGGCCTGTCCCCAACTCCCCTACTTTGTCTGAATGAGCCAGACCAGGCAAAACAGCAGAGAGGGCCCCACATCTGGAAGGGTAGCACATCTGGTAAGCGACACAGTGCCCAAGGAGGAGGGCTGGGAAGAGGCCCCTTTCAGGGCAGGGTACAGTGGAGTGGGGGCCCAGCTTGGCAGGGAGGGGCGAGGATCCGGGCGGGAAAGGGCCCCCCTGCCCTGGGCACTGGGCCAGCCCTATACTTAGCTTCCATTGTTCGGGATTGAGGAACCCTGGGTGGGGGTGATTAGGAGTGGAGGGGACAGTCTCTCTCCAGTCATCCCCCACCCTAACTGGAGCCTCTGTAGTTGGAAAAACCTAAGGGGGTTCCCCAAACCAAGGTCCCACCCACCAGGTACCGGCAACCTCACCAACTCCACAAAAGGAATGGCTCAAAACATCCCCCAGCACACTGTATCACCCCACCCAGGCCAGGGGACAGACAGCCACTGGGGCCAAACAGGCTAAGACCTGCCCAGAGGCCCAGGGTGTGCAGCGAGGAACAGACCGCTGACAGACTAAGGGACAGGCAGACAAGCTGTGAACTCGCCATGGCCCGTTTATTGAGCCCGGGAGGCACCGCGCCCCTACCACCCGCTGGTTCCCCACCACTCTGCTCTCCAGGGCCAGTCCCGCCTTGGCTCCCCACCCCGGTGTCCCCAGCTCCCCTCACCCTCTCTCCACATACACACCCACCCACCCAGGGCGGGCGGCGTCGGCGAAGGCCAGGGTTGCCAGGGGAACAAGCCCAGGATTGGGCTGGCGCGGCTTAGGAGGGATGGGGGCTAAAAATAGCGCTGGGGTGAGTCAGTGTGAGTGGGGCTGGGGTAGGCTAGAGGACCTAGAGGAAAAGAGAGGCAGGGGCGAAGTGTCGGGGAGGGATAGAGAGATGGGCGGGATTGGGGCGTAGGACAAGGATGAGAGCTTGAAGGTAGAAAGGTGCTCAGGGAGGGAGGGAGGGACTGGACGGCGATGGGGGTAGATTAAGGTCTAGTCTGAGAGAACTCAAGGAGGTCTGAGACCCTAACGGAGGAGGGGGCGCCGCCCTGTGCTCCCCTGCCCTCCAGGCGCTCACGAGATTTTCCACTCGCTGCCTGGCCCCTAGCCAGACCCCACTGGGCCCCACAAAGCCTCTTTGTGCTAGGAGGGCAGGCGGGAGCCCGGCCGGCCTGACACCCACGCGGACCGCGGTGGGCCGCAGGCCAGCTGGCACCCGAGCTGTCTGCAGGGGTGGGGGGTACCCAGCCCCAGGGCGCGGCCACGCAGGGGTTAATGGCGCAGAAACGGGAGCAAGTCTCCGCCAATCGGCAGTCGGTAAGCGCCATGGTGGCCAATGAGATGGTTGAAGGCCTAACTCCGGGGGTGGGGGTGGGGGTGCCACCCCCAGGGGCGCGGGAATCGGTACCTCTAGGTGCTGAAGGGGGCTGGGCGCGACCCTCATAGGGTACCTATTCCGAACTACAAAGTCCCCGGTGCACCCAGTTTTCCAGACGACTACACAAGTAGGTTCAGAGGGGCGTAGGGTCTTGCCATCAGGAGGCGGTACCATCAGGACTTGAATCCAGGTCTATCTGCTTTTACAGCTTTCCATCTAAATGTGGGGTGGGGGTCCCTAGCCTGAGCCCCCGTGGGGAGCAGGAACTGGGGATGGGGCGCAGGCGGAGGAGGCGGCAAGGCGGGCTAGGGTCCAGCCGCCTGCGGTGCAGCCGCTGCCGCCGGTGGTAATGGGAGCCAGACGCCGTCGCCGCCGCTAATGCGCCTCCCTCCCGGCCGCTAATGGAGTCATTAATGCTGGGGCGCCGAGCCGCACACACACTCCCACCCCGTCTGGCAGACGTGCGCCTCCCGCCACCTCCCGTCACCGCCAGGAGGCAGCGTGACCTCTCCCAGCGTCTGGTACTGGGGGCTGCCAAGCTGAAGGAGCTGAGGTCTTCCACAAAGTTACCAAGTCTGACACCTGCATTGTCACAGTCGCCTCCCTCCCCGCAGTCTGCCTCTCCTTCTTCTCCAGGGCAGTCCCAGTGGGATCCTTCTGATACCCAGATCTGGCGCCATTGTTAAGTGCCTTGAGTCAGTTCCGACTCATAGTAACCCTGAAATAGGGTTTCCAAAGGGCAGCTGTGAGCTTGAACCGCCAACCTTGAAGTTCAAACCGACCTTACAGGCCAGTGCATTAACCCTTGCCATACCATGCTCTAACGCCCACAGACCACAGAGACCACCCTCAACTTCACTGCCTAGCATTTAGGCCTGGACTGGGCTGGGCCTGTTTTCCATGGTATCCTTCAGCCAAGCCTGGGCTCCAGATTCAACCAGCCACTCCAAGTTCACACACTTTCACTCCTTCTGGTCTTGGCTCCAGTGGCAGCCTCACCTGGGCAGTCCTTGCCTTTACTCCCTACTCCTTCCTCACATTTCCACACATTTATCACCTAGCTAGACGGAGCAGTCTGCCAGAACCTCCCTCACTAAGCACCTTCAGCCGCAGTCTTGTCTGTCCTCTGGCTTCCCTAGACTCTTGAGTCTCCCCACCATACCATCACCCCTGTACCTACCCTCCCCACCAACCTGCCCCAGGATTGCTCAGTCCTGGGCCTGAAGACAGGGATGAAGTAGGAGCTGACTAGTAGTAACCATGGGGTTCTTCATTATTTGAGACAAAACGAAGAAATATTGGTGGGCAGGATCTGGATTTGGGAGTCAGGAGACTCCATTCAATCCCCTTGGTCCTGCTCTGGGCCTCATTTTCCCCACCTGCCAGGGAATGGTGGTGGTGGTGGTTATGTGCCGTGGAGTTGGTTCTGACTCATAGCGACCCTGTACAGGGTTTCTGAGGCTGTAAATCTTTACAGGAGCAGAAAGCCTCATCTTTCTCCCGCGGAGCGGCTGGTAGTTTAGAACTGTTGACCCTGAGATTAGCAGCCCAATTCGTAACCACTATGCTACCAGGGAATAGTTGGTGGTAATCCCTAGCTTCTGAATCCCTTTACCAATTGTTGTTGTTGTTAAATGCCATTGAGTCGATTCCAACCCATAGCAACCCTTTATAGGGTTTCAAAGGAGCAGCTGGTGAGCTGCAACCACACCAACCTTGCAGTTCGAATGACTTTGCAGTCTGACGCATTAGCCCACAGTACCATACCAGGACTCCCTTTACCCATTGTTGCTGTTGTTAAGTGCCATCAAGTCAGTTCTGACCCATAGCGACCCTGTATAGGGTTTCCAAGGAGCAGCTGGTGAGCTTGAACCACCGACCTTGCAGTTCAAACAGCTTTGAAGTCTGGCGCATTAGCCCACAGCGCCACACCAGGACTCCTTAGGGTGTGCTATATTCAGGACTTGGTTAAACAGAGCTTGGGACCAGAAGTATCTTCTGAAGTGTGGGGGAAAGGTGGAATGGTTTGGGTCTGTGCCCTCTAGCAAGTGGGTGGGCACAGAAGCCACTCTCCTGCCACTCCTCCTCCATAACCAATCTCCCAGCCGGGCCCTTAGAGCCCCTGCCTTCCTCTGTCTTAGAAACAGGTGCTTGGGTAGTACATAGGTCTGCAGGATGCCTCCTGAAACCTTTCAGCAAGTTTTAGAGATAATACTAGAGAAAAAAAAAAAGCCACCCCAAGTTGCCTCTGACTCATAGGGACCCGTAAGACAGAATAGAGCTGCTCCCCAGGGTCTCTGAAACTGTCAGTCTTTCTGGGAGCAGACAGCCTCTTATTTCTCCCATGGGTTTGGACCACCAACCTTGCAGTTAGCCCAAGTTTCACACACAATTCCAGGGCCTTTTTGGGGGATAGTTATTGTTGTATACTGCCAAGTCAGTTCTTACTGATAGCGACCCTGTATCTTTATGGGTCCAAGGCCCTAAATCTTTATGGGGAGCAGAAGGCCTCCTCTTTCTCCAACAGAGTGGATGGTAGATTCCAACTGCTGACCTTGTAGTTAGCAGCCCATTGTGTAACCATTATGACACCAAGGCACCTTTGGGGGACAGTAGTGGGCAGTCTCGAAACAAGAGGAAGTCCCCAGCATCTGGCCAACCTTCTAACACTTCCAAGTAGGGGTTCTGGTGTTTTGCACTTGTGCACTAGCTTCTGAAGTGCACAGGGCACTGGCAGCAAGTCTGTCTAAAGAGTTGGAGAGGGAGGGCCAGGGGAGAGACCAAGGCAGACCCAGAGACACTGGATCCTAAGACTTGGGTCCAAGAACAAAAACAGGCTAGGCTCAAAGCTCAGACAAGAGTTGAAGCTTAAGATGGGACAAACCCAAAAAGATATGGAGAGCCAGGCCCAGAAATGCGTCTTAAAGAGACAGATGGAGGGTCTGAGAGTTAAGACAAATAGACAGACAGTAGCCCAAAAGAGAGACAGACAGAGGAGCCCTGGAGAAGGGAGAAGGCAGACTGGGAGCTGGGGGGGTAAGGGGGAGAGGAGGGGGAACCATGCCAGGAATGGGGCGGAGACATCTGGCCTCCTGGGCAGGGGCTACAGGCACTGGAGAGGATTCCTCTCCCGCTGAACAGGCGGGAAGAGTCAGAGGGAGGCGTCAACAGCAGCTGGCTGCCTGGCCATGGGCAGAATGTGGAGAATGCCGGCAGCCTGTCCTGGCATGTCCCCCAGCGGAAGCAAATGCCTGGCGGGGGGCAGGAGCAGGCAGGCTGCCCCGGGCCACCCCCTCACACCTGCTGCTCTCTGAGGGTCAGGCACTGGCATGGGCAGGAAAGAGGGGCCAGGACCGTGGCCTTACTAGGTTTTAGATAGAGAAAGTTGCCAGGAGCCTGCCACCCAAGGGTATCGGGAAGGCCCAAGGAGAAGGACGAAAAGACCTGATGACTGGGAACCCCAGGTACTTAGGCAGGGGTGTTGTCAGGAAAGTGCTGCTCTGAATCACCAGTAACCACTGGACAATTTCTGACGCCCAGGCGACCTCCAGTGAGTAACCTCCCCTTCCTGATCCTCAATTCTCCCATTGAACAAATGTGATAGCCGTCCTGGCTTCACAGCATCTGCAGGATTTGATGAGAAGCCTGGGACTACATACATGCTACAAGCCCAATCAAAAGTAGTTACTATTATTATAATTATTACCACCATTATTATTATTCAGGGTGGTGAAGAGTTCTGGCTCTAAACAACCACCCCTCAAAAAAATAAAAAAGCCTTTGCCATTAAGTCAGTTCCAACATATAGCAATCCTACATAGGGTTTCAGAGAATGCATATGGGAGCAGACAGTCTCATCTCTCTCTCGCTCACAAAATGGCTGGTGGGTTTGAACCACTGACCCTGTGGTTAGCAGTCCAACACCTAACCCAGAGCACCACCAGGACTCCTTTATCTCTTCCTAGCTAGGTGATATGCCCTGGTGGCGCTGTAGGATAAGCACTGTACTGCTAACCACAGCAATAGCTCTATGGAAGAAAAATGAGGCTTCCTGCTCCCATAAAGATTTACAGCCTTGGAAACCCTATACAGGGTCGCTATGTGTCAGAACTGCCTCCAGGGCCCTTAACAACAAGCTGGATGATAAGAAGCAAGTCACTTAACCTCTCTGGGCTGCAGCGATATTCTTGCAGTGGGGGCACTATAAGAATCCAGTCCGCAAATGCTCAGTCAGCTCTTACTGAGTAGGACAGACTGGTGCCACACTAAGGCTCCTCTGTTCTTCTTACTGAAAATATTTGTACTTAGTAGTAAGGCTCCTGAAATTTGGTCCCAGCTTTGGCCCTCCTGGGCTGGCCAACCTTCATTAGGACTCTTCTTCTGGTAGGGCCTCACTGTTCCCCATCTGGAAATTGGTGGCAAGAGTCCCTGCTGGGCCATTGAGGTCACATGGGTCAGTGTTACTGGGCAATGGCAGGTAGTGGGGGTGGGGGGGTGGAGGGGTGTTGGAATCCCTCTCTTTCGGCTTCTTCAGCTACTGAAGGACAGGAATTCCTGCTGTGCCCACCTTTGTGGGACTGATCTTATCAACTGTAATACTAGTGACAAAACCATGCAGGGCGGCCACAACCATGCCTTATAGCTCAGTCTGTACACAAGCCTGAGAGATCAGCACAATGGCCAATCCTGGGTCTGGCTGGGTTGAGCCCTGGCCCTAGCCCAAGACACGGCTGGCTCTTGCCTGGAATGCACACACCAGCCCCCTCTTCCTCCCTGGCTTCCCTGCCTCTAGTCTCAGCATCCGACCCTCCACAATAAAGCCAAAAGGGTTCATTCAGTCTGCTTAGGAACTTCCCTGGCTCCCCAGTGCTTGTGGGATAAAGCTTGACTATTTTACCAGGGCACTTTGTGATCCTGGCTCTTGCTCACCAATCCAGTTGCCACATCCTTACACTCACCCAACTACTAGAACCCTTTCACTCTGCAAATTCAGCTTCCTTCAAATATCTGCTTCCACCCCCACCTGCCTTGCCTGGTTCACTCTTGCATACCCTTCAGGTCTGTTAATAGTCCTCTCTTCCAAGAAGCCCTCCCTTACTTTCAGGCTGGACTGGGCATCTCCTTTGGGCTCCCCTGGCCACCTGGGCCTCCCCCAGCCCAGCTCTGACCACTCAGGACTATCACTGTCTGAAGGTGGACTATGAGGCAGGGCTGTCTCCTCAGGACCAATCAGCACATGGCCAGGCACAGAGGACAGCCTCAGTCCACAAAGCCAGACAGATAAGAAGAAGCGGCAGGTGGGTCGCTCACCCTCTCTGAATTGGTCTTCGGAGGCCTGGCCTGGCCTGGGTACCTGAATCTCCAGGATATTCTCAGTCAGGCTACTCCCCCAACTCTCCAGCCACACTGGATGCCTCACCTCTCAAGTAGGCTCTGATCCTCTGGAGACAGGCCTTCTGATCTACTGGTTCGGGTTCCTCTTTCAATTCTCAGCTTCCACTCTTTATTCCCAGGGCAGCCAGACTATATCTGCGCACCCCTCTCCCTGCCCCCCCCCCCCCAGGCAGGCCCAACACATCCCTGGTTCCCCCTCCCTGACATCAAGTGCACCTGTGAAACTGACTGGGAATCATGAAACAGACAAGTGTTCAAGTCCTGGTCCTGCCTTCTCCCAGAAGAAGACCTCATGGAGCCTCAGCCTAATCCCCTGTAACCCAGCAATAGGGCAGAAAGGTCAAGGGTCCGACTGCCCTGGGTTGAAGGCTGGCTCTATGTTTACTCACCATGTGACTCTGGGTTAGTGAGTACCCTAGGCTCTGTGGCCTCTAAACCAGGCCTGTAAACCAACATAATCATTAGCAACTGCCTGTAGCAGGTTGTCAAGGGGTCCTAGTGGCACTGTGGGTTAAGCATTGGGATGCTAACTGCAAGGTTCAAACCCACCAGCCACACCTCCGGAGGAAGATGAGGCTATCTACTCCCATAAAGACTGACGGGCTCGGAATCCCTGAGGAGCAGTTCCACTCTGTCCTCACAAGAGGGTCACTATGAGTTGAAATCAACCAGATGACAGGGGTTGGTTAGGGTTGTCCTGAAGGCTAAATGAGCTAGCACTGTAAAGGACTTGGAACAGGGCTGGGTAGGCTGTGAGGGTTACATTATGGGGTAGGGGTGAAGATCTGAAGGCCATGTGGCACAGTAATTAAGCACTCAGCAGTTCAAGCCCCCCAGCTGCTCATCGGGATGGGGATATGGATGGGTGGGTGGGTGTGGAATGTAGCAGTCGACTTTGGTTAAGATTTGACGGGCTCAGAAATCCTACGGGGTCGTTCTGCCCCATACTATAGGGTCACTGGGAGTTAAGAAATCAACTTGGTGGCAGTGGGTTTGGTTTGGGTCAGTGAGAATTTGGCAAGAAACTCACATGCTGTCCTTATCACAGAAGCCCACCCCCCACATGTGGGCATCCTCCGGATGATGATTAACATTCTGTGTCCCCTTCAGCTCCAGGATGCTAGATTAAGGTGTGACGACTACACTCCCCAGCAGTCTGAAAACTACACACCAAACTTTGCGAGTCTCAATGTCAAGTCCTCTGCCCACCACGCGAGTTCCTAGGGTACCACCATCTGTACAGACATGCCACTAACCTCGCTCTTGCACCCCACCAGCACTAAATATCCACGGACGCCTCTTACCTGTCCCAGGCCGGCCCATGATGACTTCCTTCTTGGGAGCAGGATGGCTAGTGTAGCTGCTGGGCACCAGCACGGGCAACAGGGCAGCGGGGGAGGGGTGGAAGGCCACAGGCTGGAAGGGTGAAGAAGCCAGGCCAAAGGTGGGCATCGGCTGGGCCACAGCAGTCGGCGCAGCTGGAGGCACAGTGATGGGTACGGGGGCCGGCAGGGGCGGGGGCAGGCCAGGCTTCCCACTGGCTGTCCCGGCAGGGGCTGGGGTCTCAGTCTCACGGCACCCCCTCCCGGGGCCCCCAGCCCGGGCCTCCCCGGCAGTGCCTGCTTCCCCAGGGAATTTGGAGGGCAGCGGTACATCAGGGTTGCGGACGATGACTGGCGAGTCCCGCTGCACAGCAGGTACCCTGCGCACAGAGGGCCCTGGGTCCGAGGTCAGGCCAGCAGGAGGGGGCAGCAGCAGCAGTGGCGAGGGCTGGCGGGAGCGGGAAAAGGGCACCGCAGGTGACACGGCCCGGAAGCCGGCTGGTGTGGAGGGTGTTGGGGGGTGGGACACTGAGTCCACCCCAGAGTCTAGGCTGTCACTCTTGGAGAAATCCGGGCCTGCTCCTCCACCCCCTGTGCCAGGGACCCCCAGGGGCCCCGGGTGGGGCAGCAAGTCTGTCTTCCGCCGTCCGGGGCTGATGGGCACAGTAAAGGTCAGGTTGGTCTGGAAGGTGGGCAGGATGCCAGAAGAATGGCGCTCCCGTGGGGCAGGCGGTGGGGGGTGGGAACCCAGGTCCGGTGGCGTCAGCATACCAGCCTTGGGGGTGCTGGCACTGAGGTGTCGGCTTCGGACGGCAGTGCGCTGAATGACTGGGGAGGCATTGATGGGGCTGAAGTTGGCGGGACGGAAGCCGAAGAGGGGTGAGGGTGAGGGCGATGGGGCAGGTGAAAAGGGCGACTGCGTAGAGACAGGGGAGAAGGAGGGCGTGCCTGAACGCGAGCTGCCTAGGGACACCAGCATCACAGCTGCCTCACACTCGTCAAACTCAAAGCGGGACAGGTCAGCTGGGGCCACCAAGCGTGGCCGTGAGTCTCCCCGGGCTGCCACGCTGCTGGCCTCGCTGTCCCTCGACGTCTCGTCACCCCAGTCAAACTCAGTGCTGCCTTCCCGGGCTGCCACACCGGCCGGCCGCCCAGCCCCACCTGGCCCACCGTCCGCTAGGCCCTCCATCTCCTTGGTGCGCATGGACAGGTGGCGTGAGCAGTAGCCCCGCCTCTGTGACTCCTTCATGCAGCCATCTCTTGAGCACAACCGGCGCCATTGCTTGCCATTAAACTTTTTGCGAATTCCATTGGGTGTGCAAACCACATCGCCCTTCTTGTATTTCTGCTGGGCTGCTGTCAGGGGCGTGCGAGCCCTGGCCGCGGGAGCAGCTCCCTTCTCTAGGGAGGCCACGCTGCTGCTCCGACTGCCACCCTGGCCCCCCTCCTGGCACGGTGAGGGCTGCTCTCCAGGACGGCCCGGGCCCACAAAGGCTGGTGACTTGGGTGGAGGTGAGAGGAGCTGGGGTGGAGGCAGCGGTAGCAAGGCTGGGGTGCCCAGGGTTGGCGGGTGCTTCTCTTCGCCTTCCTCGCAGACCCCCAGGTTGCTGCCAAAGCTGATCTTGGATACCTCAGCGTCCTCGGGCTGCTTGGGGTCCAAGGCAGCAGGGCAAGGTGGCAGGGTAGCCCTGGGCACAGCCTGCTCCTCCTCAGGGCCTGTGGGGGGCTTCCTCAGCAGGACCTCTGGCTCCCAGGGGGGCCGCAGCAGGCGCAGGCTAGAGCGAGCCACCCACACAGTCTCCTCGGGCTCACGGTGTGGGGGCTGTGGTAGGGTATGCGGAGGGCCCGGCTGGGAGCTGGTGCCAGGGCTGAGGCGGACCTTATAGGCAGCTGGCTTGGTGGCCACCTCCACTATTACTCCCTCACGATAGGCAGTTACACCAGGCTCCACGCAGGTACAAACGGCTGTGCCCACTGCCAGCGCACCTGGGGGGGGCGTGGCATCGAGGACCACGTCCACACCACCACCTGGCACTCCCTCGTAGAAAGTCAGGGCCCGGTCACCAGGGAACTGCACACCCAAGTCCTGGCCCCGGCGCACCTGGCGAACCACAGCTGGCAAGAAGAGGCCATCACCCCGCCTCGCCAGGACCCGCTGGGACCTCAACTGCCGCAGGTCATAGCTGCTGCCAGGGGGCCAGGGCCCAGGCCCACAGGCCTCAGCTGGCTCATCCTCCAGGTCGGCTGAGTGTTCACTGGCTGTGTCAGTAGATGAGGAGCGGGTGGAGGCAGGTGGCCGGGGAGGCAGCCCCAGGGCACTGTGCTCCTCGGGCGTCCTTGCCCGCTCATCGCCTGCACCAGCCACCCCTGTACTGCCAGCCCCATGCTCCTCCACGTACTTCTTCTTGGGTGCTCGTGACTTAAATGTGGCTGTCTTGCGGCTAAGGGAGGGCTCCCAGCGGCCTGCCTCTCCTTCCCCCTTGGGGTCCTCGGCTGAGCCCAGGGTTGGGTCATCAAGGTGCAGCTCTGAGGGCGGCCCTTCAGCCCCAGGTCCCCGATCAACTGCTGCCTCTTCCTCCTCGCCCTCTTCAGCCTCTTCTGGTCCCGGCGGTGGCTGCTGTTGGTGCACCTCATCTTCTTCCTCCTCTGGCTTGTCACCCTCCCCGGCCCCTCGCCGCCTCAGGGCCTTAGCCCTGGTGGCCGGTGGGGACTTGCCACCACTGCTGCCAGGACCCGGGAGGCCAGTGCACACCTTCTTCATTGGCTTCATCTTTTGTCCACACCCTTAGACACCTGTCAGGTGGAAGGGCAGACAGGGGTCATTGGGAGCAACTCAGGAACCTCCCAGATCCAGTGGTCCCCAAGACTTCCCATTTCTGAGGCCACTCCCTCATCTCTATGTGCCCAAGGCCTCTTCTCTGGCCATCCCCCAGACACAGACTGACATCCACGTCCCCTGGGCATGGTGGGTACATACATGCATATGGGGACAGTTTCATGAGGAGACGTGGTAACAGACAGGTCACACCTATGGAGTATGCACTTTGGGCCAGGCTTGGTGCTAAATTGGCCTTTTTTTACCCATCTCATTCTTCCCGCAGCCTGAAGAGGCAAGCACTACTATTAGCCCCATTTTACACAGGAGGAAATCAAGGCACAGCAGGCTTAAGCAACTCAGCTTGTCTGGGATCAGCTGGCAGAGAAAGGGCAGAGCTGGGGTCCAGAACCAGGCAATCTGGCTCCTAACCACATCAGTGTGCCGCCTGTCACGTGTGCCAAAGGGCACACGCACTCACTGACACAGTCCTGTCCAGAGGGCACTCACGCGCACATGCACGCACACACGCACAGAGACACTGAAAGGGAGGTGACCGGGCTGCGATGTGAGCTCCTCCCTCCACCCCCGCCCCTCTGGGCAGCCTGGCATGGCCAGGCATTATGGGAAGGAGTGGGCAGCTGAGAGTCCCCAGGGACGGCTGCCCACTCGGCTCAGCACCCCGGGCTTGCCAGGTACGGCCATCTCCCCAGATTCTGGCAGGGAGTAGGCACATCCGGGGCAAGAGCCTGTACCCGGCATGGCCACAGGGCCAAGCACCCGCACACGCAAACACAGGCACATACACACTCCTTCTCAGAGTGGGGCATACATGGAGTCTAGACCCAGGGTTTCCTCATCCCCCTGGGTAGGAGCCTGCCCCTCCCCCACAGCCCCCAGTAGGATACCCAGGAGCCCAACCCCCAACTTCTGGCCTGTGTGCATCCCCACCCTAGCTGGGAAGGCTCTGGCTGGGGTGGCTCAGCCAGCTGCCTCCCCCCAGACCCTCAAGTATGCCCTCCTTCTCCAGGTAGGGGTAAGTGGGAGAAGGTCAAAGAAAGCAGGACAAGCACAGCAGGCCAACCTCACCCACTTCCTGAACAGTCATTGCTGCCCGCCCCCTTTCAAGCTGCCCTTAGAAAAGAAAAGGGGAAAAACTTTACTCTCAAGTCACTAACAGGGCCAAAGGGGGCCTCTAGGAGGGCTGGGGGGGAGGGGAGGAAGGGCCAGGATCATAAGCCTAACCCAATCAAAGGTGCCCTGGCATAGTCTTCAAGCTGCCCCAGGACATCTGACCTGCTTTCCCACTTGGGGCCTGCCCTTCCCCTGGGCCAATCCTGGGGTCCTTAGAGGCACAGCCTGCAAGGCCTTGGGCTCCCTATACTGGGGCTGGCACCCAAGTGCCCCAAACTTGGGCAGACACCACCACTGACCTGCTGGGTTACCCTGTTGGAGACTGAGATCTGGCCCTACCCCACCCTGGGCCTACAAGCACACTGCCTTGTATCCCTAGACCCTATTGCCTGGCCCAGTCTCTTCCTTTGCTCCCGGGTCCCTGTTCTCTTCCTGTCCACTGCTCCTTGGATAACTCCTCCCTGGGCTTTATGGACCCTTCGATTCTGAGCTGTAGATTCCCAAGGTTAGTCCAGGCCCTGGCTTTGCAGGGTTCGCATGCCCTCTGCTCCCATCTGCCCTCCTGGCACCAGCTCTGCCATTCTCTCTCCCATCCCGTCACCACCTTTACCTCACTCCTCACAGGCCCCGTCCTCTGTCACTCTCTCGTCACTCTCATCTATCCCTGTCACCTCTTATTCCCAGACACTCTGCTGTCAGCCATCTCCGGACTTATCACCTTCTCTCCCCATCACATCACCTCTCCTTGTTACCCCCTCCAACTCTGTCCCCTCCTCCCTGTCACCCCTTCATTCCTGTTACCCGTTTTCTGCCCGCCACAGCCTCGGCGTCACCCATTTTTTTACCACCCCCCCCTCCTCACCACTTCCTCCACTCCGTCCCCCGTTTTCACCATTCCGCCCACCCCTTTCCCCCTGTACCCCTTCCCCGTTCCTGCCACCTGTCCCCTCCCGGGCCCCAGTCCCCTGAAACCTCTTAGCCCATGTCAGCCCTGGCCCCACCCCTCACCTCGGGCTCGGCGGGGTTTCGGGGCGGGGGGCCGTGGCCCCGGCTCGGTCCGGTCCGGTCCCTCCCCCCCCCCCCTCCGGCTCTCCCTCTCGATTCTCCCTTTTTTTTTTACTCCAACACACAAAATGGTGAATGGACCTGCAACAGCTGGATCAGTCAGCCAATCAGCGGCCACAACCCCGCTGACCGGCGCCGGCCTACACCAATAGATATCCGTAGCCTAATCGGCTCCGCCCCTCAAAGTAGAGCGACGCTCGCTGCGACCAATCGCGCACATCCGGCAGCGCTATGGGGCGGGGCTAAAATTCAAGACCTGCCTCCCTCAGGGACCGACACTAACCTAAGCCTACGACCGCCTGATCTGTCTAGGACCCTGCCCTACAACAACTGATGGACATAAGCTTTGACCAATTGCAAGCCATCCGAGAGCCGAAAGACGAATACAGTAGCCAATTGTCCTACAGCCCAGCCTCTCTGAGGGACAGTAACCAATGAAATGCAAGAAGGAGGGGCTAAGCGATGATCTATCCAATGAGCTGCTTTAGAAGGCGTGGCCCGAGCGTTTGTTGACCGGCTAGTCGCAATTCCTGCTGGGAATAGAAGTCTTCTTATGGCTCTGGTCCATAGTCGATAATATAAGATAGACTACAACTCCCATGTGACAGAGTGCCTGGACTACCAAAGAACCCGGGCGAGGAGAAAAAGTCGCAAAGGGCAGTTCCTCGAGAGTCTTACTGGACGCTAGGAACATCTGAGACCCAGGGCCCCGACTCACCCGGACTCCCGGCTCTGGCGTCGCCGGTAGCTTCTCTCAGCGGCGGCGGCAGCGGCACGAGGAGGAGGTTCGAGGAGCAGCCAACCGCCACCCGCGAGTCCCGCAACCAATCATCAGCGGCCGGGGCGGTGCAATGACCTCACCGGTTTCTACTCTCTTACCCCTCCCCCACGTGGTTGTCCCTACCGGTAGCCGGGAGTAGGGAAGTTTGAGTTGGGGGGTAGGGGAGGAAAACGAGTGATGTCACCTTTCCCTAGCTTGATTGGCTGTCGCGTGGCCAGGACTACGACCAATCAACGGCCTCGGAAAGTCTGGCGCTGCCCCGCGGAAAGCTCTGTTGCCACCGGGAGGGGAGAGCGCGCGTGCGTGTGGGGTGGCTCGCGCTGCAGTGTGGGCAACGCGCACGACCAGGAGTTTGGGGGACCCCAGGGCAAAGTGACTCCTTCCAAGACATTGACATTTAGGGCAGCGCACTTTTTTGATACACCTCTAGCCACGTGGGATGCTTGAGATGAATCAGGACCCAGCCCCCTGTGGGCTTCACACTGCATCCCCCCCACACACTGGACAGCTACATTTTGTGGGTGTTCACACCTAACAAGGGGTGCTCATTCAAGGCTCCTTAGGCCCCCTTTCCACACTCGGGGTGGGAAAAAGAACATGTCCAGTCAATGCTAGATCCCTGCTTCCAGATGTGGGGTCATACTAGGTGTGATCCTGTCTGCGGTGTAGCCACCGTCTCAACTTCGGATTTTTCCTCGAGAGAGGGTCATAAGGAGCGTTCTACATTGGTAGCAAGGGGATTGCTGGATTCCCAGTATCCACACGGAATTCACTCCTGTCGTGAGAGAAATACGCCCTGCTTTTTGCAGGAGTCCTGGTGTGGTGCTGTAGGATAAAGCACTAGACCCTAAAATCGGTTTGAAGCACAAGGTCTGTAATTCACAGCCTCCAGCCCCTCCTCGAAAACACTATATAGCGTCTTTATGAGTTATAACCGACTCAACTGCACTTAACAACAACATTGCAGATTCACAGGACATTCACACTAAACCCAAGAGAGTGTGCCGTGGTATTTGGCTGATTTACTCAGGGCATGGAAGTAGCAGTTGTCCAATGAAGTTTACTGAATATGAATGAGATTTCCATCATACATAGGAAGATCCTGGTATCTACAAAGGATTGGTTTTAAGATTATGGGGGCATCTTACCATCTACAAAGAGTTCACACTCTAAAAGAATATTAGACTATTATATGGTTACATTATTACTTATACTAGTATACTCTTAACTATATTTTTATCTCATACCAAAAGATAATTCACACTTTGATTTGAGGGCAGGCGGCTGTTGGATAATTTACACTGTTTATACTATGCACGGGACTCCTGGTGTGGCATTGTATAATAAGCACTGAACTGCTATCCAAAGGTTGGTGGTTCAAATCCACCAGATGTTCATCAGAAACCCTATACAGGTTCACTCTGAGTTGAAACCAATTTGAAGGCACTTAACAACATACTTGTTAAGCATGTTGGGTAGATGCTGACTGAGAAGAATTCACACCATCCAAGAGTATTCCTGGTGTGGCGCTGTGGGTTAATATGCCAGACTGCAAAGCCTTTTAACTGCAAGGTTGGCAGTTCAACCTCACCAGTCGCTCCTCAGAAACCCTGTATAGGGTCGCTATGGGTCGGTTCCGACCCGACAGCATTTAACAACAACGAGAGTATTCAGAAAAGAAAAGAGAATCTCCTCAACGAATTGCAACAATGTTGTTGTTAAGTGCCATCGAGTTGGTTCCAACCCATAGCGACCCTATATAGGGTTTCTGAGGAGCAGCTGGTGAACTTGAACCAGTGACTTTGCAGTTCAGACTCTGCAGTCCAGCGTATTAACCCACAGCGCCACACCAGGTCTCTGGCTGCAACAACAGGTTCAAACATAAGGATTGTGAGAATGGTGCAGGACCAGGCGGTGTTTGGTTCTGTTGTGCAGAGGGTCACTCTGAGTTGGATCTGATGCTATGACAGCAACAACAAATAGTGATGGCATTGCCTCCTTTAGTCAACACTTAGGGAGTGGTTGGTAATAACACAAAAGAGGTCCTTGGCAGTCACAGAAAGTTCCTAGTACATGAAGATGGCACTGCCCACCATCACTAATCCAGAAATTGCGTGTATGGCGAGGCTCATACAGGGCAGGAGTTCACATTGTCCGTGGGTGCTTACATAGTCTTTGTAGAGGGTTGTCAATGAGCAGGTGGGCTTCTGCTCCACAGCTCACATCAAATGTGAGGGAGGATTCAACTGTCAGCAGAGCCTAGTAAAAGGGGGGCATCTCCATGGCCAAGGCATACTAGTGCCACAGTGAGTTAAGCAACGGGCTGCCAATTGAAAAGTTGGAGGATCAAGCCCAGGCACTCCACAGGAGAAAAATGAGGCTATCTGCTCCCATAAAGATTAGAGTCTCAGAAACACTAAGGAGCAGCTCTACTCTGTCCTATGAGCTGAAATCAACTTGATGGCCGTGGGTTTTTGTTGTTGTTGTTGTTGTTGTTAAGTACCGTGGAGTCGGTTCCGACTCATAGTGACCCTGTACAGGGTTTCCAAGGCTGCAACTCTTTACGGGAGCAGAAAGCCTCATCTTTCTGCTGCAGAACAGCTGATAGTTTAGAACTGCCGACCTTGACCTTGAGGTTAGCAACTTGATTTGTAACCACTATGCTATCAGGCTGTGGGTTTTAGGGTATAATTAAAAGGGCCCTGGTGGTACTGTGGTTAAAGTGCTCAGCTGCCAATTTAAAAGTGGGGCAGTTGAAACCCACCAGCCACTTTGCAGGTGGAAGATGTAGCCCTTGGCTCCATCAGGATTTGTAGCCTCAGAAACCCTTTGGGGCAGTTCTACTCTGTCCTAGAGGATTGCCATGAGTTGAAATAGGTACAAAAGCAGTAGGTCTGAGGTCCGTAGAAGGATTCCCACTGCCTCTGTGTGGTGCTGTGGGTTAATGTGCTAGATTACAAGGTCGGTTTGATCTGCAGGTCGGCAGTTCAAGCTCACCAGCCACTTCTCGGAAAAACTATAAAAGGTTGCTATGGGTTGGAACCGACTCAACGGCACTTATGAACAACAGCATGTGACTTACACTGTCTGGAGGAGCTCTGTCCATGGAAATTCACGTTGTCCACAGTCTATTTTCCTCCCATAGAGGCCAGATTTGACTTTCCACAGCACATAGGGAGCTATACCCAGGGCCCCGAGAGAATAATATAAAATGTACTTAACAGAATTTTACGGTCAGATGGAGTATGGGATGATGGATATAGGTTTAGGCAGGCTCCCGGAGATAAATCCCAGCTCCGATTCCTCTTAGCTGTGTGATCTTGGACATAATAACTTAACCCTCTGTGCCTTGGTTTCTACCTCTGTAAAAAGAAGATAATAAAAATACCTATAATGGAGTCCTGGTGTGGCGCTGTGGGTTAATACGCCAGACTGCAAAGCCATTTGAACTGCAAGGTTGGTGGTTCAAGCTCACTCAGCTGCTCCTTGGAAACCCTATACAGTGTTGCTATGGGTCAGAACTGACTCAATGGCACTTCACAATAACAACAATTACATATAATATAGCCCACAAAGACCATGTTCTACAGCCTACTTTGGTGAGTAGCGACAGGGTTCTTAAAAGCTCATGATAAAGTTCTCTCATGTAAACTATCATATAATTCACAATAAAACATTGAAAAAAAAAAACAACTCATGAGTGGTCATCTAAGGTGCAACTATTGGTCTCTCCATGTGTGGAAGAAAGAAGAGGGATGAAAACTGAAGAGGCTTGGAATCAGCTAGTCTAGCGGACCAATGGAACATGGGAACCTCAGTCTCCAGGACTCTGAGACCAGAAGAACTAGATGGTGCCTAGCTACCACTACCAACTGATCTGAAAGACATTACATTAGAAGATCCTGGCTAGAGTGAGAGAAAATGTAGAGCAAAACTCAAAATTGTATATATATATTTAAAAGTAGAGCAAAAGTAAAAATTATATATAATTTTTTTTCTTTTTTTAAAGCAAAACCTCAAAAAAAAAGGCTTACTGGTCAAAAAGACACAGGAGAAACCTGAGGCTATGACTTTTGGGTGCTCTTCAGGTCTAGAAAGGAACTCACTCTCACGGCCCAATTTTCAGCTAAGCAGTAGCTAGGTATATAGGGGCCAACAACACTAGTAAAGCATGCTTACCATGGAATGGTCAATCATTCAAGATCAAAAGGGCGACATTAATGTAAGGACTAAACTGAGAAGGGATGGAAAGGAGGAAGAATGGAAATAGTCAAAGGGACGAAGCGAGCTAACTGTTGTTACATGGAGGGGATTGCAATCACTGAGGTGAAATAAAGTGTATGATTTTTTTGAATGGAAAACTGATGATCTGCTCCGTAAACCTTCACTTAATCAACAATCAAAAAGTTAAAATATGTAAACAAAAACACCCTGCTGCATAGAGTTGTTGTGAGAATGAAATGAGTTAACATGTAGAACAGTGTCTGGAGCCCAGTAAGTCTTCAAAAATGTTAGCTATTGCTGTGATTGGGTATTATTGCTCAGCTTACCACCGCCTAAAGAGTGTCTGCTTTCATGATCTTACTGGTAACCTCCAGCATGGAGCTTACACTTTGTGCTGTGGTGGTGATGAGAGGTACTTTGGGGAAGGATTCTAGGGCTCACCATACGTATCTGGGCTTTTTTTTTTTGTCTTCAATTTTTCAAGATGTATATGATCTTATGCTGGAGTGCAGCTGAAGTCCCAGGTATAATGCTTTCTATCTGTATGACCTTGAGCATGTTAACTCTCTCAGCCTCACTCTCTTCATCTGAGAATAATCAGAGAACAGGCTTCATGAAGTTGGTGGTGGTGGTGGTGTGCTGTGGAGACAGTTCCTACTCGGAGCAACCCTGTATAGGGTTTCCGAGAGGCTGTAAATCTTTATGGGAGCAGAAAGCCTCATTGTTCTCCAGCGGACCCACTGGTAGTTTCGAACTGCTGACCTTGAGCTTATCAGCCTGACTCGTAACCACTATGCTACCAGAGCTCCTTTCATGAAGTTGAGGTGATTGTGAAATGAGATCAACCCAGAGTTTTGTGTGTAATAGTAGTGCTGGTGGTGGTTGTGCGCCACCGAGTCAGTTCTAGCAACCCTATAGATGGTTTCCAGGACTCCTGGTGTGGCACTGTAGGATCAGCACTGGACAGCGAACCATAAAGTTAGCAGTTCAAATCCACCAGCTGTTCCTTGGAAACTATACGGGGTTGCTACAAGTCATAATTAACTTGACGACACTTAACAACAACACAGGGCTTCCAAAGGTCTAAATCTTTATGGGAGAAGAAAATCTCATCTTTCTCTCTCAGAACAACTGGTAGATTTGAACTACTGACTTGCTGGTTAGAAGCCCAGCTCATAATCCACAATACTACCAGGGGTCTTTTGCATGTAGTAATGCTAACTAAACAGGAGACTTTTGTGTGACCTGTCTTGGGGCTGGGTTCTGAAAATTCCCAGGCATTCAGAAATTGACCACTTCTTCCACTTTATTCTGCGGCTCATTGTCTTTGAGGACTTCTACCTGCCTGAAGAGAGGTAAGTGTGTGTGTTGGGGAGTAGGAGAAGGGTTGGGTAGCTTTCTATGGAAACTCACACTTTCTGGAAGGATTTTATATACTCCTATGAAGTCCTGGTGTTGGCGCTGTGGATTAATGCGCCAGACTGCAAAGCCGTTTGAACTGCAAGGTCAGTGGTTCAAGCTCACCAGTCACTTCTCGGAAACACTATACAGGGTCACTATGGGTCGGAACCGACTCGATGGCACTTAACAACAACAACATGAAGGTTACAAAGTCCCAGAGGGTTGAAATGGAACCTGAGGTCTTCTTATGGGAAGAGACTATATCCATGACTCAATGAAATGTATGGAGTCTTGGTGTGGCATTGTAGAAAAAACGCTCAACTACTAACCACAAGGTCAGTGGTTCAAACCCACCAACCCCGTCTTGGAAACCCTAGGGGTCGCTATGAGTCAGAACAAACTTGATGGCAATCAATTAACAACAAAGAACATTAGTGGTCACATTGGTGGGTTTACATTGTCCATCCAGCAGTCTACCTAGGCAGGTGGTACTGTTCACACAATGTTCATGGGTTACGCTGCGTGAGGCCACATGGATTAAGGGGTGATACTATTTAGATAAAGGTTCACATTGCTTCCGGAGTTACCCTATTTATCTGACTGTCTACACTGAACACATGGAGCTATCCAAACAATGGAAGTTAATTTTGTTAATAGAAGGATTCACATGCTGTTAAAGACGTTACACTACTTATGATGTTATTGTTGTTGTTAAGTGCCCTCGAGTCGGTTCCAGCCCACAGTGACACTGTATATGGTTTCCAAAGAGCAGCTGGTGAGCTTGACCCGCTGACCTTGTGATTCAAGCCGACCTTGCAGTGCAGTGCGATAACCCACAGTGTCACATCCCAGTAATATGTGGGGAGCACCCTTGGTAGCTGCTGTCTTAACTTTTGTATATTGTTGTTGTTGTTAAGTGCCTTTGAGTTGGTTCCGACCCATAGCGACCCTGTACAGGGTTTCCGAGGCTGTAAATCCTTACGGGAGTAGAAAGCCTCATCTTTCTCCCACAGAGTGGCTGGTAGTTTCGAACCGCTGACCTTAAGGTTCGCAGCCCGATTCGTAACCACTACGCTACCAGAGCTCCTTACTTTTGTATATAGCTCACACCATTTTTGAGATTCTCACTGTGTGTATGGGCTCTGTACCACTTTTGCGAGCAGTTCTGTCTGTTCTGTCTACGTGGGTCTTGCACAGTCTTTGATGTACTGACTGTATATGAAACTCAGCTCTTTATGAGGGTCTCATCTGGAGTCCTGGTGTGGCGCTGTGGGTTAACGCACTGTACTGTAGAGTTGCTTTGAACCACAAGGTTGGTGGTTCAAGTTGCTCCTGGGAAACCCTGTACAGGGCCACTATGGGTCAGAAGCAACTCGATGGCACTTAACAACAACAAATGGATTATTCTGGGCCAACACCATTTATGAGGTGCTCACTGTTGAAATGGGGTTCACACCGCTTATGAGAGTCACCTTGTCAATATGGGGTTTATGAGGGCCACTTGCCTCCAGGGGTCCCCACTATTCATGGGCGTTTTACTGTTCATATGACATTCACACTGTTTGTGAAGGTTGCACAATCTCTGTTGGGTTCATACCATTTATGAGGGTCACTGCCTGTGTGGGGTTTATGCAAGTCGACCTGCCTCTGTTGGAGTTCACACTGTTTTTGAGCATTGCGAAGTCTGTTTGAGGTTTACCTTGTCCATGTGAGAGTCACAGTGTGTATGGGGGTTTATATCATTTATAGACTTTGTAATGTCTATCTGGGTTCATGCCCAGGTCATTTGCATAGTGGTTAAGAATCAGGCTACAAACTGCAAGGTCAGCAGTTCGAAACTACCAGCTGTTCCGTGGGAGAAAGATGAGGCTTTCTGCTCCTATAAAGATTTACAGCCTTGGAAACCCTGTATAGGGTCGCTATGAGTCAGAACCGACTCTACAGCACATAACAACAACAACAACTAGCTGTTATGTTGTTGTTAAATGCTGTTGAGTTGGTTCCAACTCATAGAGACCCTGAATAGGAGTTCCAAAGAGCAGCTGGTGAGTTTGAACCACCGACCTTGCAGTTCAAATTGACCCTGCAGTCTAGTGCTTCTCCTATGATGTCACACCAGGACTCCTCTACCAATTGTATGTAGATTCAAATCATGTCAGCAAGTCTACACATATTGCCAGTCTATTCTGTGATAGACACTGGTGTAGGCGCTAAATTCCCTAGTGACATTCAGGATGATAGTCACACCCTTTCTGAGGGTGTCCTCTGTTTATGGGATGCACATTGGTGTTCAAACTCTTCAGGGGTATGCACTGGTAGTAACTGTCCCTGAGAGTTTCTGTGTGTATGGGTTACATTTTTTCATATTGCATTGAGTAGGGGGCAACTGTCCAAGATGGGCTTGTTAGGTGGCGCTGTGGGATAACGTGTCAGACTGCAAAGCCATTTGAACTGCAAGGACGGCGTTCAAGCTCACCAGCTGCTCCTCAGAAACCCTAGACAGGGTCACTATGGGTCGGGACCGATTCAACGGCACTTCACAACAACAAGCACCTTTCTGTGCCAGGCAGGGACAGTGGTGGCTCAATGGTAGACTTCTCACCATCTACGTTGGAGACCCAGGTCCAATTCCCGGCCGAAGTGCGCATGCGCAGGCACTATACATCTGTCACTGGAGGCTTGCGTGTTGCTATGACGATGAACAAATTTCAGCAGCGCTTCCAGACTTACATGGACTAGAAAGGCTGACAATCTACTTTTGAAAAACCAGCCAAAGAGAACCTTCTG
The DNA here is from genome assembly GCF_000296735.1 of Chrysochloris asiatica. Classification (NCBI taxonomy): domain Eukaryota; kingdom Metazoa; phylum Chordata; class Mammalia; order Afrosoricida; family Chrysochloridae; genus Chrysochloris; species Chrysochloris asiatica. Next base: position 3,299,211 of record NW_006408686.1, read on the forward strand.
GATCACAACAATTGGATCCATGACCAATCACAGGAGATGGTACAGGATCAGGCTGTATTTTGTTTTATTGTGTCTGAGGTCACTATGAGTTGGAGGCTGTCTTCATGACAGCTATCAACAGCAATGAGAACAATCATGTGTCAGGCACTGTGCTAGGCTCTGGGGACACCGAAGGCAACAAACTAGGTAAAAATCTTTGCTGTCTTGGAGGTGGCATTAGAAAGGTGGGATTCAGACAACATGCAAATAAATGACTGAAGTAGGTATGAGTGATGGAGAAAAATCATGCATGAAAGGGACCTATGGATCTGGGAAGAAGTGGCAATTTCAAATAGGGTGACCTCACAGAGAAGATGATTGCAGTGCAGTGAATTGCTCTAATCTGGCCCTTCTGGTCATGGTCTTGTTTGAATCTACCAGCTGGTTTGTGGGAGAAAGATGAGGCTTTCTGTTCCTGTAAAGATTTACAGCTTCAGAAACCCTAAACAGGGTTGCTATGAGTCAGAACTGATTCAGTGGCACACAACCACCACCACCACCACCCATCATGGCCTTGTGCCACCCACAAACTGATTGGGTGGGATTATGCAAATAAGGTGCCTGTGGACCACCAAGGGGACTGGACAGTTTTGCTCATGCAAATAAGGTCTATGGAACCCCTGTGGGGATGGTAACATGTAAATAAGGCCCATGGAATTTATGTAGGGGATTGGTCAGTTTTGTCATCCCACTATATTTAAAGGGAGCCAATCCCAGAGGTTGGAGGAAGGACCTCACTACCATCAAAAAGAAGAGATCGAAGTAGAGCTTTTGGACCAAGAGTCCCTATGTCAAGAACCTCCTAGACCCCAGAGAAAGAGAGTTGTAAACATTGAAGATAGCAGATATGGCAGTAGTATGCTAATGGTCCCAAGTGTGAGAGAGCTGAGTGCCTTCAGGAAGGAGTAGGGTACCTCTGACACCTCTCCAAGGAACTAAAGAGCTTTGTATCACTTGCCCAAACAAGACAGAAGCCAGGACCCAGAGGAGCCTGTCCCCCAGGGAGCCCAAAGAGACCTACCTTCAGGCATAGCCCCAAAGAAACTGTCCTGATTGAAGGACTGTATCCTGAATTGTTCCTATTATTCCAAGTTGATCCTGATCCTGAATTGTGTGGCACTGTGGGATAAGCACTGGACTTCTAACCTCAAGGTCAGTAGTTCAAATCCACCAACCACTCCTTGGAAACCCTATTCAGGTTTGCTATGAGTTGGTACAGACTCCACTTCACTCAACAACAACAACAACAACTTCCCTAATAAACCCATTATTGTGAGTGTGGTCTGTGAGTTGCGTGTGCCCATTGCAATGAATTACAACCCAGCAGTGAAGCAGAGAGTGCTGTGGGAGGAACAGCTGGTGTCGGAACTGAAATTAAGGTGGAAGGGTAGAGGTATGTTCGACTTCAGCCTCATAGGAATCAGTCTTGGGCTGATGTTCTTGAGAATCTTCCTCTCATGAAGTTAGATGAGGAGCTATGACAATACGTCTTCTTTACAAGATTTTTTCAGTGAAAACCTGAGGGGAGGAGGGCAAAGTTATGTCTAGAGGAAAAGCTTTCAGGCCAATAGAACAGCATGGGCAAAGTCCCTGAGGAAGGACAATGCCTGTCATGTTCCAGAAAGAGCAGGGTGGCTGGAGAGCGACTGAAGAAGAAATGAAGGAAAAGGTGGGAGGAAGGACTGTGGCGGTCACTAGGACTTGACCTTTACTCCTAGTGAGCAGAGGGGTCACTAGATTGTTGTGGGCAGCTTAGAGCCCTCTGGCTACCTGATGGAGCACAGACTGCAGAATCCTGTGGCTATATGGGGACCAGTGAGGAGACCCCACTGATGGAAAAGCTGTTTGGATTGGATGTCAGATAAGAGACAGGAGGAACACTAAGGATGGCCCCAAGGTGTTTGGACTTAAACAACCAGTAAAATGGAATTACCATTTCCTGAGTAGGGAAAAGGCTATGAGTGGGGGTCTGTGCAGGGAAACAGTTTAGGGGAACTCAGGAAGGCCATATTTGACTTGTCAGACTCTAGAGTCCTGGTGTGGTGCTAATAGGGTAGGCACTGGACTGCTAAATGAAAGGCTGGGTGTTCAAACCCACCAGCTGCTCCTTAGAAGCCCTATACAGCAGGGGTAGGGAATGTCCAGCCTGCAGGCCATATGATGGTGGTAATGTGCCATGAAGTCAGTTCCAAGGCTATACATTTTTTACAGGAGCAGAAAGCCTCATCTTTCTCCCATGGAAGGGCTGGTAGTTTTGAACTGCTGACCTTAAAGGTAGCAGCCTGACTCATAACTACTAAGGTACCAGAGCTCCTTATAGACCATGTAAGGCGTGGGAAATTATCTGGTCTGGCCCTGCCAAGGCAACTGCAGTTTCCAGCCATCACATTTGTTGTTGTTAAGTGCTATCAAATCGATTCCCACTCACAGCAAGCCTGTATAGGGTTTCCAAGGAGTGGCTAGTGAGTTTGAACTGCTGACCTTGCGGTTCAAATCGCCTTTGAGGTTGAGAGCTTATCCTACAGTCATACCAGGTCTCCAAGTTAATGAAATGTTTGACCAAATATAGCAGGCTAATTTTTTTTTTTAAGTTTTTATTGTGAATTCAGTGAAAGTTTACAGGGCAGATCATCAGTTTTACATTCAGCAAATTGTATACTTTGTTTCATTACAATAATTACAATCCCCTCCATGTACCATAAGTTAACAATATTTCTCCTCTAATCATTTTAAGCTCTTTTTTATTAAAAAAAAAAAACAAAAACACTCAGGCATATATAATTACTTAAACCACCAAAGGGCACGTTCTGCAAGCAGCAGGCTAATTTTTAAGTTGATAATTTTGTATGGCCTGAGAATGATGTTATAAATTTTGGCAGAAAAAAGGTTCCCCACCCCTGGTTACGAATCAGGCTGTGAACCGCAAGGTCAGCAGTTCGAAACTACCAGCTGCTTCGCAGGAGAAAGATGGGGCTTTCTGCTCCTGTAAAGATTACAGCCTCGGAAATCCTGTTCAGGGTCGCTATGGGTCAGAACCAACTCGACGGCACTTAACAACAACACCCCTGCTATACAGCATCACTGTAAGTCAGAACTGACTTGAAAGCACTAAACAACAACAACAGACAACCAAATGGAGCCGCTGGTGAGGTAGTTGCATGTGTGAGATTGGAGTTTGGGGAGAATCCTAGTTGGTCTGTAGATATTAATTTGGATGTAATCCGCATAACCATTCGCCTGGGGGGAAAAATGTTTGCTGTTGAATCCATTCTGACTCATGGCACTCCCTTGTCTGCAAACTAGAACTGCATTCCAGAGTCTTCATACCTGGGATCTTTTGAAAGTAGATCATGCCTTTTCGTTAGGAGTTGAATCCTTAACCACCCCATTACCCAGGAAAACAAATGAACAAAACCCACTGCCATTGAATGTGTTCTGACTCATAGAGACCCTATATGGGGTTTCTGAGATTTTAAATTAAAAAAAATTTTTTAAAAATTTTTATTGTGACTTGAGTGAAGGTTTACAGAGCAGATCATCAATTTTACATTTAACAAATCATACGCTTGGTTTCATTATAATGATTGTAATCCCCTCCGCGTGCCATCAGCTAACAGTATTGATCTCTATTCACTTTAACTTCTGCATTCCTCCCCATGTCTTCTACCTTTATCCTCCCTCTTGTTGTATATTGCCTTCCCAATCAGAGACAATAACGCTTCATGGGAGAAGACAGCCTCGTCTTTCTACCACAGAGCAAGCTGATTGATTTGAACTGCCAACCCTGGGGTTAGCAGTCCAATGCTTATTCTACAACACCACCAGGGCCCCCACCACCCAGGGAAGTCATCAGAGTAGAGATGACATATCAGCTGATGGAGATTGTCAAGAGAAGGATGTTGATGTTGAGTGCTGTCAAGTCTGTTTCAACTCATAGTGACCCTGTATAGTGTTTCCAAGGAGCAGCTGGTGAGTTCGAACCGCAGACCTTTTGGTTCAAACTGAATATGCAGAATCCACAGCGCCACACCAGGACTCTGAGAGAAGTATAGATAGTGGAAAGAGGAAAGACCCAGGACCGAGCCCTGGGGCCTTTCAATATTTCAGGTCATCCAGATGAGGATGGGAGCTAGTAGTAATTTGTGTGTGTTTTTAAAAGGTTTTTATTGTGAATGAAGATAGGTAGTATTTGTTGTTAAGTGCTTACACTCCATTTGGGGTGGGGGTTGTTGCTGTTAAGTGCCTTTGTATAGGGTTTCCAAAGAGTGACTGGTGGCTTTGAACCACTAACCTTGTGATCCTTGTGGTCCAAACTGACCTTATGGTCCAGTGCTTATCCTATTTCTAAAGAAAGCACAGTATTCATTGGATATTTATGGTTCATTATTATCCATGGTGTGGTGCTCTGGATCTGCACTGGACTGCGAACCACAAGGTTGGCAGTTCAACCCTACCAGTTGCTCTTCAGAAACCCTATACAGGGTTGCTATGAGTTGGAACCAACTGGATGACACTTAACCATAAGAACATTATCCATGATTTATGAGTGTATTGTGGTTATTATCTTAATTGTCCACAAAATTTTCTTACCAGTCTGTAAAGGATATGGCTTCTATGGGGACAGGGCCTCTTGCCCTTGTCTTGGTTTGACAATCACTGCCCTGACAGAACTACTAGATCCAAAGGGATGGGTGGTAACTTCAGTGTCTGGGCAGCGGTTTCTCCATGGAGTGTTACACTGTTCTTCGCAGACACGTGCTGGGTTTTCACTTAGCTCCAGGAGTTGACGTGCCATAGTTGGATGACGTGGTCTTTAGATGCCTCTGTCACAAGTTCATAATACTTGTGTGCTATGGATTGAATTGTTTCCCCAGGTACCTATGAAAGAAGCTCTGGCGGTACAACACTGATGCACTCAGCTACTAACTGAGTTGGCAGCGAGTAACTTGATAAAGCTAACTCCCACCAAATGACTAGCTTGTTGTTAAGTGCCATCGAGTCATTTCCGACTCATAGCAAACCCTTATGGGATTTCTGTGGAGCAGCTGGTGAGTTTGAACTGCCAATCTTGTGGTTGAAACTGACTTTGTAGTCCAATGCTTATCCTACAGCACCATACCAGGACTCCAGGACTAGGTAGGGCTATGCAAATGTGAGGTGATTGTTGCCCACCAAAGGGATCGGATAGATTATTAATAATGTAAATAAGGTACATGATACCCTTGTTGGGTTGTTGTTGTTAAGTGCGGTTGAGTCAGTTCCGACCCATAGCAACCCTGTATAGGGTTTCCGAGGAGCAGCTGGTGAGCTTGAACTGCCGACCTTGCAGTTCCAATGGCTTTGCAGTCTGGCGCATTAACCCACAGCATCCATGCAAATAAGGTATATGGATTCCTACTGGGGGAATTGGTCAGTTTTGTTATCCCACAATGCTTAAAATGAGCCATCTCTGAGGTAGAAATGGGGAGCCTCATGACCATCAAGAGACAAGAACCAGGGGTGGAGGCGTATCCGTTGGGCGGGATCCTAGACCCAGGAGACAGAGAGCTGTCGTATTAGAGATGAGAGAAACAGTGGCAGCAGAACTGGGAGACCTTCAGGAGGTGGTGAAATGGGCTCCAGACCCAAGAAGCAAGAAAGCTGAGTGCCTCTGGGCAGGAGGTTTGCTGATGGTGCCTCAAGGCACTTGATGGAGTTAGATTTGCTAATTCACAGAGCTAGAGCTTGGTGCCTTTAGGCTGAGATTTACTGGTGGTATGAGGGTGCCTGTAGGCACTTTATTAGCAGTATTAAAAGAGTTTTAGAACACTTGCCTGAGCAGGGCAGAGGCCAAGGGGGCAATACTGAGGGCAGAAGAGAGACATGCTTGTGGACACTTCTGAAAAGAGGCTGTCCTGACTAAAGAACTCTATCCTGAGTTGTTTCTGATCCTCAATTGTAACTTGTTACTTTCCTAATAAACCCAGTAATTATGAGTATTGTCTAGGAGTATAGTGTGGTCACTGCAACAAATGATTGAACCCAGCAGAGAAGTAGAGGGTGCCTTGGGAGAGGGCACAGTTGGGGTCAAGATTGGTAAAATGGTTGGAGGGTGGAGACATGTCTGACCTCTGTCTCACAGGAGTCAGCCCTAGGCTGCTGATCTTGATTCGCCTTCTTCCTTGTGAAGTTAGAAGAGCCGGACACTTCTGCCATGCGCCATTTTTACAGCTTCCATAAAGATTTCAAAACCAAACCCACTTGATCCTTGTACTCTTTTAAGAACTATCTATATGGGATCAAAGTGATAACAGCAACTCAAAAAGATTAGATAGGAAGCTTAGGGGACAGTGAAGCTTATGTTAATGTTGGAGGAACAAGTCAGAAAAGGAAGGTGAGAAAGGTTGCACAGCTTAAAAGAATGTCATCCGTGTCACTAAATGGTACATGTAGCAACTACTGAATTGGTGTGTGTTTTGCTGTGTATATTCTCAACAGCAAAATTTAGAAACCAAAAAATACCCAAAACCATTGCCTTCGAGTTGATTCCGACCCATGGTGACCCAAAGAACAGAGTTGAACTGCCCCACAGGGGTTTTTTTTTGACCTTACTAATTATTTTATTGTGAACTGAGTGATAGTTTACATGGGAGAACATCAGCTTTACACCATCCACCATCGTTTCATTGCAATGATTACAATCTCCTCTGTGCATCATCATTCAACAGTATTTGCTTCCATTCTCTGTTTTTCTTTCCCCACAGGGTTTTTAAGGCTGTGATCTTTATAGAAAAAGACTGCCTCATCTTTCTTCTGTGGGGTCCCAACCATTGATCCGATAGCAACCCAGTGCTTAACCACGGAGACACCAGGCTTCTTCCCTTGGAAACCCTATGGAGCAGTTCTAGTAGGTTTTGGGGTTTGATACTTTGTTTGGAAATTGGATTTTTGCAAATGTTATCAGTTAACAAGAAGAGGTCCTACAGGAGTAGGCTGAGTTTGAATCCTTTAGGATTGGCGATGGTGGTGCTGGTGGTTATGTGCCATGGAGTTGGTTCCAGCTCACAGAGACCCTGCATAGGGTTTTCTGAGGCTGCAAATCTTTATAGGAGCAGAAAGCCTCATCTTTCTCCCACAGAACAGCTGGTAGTTTTGAACTGCTGACCTTGAGGTTTGCAGCCCAACTCGTAACCACTATGCTACCAGAGCTCCTTAATCCCTTATGATTGGTGTCCTTATAAAAGAGAAGGAGAGAGATGGAGGGCAGAGAGTTACATAAAGATAGAAGCAGAGATTGGAATGATCCAAGGAATGCCAAAGATCCCTAACCATGACCAGAAAGTATGACAGAAGTGAGGAACAGATTCTGCCTCAGATCCTTTAGAAGAAATCAAGATGACCAATACTCTGGTTTGGACTCCTAGCCGATAGAACTATGAGACAGTGTAGGATGTTTCACATAGTAATGGTGAGTTTAACTATTCCTATGGGCGAGTCTCATATTTATGAAGCAACTGAACTATCCCAGAGGTACTACATTTCTGTGGTAGAGTCACAATAGGGATTAGCATGGGTGTGGACAGAAACCACAGGAGGTCATGCTGCCCAGGGGACCGTTTTCATCAGGGACCCATTCTCAGTGTATGGTTTATGAACTCTTCTGTGCTGCACTCCCACTATCTGTGGTTGGATTTCATTTAACAGTGGGATTGAGCTGCCCAAGTGGGCCAGATGGAATTATGCTACTAACAGGCCTTTTCACATGGTTAATGCTCTGGTAGCATAGTAGTTACGAATCAGGCTGCAAACCGCAAGGTCAGCAGTTTGAAACTACCAGCTGCTCTGCAGGAAAAAGATGAGGTTTTCTGCTCCTGTAAAGATTTACAGCCTTGGAAACCCTGTTCAGGGTCGCCATGGGTCGGAACCGACTCGACGGCACTTAACAACAACAACAAATGCTGTGTGTATTGTCTACATTTGGTTGGAATCTGTAGGCTGAGGGGTGTTCATATTGCCCACCATATATACAGTTCACTCTGCACGTAATTATAACCAGCATATACATTCTCTTTACATTAATGATTTCTCACAATCATGTGAGCTCTGTTAATAGTCCCATTTTACAGATGAGGGAAGCTGAGGCTCAAAGAGGTCAACTCCCTTGCCCATGTTACAGACAGGAAGTAGCAAAGCTGTTAGAGTCTATTGGACTGCAAGGTTGGCAGTTCAAACTCACCAGCTGCTCCTGGGAAACCCTATACAGGGTTGCTGTGAGTCAGAACTGACTCGACAGCCCTTAACAACAACTTAACAACAACAAGCAGCGACAGGTAAGAAAAAAGTCTGGTAATCTGATTTCATTAAAACTACAGCCAAGAAAATCTTATGGAGCGAGCAGTTCAACAATGTAACACACGGTTCAAAATCAATGACAATATGTTTGATTGTGATTTTGAAAAACACAATGGTTTTCCAGAGCGTTCCTTTGGAATTACATGGGTCTGGGTTAGAATCCTAACTAAGCCTAATCCTTGGCTGTACAAATTTAGACTGATATTCTCTCTCAGGGTCTTGTTTTCTTAATCTGTAAATGTTGTTGTTGTTGTTAAGTGCCGTCGAGTCGGTTCCGACCCATAGCGACCCTGTACAGGGTTTCCGAGGGTGTAAATCTTTACGGGAGTAGAAAGCCTCATCTTTCTCCCCGGGAGTGGCTGGTAGTTTCGAACCGCTGACCTTAAGGTTTGCAGCCCGATTCGTAACCACTATGCTACCAGAGCTCCTGTAAATAGGGATCAACAAATAAACAAAACTAATCCATTGCCATCAAGTCACTTTTGATTCACAGGGATCCTGCAAATGGAGATAAGCAAAGTAATTCCCCTAATTGGGATTTGTGAGGATTAAATAAAATGCCCCTAGACAGTGCTTGGCCCAGTGTGTCTGATACATCATGAGGGCTCATAATTTGGGAGCTGTTACAGTAATAATGATGATGATTATTGATGGACTACACAGCTCCCAGAGGGTTACAATATCCGTGGGGGGAGAGGCACGGTCGGTAGGCAAGGTTACATAATTCCCAGGGGGGTGATGCTTCCCTGGGGGCCTTGGGGTGTCTCCAAGGAGGAGGCCTGAGACTTGCTGAGGCTATAGTGAGTCTTGGTCTTTTATCTAGCTCTCCCTGCGCATCTTCTGGGTTTTAGTCTTTCAGAGCATTGTCCCGCCACTACTGTCTTTGGTACCTCAGAGTCTTTTTTTTTTTTTGAGGCTCTTGAGTCCGTGAATATTACTTCTCTTTGCCCTCTACGCTGCTGCTGCCAGCTCTCTGCCTCCCTCTGATCTGTGTGCTCTGATTTCCTGTTTCCCCGAGCCTCAGAGGCTCCGTCCATCCCTCCGGCCAGCCATGGGAGAGCGACTTAACAGTTTCCTACGCGCTGGCCTTCATCCTTAAGCCCTGCTTTCCTCTCTCCTGGCGACCCCCCAGTGCCCCGTGGGAGCACACTTGTTCAGACTTTGGTCGCCCCCTCGCATCCTGGCACAACCTCCGGAACCCCTAGCCCCAGTGGTGGAGGTTACCTCCGGCGTCGCCTCCCCAGGACAGCTGCAGCTTGAAATGGGGGGGTGGGGTGGGGGCTCCAGAATGCATTCTTTCTGATCACTTCCTCCCCAGCTGGGTCTGGGGCTATCTGGAAAGCCAAGACCCCATCCCCAGAGGAATGAAGGACACAGCCGCCTCCCCATTTCCGATGCTGGAAAATGCTTCCCACCCATTCCACCCCACCCCTGGACAGCTGCCCTCACTCAGGCTCAGGGTTGGGGGCCAGAGTGAGGCCAAGCTGGGAGGGTCTTGATCACCCTTCAAGGTCGTGACCCCTCCCCCTTGCAGAGAAGATTCTGCTATGTTTTGAAAGGTCTATGTCCACAAAAGTTTCTGACCCCACTTAGAAGATCCTCACTCCGTATCTTATGAGCCCCCAAAAGAAACTCAAGATCCCGCGTAGGATAATGGGAGGAGGGGCGGCAGGGCGCGAGTTCCTAGGACTTAAGTTATCTGCAGACTAGGAGCTTTGGAGAAGGGTCATGACCCCCAGGACCCCATCCCACCCTCTGTCCTCCACCTTCCTCCCTCCCCCGCCGCGCGGCTCCTTTAAGCCCAGAGTCGGCCGGTCCTCAGTGGCTGCTTGCCTGCGAGAGAGAGAGAGTGTGTGTGCGTGTGTGTGTGAGTGTGCGGGAGGGGGCGGGCGCAGTGTCGCCATGGCGACGCGGCGGTGACGTCGCCGGCCGGGGGGCGTGGGCGTCCCGGCCCCGGAGTGCGATATTAACCCGGGAGGCGGTGGCGGGGAGGGGAGAGGCTCTGAGAGGCGAGGCCGGGTGAGGCGGCGAGGGCGGCCCGACGGGCGCGGGACGGGACGGGGCAGCGCGGGTGCCCGGAGCCGCGGCCCGGAGTCGGGGCGCTTCGCCCCGGGCCCCCCAGCATGAAGACCCCGGCGGACACAGGTAGGAACGGGGGCAGCACGTGTGGGGGAGACTTGTTGCCCCGGGAGACCGGCCGGAGAAACTTTGGGGGGCGCTAAAGGTGTCTGGTGGAGCCCGAGTGGTCCGCTGTTCCGGGGGACCCCTGGCACGCGAGACCTGTTGCTTCTCGCGGCGCCAACAGGGGGGTGTTGCTTGGGACCCCCAATTCCTAGCTGAGTGGTGTGGGTGCTGCGGATCCCAGACCTCTCTCACAGCCCGGACCCTGCAAGCTGGGCTCTTCCTCACTCCTGGGATCTCGGGGGTGGTGGGGTCCCTCCTCCTCGCCACTCTGTCACGTTGCAGTCTGGGGGCCGGGACGTGTGTTGTATCGTGGGGGGGGGCGTTCACGGGGCCCGCTATCCCCAGTCCCTCGCTGCGCGGTCTGGCCCATGACCTTCACGGTAGCGCGTGTCCCGCACCGGGTTGGGGGGATATGGGATGGCTTTTAGCATTAGGGCGTGAGTGGGGAGCTTGGGACTTGGGGTCCGGGCTGCGCCGCCCATCCCCCGCCCAGCTCCGCCGGCTCCGCGCTCCCCCGCCCGCGCGAAGTCGCAAAGTTCCAAAGCGCAGCCCGAACGTTCGAAAAAGGAACTTTTTGTTTCCGACCTTAGAACGCGCGGCTTTAAGGTGGTTCCGGGGGAGACCTGGGTATCCTCCTCCCACGCCTCCGGGGGCCCGGGGTTAAGGAGGGGGGGCGCCGAGGCTCCCTCCCTAGTTCCCCTCCCGTTTCCACCTCGACTCCTTTGGCGGCCCGTCTTTTCTCTCCGCCCCCCTCTTCCCCGCCAACTTGCTCCTCCTTAAGGGGCCAAGGTTCCCCTCCCCCCTCGGTCGACGGGCGGGGGGCAGCAGGATTAACCCCCCTCCCACTCGGACTTTCCCCCCTCCCCTCCCCCTCCGCCCCTGGGCTCGCGCGGGCTGGACTTTGCGCCACAGCTCGCTGGGGGGGGGGGAGGGGTCCCAGCCGCCCCCTGCCCGGCTACCCTGTCGGAATCCGGCCTGGGGCGGGAACGGGGGAGGGGGAAGGGGGCCGGGCGCCGCTGTTCAAACTTGTTTCCTTCCCCCGGCGGCGGCTGCGACTAGGGCTCCCGTGTGCGGGTGTGTGCCCCGACCGGCCCACCCACCCCCCTGCTTGGTGGGTGGGGGCAGCTCTTAAAGGGCTCCGGGCCCAACTCCGGCGTCTGGGGAATCGGACGGAGGAGGGGGCTGGAGGTGGGGCAGGGGTGCGGAGTACTGTAGGGTCAGTCACGTGAGTTCCATTTCTTCCCTGGATCCCTCAGTCTCCTGGGCCGCTGGGCCCTGGGGGCAACAGGAGCCTCCCCTTGCCTGAGGAAGGGACCGCGGCGCCTAGACAACCCCGCCTCATTTTCCCTCCCCGCTACAGGCCTTCGCCTGGTGGGACCGGCTGAGCCACTCCCCCAACCGTGTCTTGGGGCTGAGCCTTGTGTGGGCTCCCAGGCTAGGGAAGAGGGCGGCGGCATAGAGTGGTCTCCTTATGGGTCCGCCGGTCAGTCGGCCGCCTGGCCGGCTGCTGCGCGCCCCTGCATCCGACTCTCCATCCCGGCCCTCTCTCCTCTGCCGCGGCTGTTTCCCACTTCCTGTTTTCTTCCCGGCTCTGGCGCCATCGAGGGCTGTCTGGAGTGGGGGAGGTGGTAGGGGCCCCCCCAGGAGGCTGGCGTGTTCTTCCTCTACCAGCACTCCTCCCTTCCGACCGACCCCCATGCCGCCCTAAAAAGTTTAGGCAGTCACGGGAAGTTGGGGGTGCCAGAAGTTCTGCTCCCTAGGTTTCCAGTCTGGGAGAATCCCTGTCCCACCTCTGTGGTACCCAGGTGTGTCTTTTGGGACTCAACCATCCTGACTTTTCTTGTGTGTCTGCTGTTGTCACTTGTATATCCTGTTGCCCAATTTCCTGGACCCCTCTGTTGGCTGCTCTCCTCCGGTCTCCCTGTGTCTCCATGTTCCAGAGGTCCAGCACCCCGACGCTTTTTTGGTGTAGGCCATGTTTTCCTGCTATAGCACGTGGACCCATACAACACACGCACACATGCTCCCTAGCACACATGCTCCCCTAGCCCGTGCCTGGCTCCTGGCTCCAAGGCCTGGGGAACAGAGCTTCATTGAGACACCCTGACGTCACCCCCCCCCCCATTCTCTCCACCAAAGCCAGGAACAGGCCCTCGTGTGTGCTCTGTCCGATGAGGAAAGCTGGTGTTGGGGTGGGTCTTGGGAGTGGGGAGGGTCCCCGCCAGGAGAAGGAGCCAGGGTCTTGACCCTGTGGGGTTGCTCCAGGAGCCTAGCAGAGTTCACATGGGGGCCTGGGACAGCTCCTGGAATGCGGTTTGAGGCCTTTCCAGAGCCCCCCCACCTCCTTTCCGAGTTCCCTTTGTGTTGCATGTAGTCTCTCTCACTCCCTCTCTTCTGCAAAGTTTATTTTTAGCCTCCTGCTCCCCCGCTCCCAGGACTGTCGCTGCACACACGTTGCCTGGTTACCGGGACACGGAGGCTGGGGCGGGTGGGCTGGGAAGGGTGGCTTTAATTTTGGGGGGAGGGTAGAAGTCAGTACATCTTCCCCCCACCCCCAGACTGATGTCTTCAGGGCTTCTGCCCACCCTATTGACCCTGGAAGCCCAGTTGGGGTATAAGTGAGGAGGAGCATGGAGCCCTGAGAAGGACCGGGAGCTTTTGGGGAGGGGGCTGGGAGGTGTCTGAAATTGGTAGTGTGGGCTTCTTGGTTTCTAAGGGTCTCTGGGCCAAGGGAGTCCCTGGGGTCTGGGCTTTTTTAAACAGGGTGTTTTCAGGTTGGGCACCTGGATTCCCAAGGTGGAAGGGATGCAAGGGTTCTTGAAAGGGGTTGTCAGGGTCTTCTGAAGGGAGCAGGGGCTGCTGGGGCAGAAACCTGGCTCTGATCAGCTGGACCCCTGAGGGGTGCTGGGATTTGTGAATGGAGTTGGGATTAGCCTTTCCTGGCCCAGGGGTCTGGGCCTACATTCTAGTAAGGGATGGGTTTGGAGGGGTTGGTCCCTGTGGGAACAGGAACCGCTGTTCCCCTGTGATCCCAAGGGGAAGGATCTACCTGGATTCCAGACAGGGGTGGAGGCTTTGGGCAAGCTCAGTATTGCCTGAGGCCTGGTTGTTACTTGCTTGAATGGAGGCCAAGGGCTGGCGATTGACCTGCAGTATGACCAGAGACATGGGACCCAGGCTCATCTTTATCTGTCCACCTTGGCCTTCTCTCTCTAGTGGCACCAGGGCCCCTGCCCTGCCTCCCTCCCTTCCTCTCCTTCCCTCCTCCCACCCCTCCATTACCGGCTGCCTAGTGCTGAATTATTGATGGCCCCTGATTACCCGGGGGTTTGGGAAATGACAACAACCGCAGCCCCCCCCACCCCCACCCCAGGCTGCCCACCCTCTCTAGGGACCAGCCAGCCCACCACCAACCTCTAGCCAAGGTTAATGCTGGGGGGCGGGCAGGCAGGTGGGCAAGGGAAAAGCAGAAGATGAGCAGGCAGCTGGGGGAAGAGGGCTCCAGCTAGGCCTGTTCAATGTCAAGGGCGGGGTGGGAGGTGGGGGACCTGCAGGCAGGCTGGGCCCGGATGCCTGGGTCTGGGGAGAGCAGTGCAGTATGGAGGGGTCCAGGACTTGGGGGGGAACTTTCAGACAGTCTGGGTTTCACTCTCCAGGGAAGACAGAAGTCTCTGTGTGTACAAACGCTGACCTCATCGTCAACCAACAACCCCACCCCTCCTGGTCCTTTTAAGGAAAAAAAAAAAAAAATTCCTCTTGGGTCGCGTGGAAGGGGTAGGGGCTCTTGTCAGGTCTAGGGGGAGGAGACAGTATATGTTCTTAGGAGGGGACTAGAGGACCTGGGAGAGGGTGGGGATGACTGGCTCTTAATGGTAGTGTGGTGGGTTTTGGGGGGGGGAGCTGTGCCCCAATCCGCCTGGCCACGTGTGTCTTTTAGCCGCCCCTTCCTGCCCCTCCCCCACTGGCAGCCCTACCCGCCAGCCTGGCTTGGTGCCTGGACCCCTGGCACTGGCCCCGGGGACCCGCCGCCGCCGGTTTCCTGTTTCTCCCGGTGTCGCCGGAGCAGGCTCCAGCCTCCCCTCCCCCCAGCTCCCATCTAGCCCCCCTCACATAGACAGACTGACACTGTCTCCCTCTTACCCAGATCTTGATTTGATCCCTAGAAGACAGATTTCCCCACATTGAGGGTGCAGTAGGAGGTGGACACTGAGGTTGGTAGGACCCAGAGGCTGGACTTTGCGTCCTGACCTGGGGCCACTCCCCTGTCTCTGTCCCCAGGGTTTGCCTTCCCGGACTGGGCCTACAAGCCGGAGTCTTCCCCGGGCTCCCGGCAGATCCAGCTGTGGCACTTTATCCTGGAGCTGCTACGGAAGGAGGAGTATCAGGGTGTCATCGCCTGGCAGGGGGACTACGGCGAATTTGTCATCAAGGACCCCGATGAGGTGGCTCGGCTCTGGGGCGTCCGCAAGTGCAAACCCCAGATGAATTATGACAAGCTGAGCCGGGCCCTGCGGTGAGGAGGGGACTCTGGAGGACAGTCTCCAGCTGATGTAGTGTTGGGGAGCCTGATTCATGGGAAGGGGCTTTGGGTTTGACTCGTGGTACTGCAAGTTTTAGCTGTGGGGCTTTGCGCAAGTTCTAAATTGTCTCAGCATTTGTAATCCAGGGGTGTCTTGATAGAATCCATGGGTATATCCTTTTGCCTGGCCCAGACCTGAGTGGGGAGACAGGGTCCCCATCCCCTAGAAACTTGATTTTTCTCATGTAGCTGTTGTATCATGGGCTCCCCTTTTTGAATCCTTTGCCTATACCAACCCTATGTTTTCTGTACCCACAGGTATTACTACAACAAACGCATTCTGCACAAGACCAAGGGGAAACGATTCACCTACAAGTTCAACTTCAACAAACTGGTGCTGGTTAATTACCCTTTCATTGATGTGGGGTTGGCTGGTGAGTATAGGGCTGGGGCTATGGCCTTGGAGGAAGGAGAGGGTTTATTCGTTCATCCAGTCTGGCCAAAGGCTCTGACACGGAACTTCTCTCTTGCCAGGGGGTGCGGTACCCCAGAGCGCCCCACCAGTGCCATCGGGTGGCAGCCACTTCCGCTTCCCCCCCTCCACGCCCTCTGAGGTGCTGTCCCCCACTGAGGATCCTCGCTCCCCACCTGCCTGCTCTTCATCCTCATCCTCCCTCTTCTCGGCTGTGGTAGCCCGCCGACTGGGCCGGGGCTCGGTCAGCGACTGTAGTGATGGCACCTCAGAGTTGGAGGAGCCCCTGGGAGAGGATCCCCGGGCCCGACCGCCTGGCCCACCAGAACTGGGTGCCTTCCGTGGCCCCCCGCTGGCCCGCCTGCCCCATGACCCTGGTGTCTTTCGTGTCTATCCCCGGCCCCGGGGTGGTCCAGAGCCCCTCAGTCCCTTCCCTGTGTCACCCCTAGCTGGACCTGGCTCCCTGCTACCCCCTCAGCTCTCACCGGCTCTGCCCATGACGCCCACCCACCTGGCCTACACACCCTCACCCACTCTGAGCCCTATGTACCCCGGTGGTGGCGGGGGTCCCAGTGGCTCAGGGGGAGGTTCCCATTTCTCCTTCAGCCCCGAGGACATGAAACGGTACCTACAGGCCCACACCCAAAGTGTCTACAACTATCACCTCAGCCCCCGCGCCTTTCTGCACTATCCTGGGCTGGTGGTACCTCAGCCCCAGCGTCCTGACAAGTGCCCACTGCCTCCCCTGGCCCCTGAGACCCCACCGGTCCCCTCCTCGGCTTCGTCCTCCTCTTCTTCCTCTTCCTCCCCATTCAAGTTTAAGCTCCAGCCGCCCCCACTAGGACGCCGCCAGCGGGCAGCTGGGGAGAAGGCTCTAGCAGGTGCTGACAAGAGTGCCGTTGGTCCAGGCCGATTGGGTGAGGGGGCAGGGGCCTTGGTACCACCACCGCCACCGCCACAGATCAAGGTGGAGCCCATCTCAGAAGGCGAGTCCGAGGAGGTGGAGGTGACTGATATCAGCGATGAGGATGAGGAAGATGGCGAGGTGTTCAAGACCCCCCGAGCCCCGCCTGCACCCCCCAAGCCGGAGCCCGGCGAGGCACCTGGGGCAGCCCAATGCATGCCCCTCAAGCTGCGCTTTAAGCGGCGTTGGAGTGAGGACTGTCGCCTGGAGGGGGGTGGGGGCACCACTGGTGGCCTGGAGGATGAGGGTGAGGACAAGAAGGTGCGTGGGGAGGGGCCTGGGGAGGCTGGGGGACCCCTCACCCCAAGACGGGTGAGCTCTGATCTCCAGCACGCCACGGCCCAGCTCTCGCTGGAACCCCGTGATTCCTGAGGGCTGTGGACTGTGTTCCTCCACCCCAATGCTTTTGCTGCCTTAACCGCCCCCCCTGCCCCCCAGTGCCCTGGAGGTGAGGGCAGCTCAAGTCCCTTCCCTGCCTCCTATCGCTCCCCTGCCCACATTTTGTATAAAACTTTTTTTTTAAATGGTGGGGGTGGGTGGGTGCCCAGGGCTGTCTCCTGATACTCTGGGGTAGTGGTGGGCGGGAGGAGGGAGGGAGAGGTGAGGGAGGTAAGGGGGGGAGGCCACCTCCGTTCTGGGAATTTTTATTTGAACTGGGGCTTCTGCCTCAATACCCAGCAACTTTTTTTTATTACAATCGAGTAGGAAGTCAAGCCGTGTCTCGTGGTCCCCTGCCTCTCCACTCCACTTTGTCCCCAGCTGGTCCCTGTCTTCCCTGCCCCTTCAGGGGCCATGAGTGCCTGGGTTTGTCATACCCGCTAAGGTCGCAACAGGGGAGGGAGGGACAGTTTTATGATGAACCAAAAATTCCGTTGGGGGGAAGGGAGGGGATGGAGGTAGGTGAGGGGTGCCACCCATGGGCCACAAATTTCTTCAAGTGCCTGCTATTCCTCTCCTGCTCCCCACCCCAGCTCCCCACCCCAGCACGGGTCCAGCCCCTTCACCTCCTGCTGCTCTTAGGACTGGCCCCTGGGCAGGTGGGTGGGGGTGGGTAGAAAGGGGGTACCCTGAAACCAAACTGGAAACCCCCTCTGCCTCCCAGCTGGGGCCCCTGGGTTGGGGTGGGGGGTTGTGGTCAAGCCTTATTCTGTATTGGGAATGGGAGGGGGTGATAGGGAGGGAGTGGGCGGTTGGAAGGGGATGCTGGAAAATGTATTCAAACAATAAAACTTTGGAACTTTTGATTCAGTTATCTGTTCTGGGTACTGAGTCTTGTCATCACAGGGCCTAACCTAGTCTGAATGGGTCAAATCTAGGCCTTGAAAGTGACCTCTTTGCCTCAGGAACATGTAACCCCTTGGGGGCCAGTGACTTCAGGTCTGGGCTCTCTTTGTTGTTTTCTCCCATGGGTTTGGGTCCTTTGCCTGTCCTGCAAGTGCTTTAGACTCATGGCTACCTCTGTTGCTCTTGCTCTTCTGGTCGCCTCAAAAGTCTTTCCTCGCTGGCTCTGAGTCCTCGTATCCCCAGGCCTCTAGTGAAGGACACACTGGAGTTCAGTGGTTCCACATAGTAAACACTGGACTGTGAATCACAAGGTTTGCAGTTTGAGCCCACCAGCTGCTTGGGAAAAAGATGAGGCTTTCTGCTCTTCACAAGAGTCCTGGTGTGGTGCTGTGGGCTAATGCTCTGTACTGTAATGTTGCTTTGAACTGCAAGGGCAGCCGTTCAAGCTCACCTTGGAAACCCTATGCAGGGTCACTATGAGTTGGAACCAACACTATGATACTTAACTAGTGAGGGCCAGAGGCACTTGTGCATCCTACTCACATCTCACTCCCTAGGATACTTCTGAACTAATCTAGGAATCCTTGGAGACAAGTTCTGAAATGTCTTGAAATGTAGACCTCCAGGGTACCTGGTGATCTTTAGGTCAAACCCTGGGAAACACTCCCAGCTAGCAAGTTGGGAAGAGACAGGCTCTGTAACCACTGTGGTTACTTTGGCCCCAGCACTTAGTGAGGCGCTCTGTTGTCTCCAACATTGACCAAGGTCTGGGTAACCAGCTCAGTGAAATGACTTGCCCAAGACCAAGAGGCTGTAGGAAGCAGAGCCGGGATTTTTAAAGCAAAAGTAGATCTTCAAAAGCCCTGTGTTCTTTCAACAAGTCCTTTGTATTTTCCTTGAAGCCAAGATGACTGGATCACAATAGGAACTGAGGCTGATCACAGGATCTAGAAACCAAGATGAGCGAGCTCTGTAGGATCAGGAGTAAAATAGAGAATCCAGGCAGCAAGTTCCCTTAGTAACAAACCCTTCAGTGCAGGTGAGGTCCATAGGACCCAGAGAAAGCAAGGGGCTTCCCCAAGGTCTTGGGATTTGGGGCTTAGAGCCTATTGGGTTGCCTTCAGTTTGAAACCCCATTCTGTGCAAGCCCAAGGGGGTTGGAACATTGGGCAACTTCTACCCACTCTCCTTAAACCTCATCTCATGCCAGCCCAGGGTGGGTGGTCCTAGATAATGGTTGGCAGTGAAGAGGATGGAGGGATGGAGTTACTGGCGAGAAACCAAGGCTCTTATGGTGGCCTGCGGGCAACTGCTCCCTCTCCTGGGTGATGTAAGTCATTCCCTGGGGTGGGGGCTGCTGGGAGCCTGCACTAGGTTATTTCTGGAAGTTGGGCTGAGGCATGTCTCCTAGCAACACAGATGCCACTGAGGAGTTATTGGTGGTAGTGTGGTAGAGAAAGGGAGATGTTACTGGTGGAAGGGGTAGGACCCTTATCCCCTAAAGAGTGCCTTTAAAATACTGCTAACCAAATCTGACATGGATTCAAAAGTTTCCAGCTCTGTCAGATCATGGTCCACCTGCTTGTCCCAGACTCTGGTAAGGGGATGTCCGATGACATGTGGCCTTGACTACTTCAGCAGTACCCTGAATCTTGGATCTATCCACAGGCTTGAAATGCTAAGCTCCTGCCGTCGAGTTGTTTCCGACCCATAGCGACCCTGTATAGGGTTTCCAAGGAGCAGCTGGTGAGCTTGAACCGCCGACCTTGCAGTTCAAATGGCTTTGCAGTCTGGCTCATTAACCCACAGCGCAACACCAGGACTCCTAGCAGAAGGTTCTTAATGGATCTTTCATGATCGGTACATATTTATCACATCAGAGATCCTTTTAACACTTGTAGTCCCCAGCACCTCCAAACAGCCGATACTTCTGCTGCTTCACAACCATCCCAGAGATGCCTCAATAACCAGTGGTTTCACATCAAAGATCTTTTACAGTTCCCTCAAATTTCTCTACTTGTCCCCAGTAATTGCTCTCAGGTGCCTATAGCCTATCAAAGACCCTTTCTCCTCTGCACTCCCCTCAAACCTTCCTGATACACTCAGCACCCTCCGAGACACAACCTAGCCCCACACCTGTCTCCAAACGGTCTCAGACCCTACAAATATCCTAATTCCTTCAGACTTCCAAAAACTCCAATTCGCTCAGTAGCGGTTGCCCACGCGGAGCCCACAGCGTAAGTTCTGGCTGTTAATTTAACCGCTGATCCCTTGTTCTGCTCTGCCGGCCTTCATGGAGTCCCTGGTTCCTCGTGTTTTCCAGGTCTTGGGGCTCAGCTCAGAGTTTTACTTTTCGACTCCCAGCTGCCGTCAGGGGGCAGTACGTACCGCTTGTCCGAGAAACTACAAATCCTAGAAACTCATTTAGCTAGCTGTGCGTGATGCAGTCGCATGCCTTGAGAGAAACGGAACGTGTCAGGGTTTTGCCTTCTGGATAATGTAGTTTGAAAAGGTTTTAGCGCTGAAGTCAATCTCGCCTCAAGGAGGAGCTGTGTCCTCTGGGAATTACAGTGAACATCGAGTGTATGAGATTTTCTTTAGGCTTCAGAAAAAAAATTTACTGTTAATATGAACGCAGGCTTGGATCAGAATGAAGTCCAGACACTTCACTTCCCACCATTCCACGAGGTGGGAGGGGCCAAGGGCGCTTTCACTTGATTCCAAGTGGTGTAGTTGGGATACACCCCCTCCACCCATCCATCCAGCAGCGTCCTCTAGGCCTACTCTCCTTCCCATTTAATTGTTAAATTGTTAAAAGCCATTGAGTGGATTTTGACTCAAAGCGACGCTGTATAGGGTTTCCAAGGAGTGGCTAGTGAGCTTGAACCACCGACCTTGAGGTTCAAACCAACCTTGCAGTCCAGCGCATTAACCCATACCAGGACACCAAATTGTTAAATGGGGTAATTCAAAAGACACAAAGCCCCAGGCTATTCCTTGCAGCTGGCTTCTCTCTGACCTTTTAGCAAGTGGGAAGATGCAAAGAGTTGAGTAGGAGACTTAAAACAAATTCTATTCCCATCTTTTTTTAAAAAAAGTTTTTATTGTGAATTGAGTGAAGATTTAGAGATCATCAGTGTTACAGTCAACAAATGATACATTCAATTTCATCTTGATTGCAATTCCCTCAATTTAACATTACTTATCCTACTTCCTTCCACTGATTTTTGATTCTAGTCTTCCTTTCCCAGCCCTTCTGAATTTTGTCCATAGGTAAATGCTGCCCTTTCAATTGCAAATGATTGATCTTTCTATGATGTGTGTACTTCCCTAAGGTTGTTGTCTCACCTATTACCTGTCTATTGCTTGTCTGAAAATTGAGCCACCAGGCGAGTTCAGTTCCAGACTGAAGTGAGACCATTTTGAGCTTTGTTCCACATTTTCTCTCACTCTATCCAGGGCCTTCTAATGTGACTGCCCTCTTCAGAGCAGTTGGTAATGGTAGCCAGGCACCATCTAGATCTTCTAGTCTCAAGGTTGTGGAGACTGACGTTGGTTCCCGTGGTCCATTAGTGTGCTGGACTTCAAGCATCTTCTATTTTTATCACTTTTCTTTCCTCAGGAAACAGACCAATAAGGGCACCTTGTTGTTGTTAAGTCGTTGTTAAGTGAGTGACTAGTGGGTTTGAACCGCTGAACCTTTCAGTTAGTAGGTTAGTGCTTATCCTACAGCGCCACACCAGGGCTCCTTTTGTGAACTATGCTACGCCAATCGCCCATATTCCCTTTTTTTTTTTTTTTAAGAGAGAAAAAAGAGTTTTATTAGAAGATGCTGCCAGCAGGGCCCCATCTCTTTTAACATTCTCGGCTCAGCTTCTTGGTGTGACCCATATTAGAAAAAGCTACACCTTACCTGGAGACTGTAGGGTTTTGAGAGACTTTTGTTTCCGAACTCCTTTGCAGGGCGGGGATAACTTTTTTTTTCTACCTAGAACTTGAGTGCTTGGAGTCCATTTTCCAAAGTCCTCCAATCGACCCCCAATCGACTTTAGCACTTTCTTGGGTCTTGGGGAACTGGGAAGGAGGCGCTGAAACACATTTCATTATCTCTGGGGCTCAGCCGCCTGTCACCATTCCAACACACGCCCACAGTGGTAACCATCGGACTCCATTTCCCGGCAAGCCGCTGCAGTCTCACAATCAGGCCAGGACTATTCCCCAGCATGCTTCGTTCTCCTCCCCTTTTCCCCCCTCCCGCCAGTCAATGGGAAGGCTACCTTGAACTTCAATTCCCAGAAGTCACCACGCCTCGTGTAAACTGCGTTAAAGTCTTGGTGTCGACTACATTTCCCGATAGGAACTGCGGCTCAGCGTACAGGGAAGAGGTGGGCGTTCCTACTCCATTTCCTAGCCTATCTCCGGATTGCAGTTTCCATTGGGGCTGAGGAAGCACACAGGACTCCATTTCCCGGCATGCTTTGGGAACTGCATTACATCCGCAATGCGGAGAGGGCGTGGCGACGACTCCTTTCCCGGTATGCTCCTGGCGCCAGTACACCATCTGTAATAAGTGCGCTACTGGACTCCACTTCCCGGCATGCATCAGGCCTACTAATTTACACGGTTCACTGACGCAATAGCTGCGACTGTGTTTCTGAGGTACCTTTCGATTTACCATTGGCATAGGGTAATGAGTGTGGGGCTCTGATTATATTTCACAAAACGCTTCAGGTTCCACCGTCTGTAGTCGATCAATGAATTACCCAGGACTTTTATTTCCCAACGTGCAGCGCGATCCGTTATCCCAGCTGTCAACTTTGAGGCCTTCGTGAACTCCATTTCCCGACGTACTACGCGGCCCTCGGTACGGCCCGCGGGCTGAGGGCGGTGACAGCAACGCGCAAGGCAGGCGGACTGCATCTCCCGACGTGCCCCGAGGCGGGCGCTGGGCCGGAGCCCGAGCGGCGCGGCCTGGAGGAGGCCGGAGCCCTGAGGAGGCGGCGGCAGCAGTAGCAGAGGGGACAGCCCGGGCAGCCCGAGCCCCGTGGCCTGGGCCTGCGCTCGGCGCCATGAGCGGCGGCGCGCCTTCGGGAGCCGGCCCTGGGGGCTCGGGCCGGGCGCGGACCAGCTCGTTCGCGGAGCCGGGAGGCGGAGGCGGAGGCGGTGGTGGCGGCCCGGGGGGCTCGGCCTCCGGTCCGGGCGGCAGCAGCGGCGGGAAGGCATCGGTCGGGGCCATGGGTGGGGGCGTGGGGACCTCGAGCTCCGGGGGTGGCCCCAGCGGCAGCGGCGGAGGAAGCAGCGGCGGCCCCGGCGCGGGCACCAGCTTCCCGCCGCCCGGAGTGAAGCTGGGCCGTGAGTACTGGCGGAGTCTGTGGGAGGTGGTCCTTTCAGTACTCATCAGGTTCCTTCCTGTACCCTGAGGTCACTGTGTCGCTCAAAACTGGGGTTTGAGCTTTCCCCCTCCCAGAGAAATCGATTTTAGGGTCACCATCACTTTGGAGTTCAGGATTAGAATTACTAACCCTCAAAGAAACGGGCCGCACTCTCTGTTTTAACACGACCAATGTTTTGGGTTCTTGAGTCTTAAAAAAACAGGGTTGTGACATTCCTATAGGGAAAAGGATCAGGGGTCAATGCCGCTTGCAAATGAGGGTCTAAAAGGTCATTGTCTTCTACGAAAACAAGGGTAAGGTTGCCATCCCCCAAAAAGGGACATCTGAATTTGCTTTACCTCAGAATGGGGAGTTAGATTCAATATCATTTAGAGACAGGGATTTGGGGGTTCTGTACCCCTAAAAAACAGGGCTAGGGTTTTCTAATCCTGATAACCAGGTCATCTTCCCTTTTAAAACTCCAGGTTTGGCATCGTCACTAGCCCAGAATCATACAACTGTACCCTCGATGGTGGAAATGATTGGGATTGCTCTTTAGAAATAGGAACAGGTGTCACCAGTCCCCTAAACCAGGGAATGATCATCCCCATTCCCTTCAAATCCATAGTTAACTGTTAAAGAACATAGATTGGTGAGCTTTTGGTTCCTCACAGTCCTTAGAATATGGAGCTTATGTCATAGTTCTCTTCGTTATTCTGGGGCATGGTGGTGTTGGATAAGAAAAAAGTCATGTCAGATCATCTCCCTCCAAAAGAGAATCAGATGTTACTGGGGCCTCAAGTGAATTGGAGTTAGCAATTCTCCAAAAAAAAAAAAAGGAGGGGAGCATCTCTGTTCCCCAAGAGTGGCTCCAAAGTATGGTGCTCTCTTCAGAACATGAGCATCAGGAAAGGGAACTTTTTGCTAAAGAACTGAGGCTGAGCCAACCTTGAGTCCAGAGATTTCAGTTTGCTGTTCTCACCGTTTGGTGCTTATCTGTTAGGGGGGAACTTGGGGCTCTGGACCACCCAGTCAGGTTAGTACTTTTTGCAAGCCAAAAGTATATGGATAAAGGCGTAACTCCTTCAAAAGTGAGCGTCAGGGCACTGCCCCTCCTATCGAGAGGGGTCACTCATATATGTCATCAAGAACCAGTGGTGAAGTGACCAGCTCTGCCAGGTAGGGCTTAAGAGATCACTAGGACCCAAGCTATGAGCAACTAAAAGTTAGTGCTTACCCAAAGTAGGAATACCATGGGATGGTGTTGGTTGTTCAGGCTCGTCAACTCAGTTTCACCTCATAGTGACCCTGTATAGAGTTTCTGAGGCTCTAAATCTTTGTGGGAGCAGAAAGTTTCATCTTTCTACTGTGGAACAGCTGGTGGGCTCGAACTGCTGACCTTGTGGTTTGGTTTGCAGTCCAGTACTTATCCTACAGAGCCTTACTGTTCCCCTTAAGCGGAAGAACTTTACCCCAAACAGGAGAGAGAGGTCAGTAAACCCAGAGTGGACAAATTCAACTGAGGGACCAGCCATTTGTTGCTTTTTAGAAGTAGGAATGACTGGTTACTGACTTTTGCATGGCAAAGAGGTTAGGTGGTTAGGTGTCAATACCCACCCCACCCCCCCATGGAAGGAGGGAGGATTTAGGATTTCACAAAGGGAAAAAGGGACAGATTACTGGGATGGTTCTAGTGTCCACCTTTTCTTCAGGAGAGGGAAGGAACCAAGAGGCCTCCTCCTCCCCACAGCTCTAGAATGGGGTGACCAAGTGGATCATGCATCCCCTTTGTCCTTCAGGTGACAGCGGGAAAGTGACCACAGTGGTAGCCACCCTAGGCCAGGGTCCAGAGCGCTCGCAGGAAGTGGCTTACACAGACATCAAAGTGATTGGTAATGGCTCTTTTGGGGTCGTGTACCAGGCACGGCTGGCTGAGACTGGGGAACTGGTGGCCATCAAGAAGGTTCTCCAGGACAAGAGGTTCAAGGTACCTGGGCGTGGGAAGTGGGGAGGAGGATTTGAGGAGTGGGCATAGGAGAGAGAGCCCTGGGGTTTCAGAGGGGTCTGATCCTGGCCCAGAGGAGAAAGGGATAAAGAAAAGAATTGGGGGTGGGGGTTCCTGGGAGATGGGACACGTTTGTTGAGTATGCAGTGTGCAGAGGTGCAGAGGATTTGTATACTGGGCTGCCGGCCGACCAACAGACAGGGTTGTGGTTGAATCCACCCAGCAGCGCCTCAGAAAGACAGGTCTGCTAGTCGGCTTCTCTAAAGATGACATCAGGTGCCGTCAAGTTAGTTTCCATTTGTAGTAATCCTGTATAGGGTTTCTGAGAAGCAACTGGTAAGTTTGAACATGCGACCTTGTGGTTCGCAGTCCAGTGCTGGTCCCACAGCACTATACCAGAAGTCCTCTAAGAAAAACCCTGCAGGGCTCATTTCTTCTGTGTAACACCTGCTTTATAGGCAAGCTCTCAGCTAAGTTACATATTGATTTGCTGAAGGTTGGTAACTGTTGTTATTCCCATTCTAAGTAAGCAGAAACTAAGACACTCAGATAAGTGAATTGCTCTAGGCCATGTAGTAATTGCCTAAGTCAAGACTGGCATGGGCCCTGATTCCCAGGCCCTGCACCGTAACCTCTAGTCACACTTCTTCCCAGAGGAGAGAGAAAGCAGCAGGACAGTGGAGGCCGGCTCTGCCTCAGACACTTGAAGAGTGTGCTCTAGATTCACCAAAGCTAACAAAAAACCCAAACTTAACTACCATTAAGTCGATTTTGACTTATAGGCACTGGTAGGTCTGAACCACTGACCTTGAGGTTAGCAACCCAACACTTAAGGCACTGTGCCACCAGGCCTCCTTTGTTCCCTTTGAAGGAAGCCCTTCCCCCATTCATTTAAAGGTGTCCTAGGAGCTGGTGAAGATGCATGGAACTAGAAGATGGAGGAGAAGGAAGGAGAGGCAGAACTGGGGTTTGAAAAACTGACATGTTGCAGCCTGGGAGGGGGACACAGTCAGGTCCTGGGTCCTTAGGGCAGGGAGCCAATCAGAATTTGATTAGAGTCGAGTCCCTGAAGTGAGAGGGAGTCTGGAGGCAGAGTGTTTTGAGACCTGCAGAGAGGAACAGAGAAATGGAGAGACTGTTGAGATTGGCCTCCTGGGAGGAGACTGAGACCTGCATCCTTTTTGGAGAGGTGAAGATTGGAATTCTGGGGTCTGGGATCCAAATGAGGGTTCAAGGATGCTTCCAGATGCTTCTAATGGAAGCCATAGGGGGTTACGGGGACAGGAATGAATGAACTGAATGGCTGCTTCTCATATCTGTCACTTGTGCCATGTGGCCAGATCTGAATTTTCAAGAGAAACTGGAAATCTGAATATGTATGTGGACGTCTTGATTTTTGAGTCGTCAACCATAAATTGACATTTTAAAAACGTGGCCAAAGAAAACCCATCTACATTCTGGGTTTGGCTCCCAGGTCTCCAGTTTGTGTGTGAAGGGAATGAGCAGTGGGGGTGAGGAGCTTGGGGATGCCCCCGAGGGGCCTTAGAACTGGCAGAGAGGGAACAGCAGTGGGGAGGGGAGGCGGGAGAAGAGTGGGCTGTACTCTGAGGCATTTTCCTTTGCCCTCAAGAACCGAGAGCTGCAGATTATGCGGAAGCTGGATCACTGCAACATTGTGAGGCTGAGATACTTTTTCTACTCCAGTGGAGAGAAGGTGGGACCTGGGGCTGGATGCTCTCCCTGACTCCACCCATTATCCCGCCTGCCTTTGCCCTGACTGTGCCCTGCCAGCCTTCCCTTCCCCCTTCCTCACTTTCCTCTCAAGATGCCTCTCTTCTTTCCTTTGCTCTCTGCAGAAAGATGAGCTTTACCTAAATCTGGTGCTGGAATATGTGCCCGAGACGGTGTACCGTGTGGCCCGCCATTTCACCAAGGCCAAGTTGATCATCCCTATCATCTACGTCAAGGTGGGTGGGCGGGCAGGTTCTGAGATGCAGGCCCAGAAATCCTGGGGCTCCAGACCCTCTTGCCTTCTTCTCTGTGTCTGTAGGCCTGTGGTCCTCACTTTCACCTTGTACATGTGGTCCCCTCCTCAAGAAGTGAAGCATGCCTAACTCAAGGGAAGGGTCAGGGTGGCTCAGCCCAGGAAGGTGGGCTGCCTAGAAGTCCAAGGAGGTTGCAAGGCTGCTTGAAAGCTGCTCGGTCCATACTGGAGCCCAGTGGTTGGTGGGGTATCAAGAATGCTGACCAAGACATTGAGGCCAGTGTCCAGGCTTTGGAAGCCTTGGCAGGCAGATGGGCATGGCAAGGAAGTTAGGGTTGGAGAAAGGTTCATGTCCACAGTGCCAGGAATACATCTTCATTCCTCAAGTGTACACTTGTTTCCTGGGTCCCTAGGTGGTTTTCAATGGATGAATAAATGAATGTATGAATGGACCCATGGCTCTGATGAGCTGCGTGGGGAGGAGGTGGGTGGGTTCCAGCTGCTCTTCATTGGGTGAGCTGATAGGGGCTCTACTGGTTGCTGTTGAACTTCGCCCAGGAGGGGAATTGGTGCGGTTAGTGACTAAGCTCTGGGGCTGCCTGCATCCTGGCCAGTGCTGAGCAATTCCAGGGGCACACTTGACCCTCAACTCACGCCATTTGGTGGGGTAGAAAAGCAGAAACTGACTAGTGACCTCCATATTGGAGGGAAGCAAAGAGGGCAACCCAGGTGGCTTTGAGCTCCGCCTGGGCCTGGTTAAGGGATGAGGCGGATCAAGTAGGGTTTCCATAAGGAGACCAGGTGTGTGGAGGAAACGCAGGGGAAGGAACTGGGGAAGCAGCTGGGAATGTTTCTGGGTTTGGCCCCATCCTAGTCCTTGAGGGATACAGCACTGACTGGTCAAAACACACATTTCCCTGTTTTCTGGGGGAGGAAGAAGAGTGGCAGGAAAATGGAGCTGGAGAGGGGCTGGGTGGTGGGTGGTTTTGACTGAGTGCTTCCTTTAGGCTGGGCTTTTGGTTAGGGTACTCGAGTGCTGTCTTACCAGTTTGCTTTATAATAAGGCCTGACTAATTCATCCGGCTTCTGACACGTGTGGCTCTAGCAGTAGGTCCCAAACTGGCCTGGGACCCGCATCAGCATCCACTTCCCGGGAACTTGTTGCCACTGCACACTCTCAGGCCCTGCCCTGGATCTGCTGAGTCAGAATCCCTGGGGGTGGGGCCCAGCAGTCAGCACTTTCTCCAGCCCTCCCTCCACGGGAATCTGCTGCCCACTAGGTGTGAGAACCAAGGCTTCTCTGGAGGGTGTGGGGGAGAGAAGGGGGACAGTCAGGTGTAGGCACGCGATGTGGGGAGAGCCATGCTGGAGCTCTGCTGTCCCCTGCCCAGGTGTACATGTACCAGCTCTTCCGGAGCTTGGCCTATATCCACTCCCAGGGGGTGTGCCACCGTGACATCAAACCCCAGAACCTGCTGGTGGACCCTGACACCGCCGTCCTCAAGCTCTGTGACTTTGGCAGGTGGGCATGCTGGGTGACTCAAGGGGCAAGGTGGGGGGACCCCAACCCTTGCCCGTGTTTACTTTTGCCTTTCTCTTCTCACAGTGCAAAGCAGTTGGTCCGAGGGGAACCCAATGTCTCCTATATTTGTTCTCGCTACTACCGGGCCCCGGAGCTCATCTTTGGAGCCACTGATTACACCTCGTCCATCGGTTAGATTTGCGGGTGGTTGGACTTTCTGGGTGCCATATGCTGGCTTGGAGATGGGAGCAGAGCACCTGTGGTTTTAGTTAGGCCCCACAAACTTATGAGGCTGATGCTGGGACATGTAAGGCTGCTTGCTGGGGTGTCACACGGCTGGGGCTTGGCAGGGCTGGAGTGGCAAGCTGACCTGACTGGCTCTGGGGCCTCCTGGTGGTTCACCCCTCTCAGCCAGCTGGGAGGGGCTGGCAGTGACCTTGGGGAAAATTGGGAGAGGGAAGCTCTACCACCAGCGTCCTCATGACTGCTCACAGGGCCTGCTGCCATCTCTGTGCAGCATGAGGGGCTGGGGGGTGAAAGGATTTGGGAGTGTGAGGAAGCGGGACTGGGGATTGTCCTGCAGGCAGCAGTGTCTAGGAGGTGAGAAAGGCAGTCTTGGAGTTAGGGCTCAAAGTCCACAGGTAGCTATTCCCGACCTGGTGGCCAGCGTGGGCCCAGTTTAGTCCATCTGTTGTGGTTAGAGCCAGTGCTAGGACCCCTGAGACAGGAGATAAGGGTGCAGCGAAGAGGGGCATGTGGGGTTCACAGCCTCACAGCCCAGGCCTGTCTTTTCCAAGCTGTGTGTGAACTCCGCTAGGCACTTCCTCTCTGAGCTGAGCTAATGGACTCCTGACACCTTGGGTTGGCCATGGGAAATAAATGAGGAGGGGGGAGAGTACCCAGCCTGGTTCTGACCCTCCGCCATTCCCTTTCAGATGTGTGGTCAGCAGGCTGTGTCCTGGCTGAACTCCTCCTGGGCCAGCCCATCTTTCCTGGGGACAGTGGGGTAGACCAGCTGGTGGAGATCATCAAGGTGAGGGTGTGACCTGGCGTGGTGCACAGTGGGCAGGGCTGAGGAGTAGGGGCCTTGTCTCTGACCTTCCTGTCTCTATAGGTGCTGGGAACACCAACCCGGGAACAGATTCGCGAGATGAACCCCAACTACACAGAGTTCAAGTTTCCCCAGATTAAAGCCCACCCCTGGACAAAGGTGGGACTAAGGGTTGTCTGGGGACCTGGTGACAGAATTGTGGCTTGGGAGGATTTGAACAAGGAGTAGTGGGTTAGGAACTCAGATGGATTGTAAAGTTCTTGAGATCCTACAAGTTAAACTCAGGACTCTCATTTTGAGGAAACAAAGGCTGATAGCTGGGTCCGCATGATAGAGTAATGAAAACTCTGCTCACGGAATACAAACGGACCTCTCTTCAGTGGTGCTGCCTTAGCTTCCTCATTTGAAAGTGGGTTTGTGGGAGCCAGGCTGTCACATTTGCAAGTGTGGCAACAGGCACGCCGAGGCCTCTTCTCAGCCCTCGTGACCTTATGTGTTCCTTCTCCAGGTGTTCAAATCTCGAACACCACCCGAGGCCATTGCGCTCTGCTCCAGCCTGCTGGAGTACACCCCGTCCTCGAGGCTCTCCCCACTGGAAGCCTGCGCCCACAGCTTCTTTGATGAACTTCGATGTCCCGGAACCCAACTCCCCAACAACCGCCCACTCCCCCCACTCTTCAATTTCAGTCCTGGCGGTGAGGGCACAGCCTGGGTTCCATGGATTGTGGAGAAGAGTACGGTGGTGAAGTCAGGAATGGGAAGCTGAGGGTGGGGTGTGAGGAAGGGCTCAGGGGAGATGCCCCCCCCCCCATCTTGGGAGAACTGAGCCTGCTATAAGCTCCGCTCCTTTGAAGAGCTGTGTGGTTAAGAA
Organism: Chrysochloris asiatica; assembly: GCF_000296735.1. Classification (NCBI taxonomy): domain Eukaryota; kingdom Metazoa; phylum Chordata; class Mammalia; order Afrosoricida; family Chrysochloridae; genus Chrysochloris; species Chrysochloris asiatica. The sequence continues at coordinate 3,329,809 of NW_006408686.1, forward strand.
TGTTCACAAACAACTGGTCCCCATTGGGTGCCCCCTAACCTTAACTGGGTTTCCAGATATCTTGCTCAGACACCACCCTGACTAGGCATGTCATCCCTGTCTCTAGAACTCTCCATCCAACCATCTCTCAACACCATTCTCATCCCACCTCATTTGAGGTCCCCCGCGGGCTCGGCCACCCTCACCCCGTCCTCACAAGGTAAGCTGAAAGCCACCTGCTGCGGGCCTGTGGGGGTGGTCTTGGTCAGTGTTCCATGTGTTTCGATTTGGATAGTGTGTCCCATGTTTCATGCAGATGTGCGTACTCTCCGTCTATACACACGCCTTCGGGTGTGTCTTTGATGCAGACTGGTGTATCCAATGAAGATGTCTGGCCTGCACAGACAGACAGTTGGATTTTTGTCCACATGCTTAGAAATTGGGGCCATTTCCTTGAAAAGTCTAGATTGCCTGTTTCTCTTGGGGAGGGAAGTCAGGGTGACCAGCACAGTTGGGGTATCCCACCCTCTCTCTGGGGACTGGCTCTCTGGTGTCATTCAGTTCCCAGCCCAGCCCTTTGGCCCTGAGGTTTGCAACCCTGGGCCTGAAGTGATAGCTTGACCTTTTCAATGTACCATCTCACACTGAATTCCTATTCTTGGTAGGCATGAAAACCAGTGGTTAACTGTCTTCCCCTTCCCTCCCTCAGCTTTAGGGGAGCCCAGGCTGGGCTCAGACCGGCAGCCGACTGATGCCACGGCCACCCTCACTAACTCTTCCTGAGGGCCCAGCAGCCACCCTGTTCCTGCCCTGGCTGGACCCCTAGACTAGGGGGCAGAGATAAATGAGCCCCTGTCTCCACCTCCAGTCCCTCCCTCACCAGCTTCACCCCTGGGGTGGGCTTTTTAAGAGGATTTTAACTGGTTGTGGGGAGGGAAGAGAAGGAAGGAAGGACGGGGTTGGGGGCATGAGGACCTCCTACCCTCTCGGCCCCCTCCCTTGTCCCCCAGGTCTCCACCTCCTCCAACCCCCCCTCTCCTATGTCCCTTGTAAATAGAACCAGACCAGTTCCTGCCTCTCCCCTGCCCTGCCCTGGCCCCCAGGTGTAAATAGATTGTTATAATTTTTTTCTTAAAGAAAACATTGATTCGCACCATCCAACCTGGCCCCCTCTCCCAGCTGTGTCTCCCCTCCTGTCTTCTGCCCCTAGGGTGTCCTCCCTCCTCTCCCCACCCTGGAGGGCCAGGGGAGTAGGGAGAGCTCCTGTCTTCGTTTCCACTGTAAGGTTTGCCTGTGTACAGACCTCCGTTCAATAAATTATTGGCATGAAAACCTGCTTCCTCATTGGTAACCTGTTTCATTTGAGGTGACAGGTGCCTCGAAGACAAGGGAGCAGGACGAGCAGCACGAGGCCTTTGCTGCAGCCCTGGTTACTGCTTTGCAAACTCAGCTCTCAGGCTGAGAACCTACTGGAGCCTGGGAGACACCTGCCCCATAGAGCTAGGCTAAGTCACGAGCTTCTGAGGGAGGGACTGTCCTCTGGACAAGTGAAAAAAATGGACCAGAGAGCTCAGAGCCACAGAGGTAAGTGGCAGTTACGACTTAAACAAAGGGTTGTCTGTCCCAAAGCTCAAGCTGCCTGCCTCTGCATGGGCCCAAGGGGACACAGGGCAGTGAGGGATCAGATTGGGAGTGGAAGAGCTAGATTCCTAAACTGTCATGGCCTTACCTTCTTAACAGGCAGCTGGTCTATCTCCCGGGGATACTGTAGGAACTCTGGGAAGGGCAGTGGCCAGATGGCCACGAGCTGAGGGAACTGCTGTGTGTTCCACATGGTGCCAGGCAGGCCTGGTGGCAGGGGCCTGCAGAGAAGCAGGGGGCAGGCTCTTCACTGAACTTCACTTAGGAAGGAAGAAGGGAGAACTGTTTCTAACACAGAGCAAAAGATGTCCAGGGACCATCCTGTGGGGCCCCAGGGTTCTCCAATGTGCTCACAGCAGCCTGGGCCATCTATGCTGCCCGTGACCGAACCGATCCTACCGTCGTCGCCTGCCCAGCACCTTCCCATATCTACCTTGTTTGTAAATTCACACTATGCAAGCATATTGTGGGCTGGGCCTCAGGTTCCTTCTCACATGCAGTCAGTCAGCAGGTCGGGGCACCCTCAAGACCTCTGTCCCAGCTTTGGTCCTGTGCTCTTCTCCTGGACTATACACATCTCTAGCTTCCCGCTGCCCCACTGTGACTCCAGAGTGAATTAGGACCCAGTTACGAGAGCCTTCACTGCCTCAAAGTTCTCAGCCTTCCAAGGTCTAGGCCTCCTGCCCTCCTTCCTCCTCGCCTGGCCTCTACCCAACTCACATCCAGCCCTGACCATGTCACAATCATCACTCATCCGCTTCCCCTTAGGGAGGGAAGGATTGTCGTCCTTCTAGGTGCTAGAAAATCCCCCAGCCCACTGTTCCTCTGACCGCCTGCCCTTGCACTGGCTTCAAGTCTCGAAACAATCACTCAGGACAATATTGGTACTAATCTCAACAAGAGACCACCGGCAAGTCTGTTCCTCAGTTTCCTCATCTGAGCCCTCTCACAGCCCTGCTGGGATCACATGTGCAGCACTAAGAGTGGGGTTGTTGCACACAGACCTGTTGCCATTGGGTCGATCCTGACTTGGTGACCTCATGGGACAGAGGAGGACAGTCCCACAGGGTCTCCAAGGGTGAACAGATGCCTCTGAATGATGGTTTTGCCAAAGACTAGTGAAAATACCAGACTGCCACAAGTACAAACAACTCTGTCCAGGGTGGTGAACTTCATCTCATACCCTCTGGACATGTGATCAGGAAAGACCCTCTGCTTAATGCTGCTGCTGTGGGCCGTGGAGTTGGTTCTGACTCATAGTGACCCTGTACAGGGTTTCTGAGGCTGTAAATCTTTATGGGAGCAGCAGAAAGCCTCATTTTTCTCCCACGGAACAGCTGGTAGTTTCGAACTGCTGACCTTGCGGTTCGTAACCACTACGCTACCAGAGCGCCAGAAGAAGATGGGCTGACACGGTGACTACAATACAGACTCAGACAGTAATGACTGAGGAAGGCGCAAGACCCGCAGTGGTTCATTCTGTCGTGTGCAGGTTCGTTAAGGATCAGAACCAACTTGATGGCATTTAACAGTAATATTTATGGAGATAAGACGGCCAGGTCTTTCTTCCAGAGCACTTGGTGGGCTTGAACTGCAGACCTTTTGGTTCATAGCTGAGTGCTTAACCACTGTGCCACCAGGGCACCTTCACAACTGTGAAGAATTCGGTGGTTTCCAAATGTATCTCAAACCCCTCCCCTGCCATGCCAGGCTGTCTGCCTGGGATGTCCTAGGACGTCTACTGGCCCTAGTAAAGTCCTAGGAGTCCTGGGGTGGTGCTGCAAGATAATGTGCTGGACTGCAAGGTCAGTTTGAACCACAGGCCAGCAGTTCAAACCTACCAGTTGCTCCTTGGGAACCCTACACAGGGTCACCATGGATCGGAAACAACTTGACGGCACTTAAACAGCAACAGTAGAGTCCACAGGAGCCCGGGTGGTGCTGTAGGATTAGTAGTGAACTGCTAAACACAAGGTTGTCAATTCAAACTCACTATCTACTTTCTCAGAGAAAGAGGAGGCTGTCTGCTCCTAAAATTATTTCGTTTCGGAAACCCTGTACAGGGTTGCTGTGAGTCCGAATCGATTGGAAGCTGAGTTAAGTTTTTATTTTGAATTAAGTCCTTCTGTTTCTTCAAGGACTACCTCCTCTAGGAAGTCTTTTCCGACTTCTGACTCCCTGCTCTGGAGCTCCCCTGCCCCTGCCCAGCGGAGCCTGAGAATCCTGACTTGCGATCTGTTGGACCCCCAGGGCAGGGGCTCTCTGGCTCCCAGCCTTTGCCAGTATGAGGGTGGGTGGCCTTAGAGCACACGCGCAGTATGAACAGATGAGATGCCCATGGACACCGAGGCAATCTACTCATGTGTGCCTCCCACCAGTCGTCCTGGAGAGATGTGTCTGTCTGCTCATGCCTGGGTCTTCCATATCACCCAGTATGGAGCCAAGACCCTGGGGCTCTAGATCTCTCTCCTACACGGTCAGCACCCAGAAGTCAGGTGCTGTCCCCACCAGGCAGAGCTGCATCCTGGACACCCAAAGTCCAGGGAAGGCTAGGGCAGGGGGCACACAGGGAATCGCAGACCTGGCACCAGAGTGACGCGGCACCGAGGGCCTCAGTAAAGCCAGCTCTGTTGCTCGGCTGTGTGACCTGGGAAAAATCACATGAACACTCAGAACATTGGTGTCTCCTCGGGCAGGGCAAAGTGGTAACAGAAATCTGTTCTGAGAAGTTGGTGGGTCAGAGCCACGGTGGTCCCTGACACATGACAGCTGCCAGATCAGCTTTCTCCCCAGAGGTACCCAAACTCCAGGCTGTGATCAAACCCTTTTATTATTACTCTCGGGCTGTAATCACACAAAGGTTGTGTCCAACTGCAATAGTCCACCGGCCTCGCTGGCCCCCAGTGCAGCCTGACACAACTGCAGTGTGTCCTCGAGGGCCAGGGGCTGGGACGTCTCGATGATGGCGATGGTCTCCCCCAGTTCAGTACACATGATAGTCTGCTGGGGCTCAGGGGGCAGAGGTGGGCCGGGAGGTGGGGATCTGGGCGGCTGGAGGGCAGCAGTCCGGGCTCGGGCATGGACCCGCTGATGTAGACGCAGGCCAGCCATGGCGCGGAACCACCGCCCACAGGTTGCGCAGTAGTAGGGGCTCTTGTAGAGTCCAGCCATGGAGAGGCGAGGGGCGCGGGCAAAGGCAACTGGTCGAAGGTGTAGCCGCCGGTGCTGCTGCAGGTTGGAGCTCTGTGTGAAGCGTTTGCCGCAGTCCAGGCACTGGTAAGGACGCACGCCCGTGTGGGTCAACTGGTGGCGGCTAAGGTTGGCCAATGAAGCAAAGGTTTTGCCACATGAGTGGCACTGGAAAGGCCTTTCGCCCGTGTGTGTCCGCAAGTGGTTGCGCACGTGAACCAGCTTCTTGAAGCCTTTGCCACACACTCCACAGCGGTGCCGTCTCTCAGGGGGCCCGTGTACTGCACGGCGGTGCCGGGACAGCCGGGAGGTTGAGGCAAAGGACTTGGAGCACTGGGGGCAGGGCAGCTGGACTGGCGGGGCCGGGGCTGGAGTTGCGGGTGCCGGCTCGGCAGGAGCTGGGGAGGAGGCCGATGCTGCTGGGCGTGGGGTGCCGCTCTTGCCAGCATGTGTGCGCCGGTGGTAGAGGAACTTGGTCATGTTGCTGAAAGTCTTGCCACAGCGGCAGCGGTGCAGCGGGTTGGCGGTGTGGGCCCGTCGGTGGGCCACCAGGGTGAGTTCTGTGCCGAAGCCACGGCCGCAGTCCACACAGAGGTAGCGGGCTTCCCCTCGATGCAATTGCAGGTGCTGCTCCAGGGAGGCGGCTTTCTTGAAGACCTTGGAGCAGGTGGTGCATTCGTGGGTGCCACCCACGTGGGCCCGCCCGTGAGCCAGCAGCCGGTTTGCTGAGCTGAAGCTGCGTTGGCACTGATTGCAGTGGAAGGGGTGGGCCACTGATGAAGATGACGTGGGGCCACGAGATGCCCGCCGGTGTCTTTGGTGGGTCCCTGTTGAAGGCCAGTGCTGGGGACAGTCCCCACAGCCCCGGGCCTGGCTGGCTATGGACTTGGTGCCTTCCACTGCATCATTGCCCACCTCTGCCGCCTCCTCTTCCTCCGTCTCGTCTTCATCTTCTTCATCCTCCTCCTCCTCTTCCAGCCCATTGCGCTCTTCTTTCTCCAGGGAGTCAAAATGGGTGCCCTGATGCTCCAAGAACTCCTCTGGGGTGGCGCAGAGGGCTGAGCACTCAGGACACTCATAGGGCTCCATCTTGATTTCCGGAGGGGGAGGAAGCGGAGATGGTGGGGTCTGGGTAGGTGAAGGAGGCGGAGCTGGAGGTTCGGAGGTAGCAGGGACCACTGAGAGGTGTTGGGCTTTGCGATGAGCCACCCACAGCTCAGGTGAGGGGAAGAGCTCCTGGCAGTCCCCACACTGGTACTGGATTTGGCTCGCAGACTCCCGGAGGTGGGCGTCCTGGTGGGCCAGGAGCTCGCTGGGGGAGAGGATGAGCTGGCTGCACTCGCCACATTGGAAAGGCCCATCTTCAGTGGCTGGTGCCAGACCCGCGTCCTGGGTGCTCAGCACGGTCTCCTCAGCAGTAGGGGGCACGTGCTGCTCCTGGTGGGAGAGGACGTCCTCCAGGCTGTTGTAGAGGCTGCCACACTCAGAGCACATGAACTGGTGGTGCTGGAAGAAGAGGGACGAGGCCAGGGCCTCCCCAGGGGTCATCTCCATCACTTCCCCTGACATTTGCATCGGCATCTCCACCACCTCTGGCGATACCTGTGTCAGCACCTTGGCCACCTCAGTCATCTCTGCCACCACTTCTGCCATTGTGGGGAGGGCTGAAAGAGGAAGGGCAGGGGCTGGTGAGGAATCGGGAACCAGAGGGAAAGGGGAGCCTCCGGAATTCCCTTGCCCATCCTGTCACTCACTAGCCCTGTCACTCAACAACTCAGAACCAGTGCTTATGCCTAGCCTCGGTGGTCCACGATCCTGTGGCTCTGAGGCCAAACACAGCCACGCATCTGCAGGAGATAGGGCACTTCTCAGTCTGGCCTCTGGGGCTGCCCTCCAGACCTGCTGTGTTGGCCACACTCTTTCTGAGCACACACACATGCCTTTCAGGCCCTTTGACCTTGGCCTATGCAGTTCCCTCTTTGTGTAACACCTCTCTTCATCCTCCTAGGTATACCCAGAGATGCAACAACGTGTTTCTGAGCACAGGTCCTGGAATCAGACCACCTAGATTTGAATCTGACCTCTCCCACCTACTTCCTTTCTCGGCTACTGCTTCCTCAATCGTAAATTGTGGGTAAAAGTAGTACTGACCACAAACTCCCTTACACTTGGCAAAAAGTTAGTTATAACTACTGCAGCTTCCCAGAAACTCTTCTGGACCCTAAGTCACAGAGGGGGTTCTTCACTCTGCCAGGAAAAGTGCTCTCTTCATTTTATTTGGCAAACTGCTACCCTGCATTTCCTTTGGGAAGCATCCTCTGAATGACTCTCCACCCTCAGGGGAGTGGTCACTCCCTCTATTATGGGAACTACGTGATTGGGATGGTGTCTATACACAATGGATTGAGTCTGTAGGCAGGGCTGGTCTGTGACCAACACAAGGACTGAGACTGACTTTCAAACTGTCCTCTCTGTGTGATACCATCTCCCCTTCACACAGCAGGGGCTTGGCATCCCTTCAAATACATGCCTTCCTCTCCCCCAGCCCTGGGAGCTAATCTTCTAAATCCAACTCTTCTTCCATTAGGCCTGAGGGCAGGTAGGGTCCTCCTTACAGCCCTACCCACAGAGTCACACAGGTTGAGTTCTCAACATCCACTGCCATCGAGTTAATTCCAAGCCAGATCTTTACCAGAGCAGAAAGCCTCTGCTTTCTCCCTCAGTGCTGCTGGTGGGTTTGAACTGCTGAGCTTGTGGTTAGCAGTCCAATGCTTATCCTACAGCTTTACCAGGGCCTCAAATCTTTATGGGAGAAGAGAGTCTTCGTTCGTCTCTTGGAGTGGTTGGTGGACTCGAACTGCCCTCCTTATGGTTAGCAGTCTAGTCTTTATCCTACGACACTAGGGCTCCTTGTAGAGGTCTCAGAGGGCAGGATTTTAGTCTGTTAATCACTGATGTATTTCCAGTGCCAAAAACAATGCCTGGCAGACACTCTTGTCACTATTTATTGAATAAATCATGCTCCCTTTAGAAAGTGTCCTGCAAAACTCTTGAAGCTTAGCCTAAGGTCCCTGTCCACATTCCACTTATCGTACCAGACCGGAGTCTTCCACTGGGCTGTGAATTAACAAAATCAGCACAGGACCCTGCTTTTAGCTGGTGTCCAATTAGTATCCCGTGAGTAAATGATTCCCTACAAGCTCAGGAGTTAAATTCCACCTAATAGCTAGCCAATAAAGGACCTTGCTGGAAGTAGCCAACCAGGAGCCTGCGAGTTCAGCTTTCCCCTATTCACAGTCCCGCTTCCAACAGAGAACTCATCAAGGTCCTGTGCTTGGCTTTTAATTAAGGTGGCCTTAGAGGCCTGAAACTTGTCATTTCTTTCACCACTTCCCAATCTTGGATTGTGAACTCTTAGGAGGCATCTAAGGTGCCCTAAGGAGCTCTGGTAGCGTAGTGGTTACCAATCAGGCTGCGAACCACAAGGTCAGCAGTTCTAAAACTACCAGCTGTTCCGCGGGAGAAAAATGAGGCTTTCTGCTCCCGTAAAGATTTACAGCCTTGGAAACCCTGTACAGGGTTACTATGAGTCGGAACCGACTCCACGGCACATAACCACCACCACCAAGATGCCTTGGTGATGCCGTGATTTAGACATTCAGCTGCTAACTGCCAGTTCAGTGGTTCAAATCCACCAGCTGCTCTGTGGGAGAGAGACGAGGCTGTCTGCTCCCATAAAGATTTACAGTCTCGGAAGCCCTATATCTTGGATCGCTATGAGTCCGAATCAACTCGATGGCAGTGGGTTTGGTTTTTTTATTTTTTTTTGGGGGGGGGCATGTGGGCTTTCCATACAGTGGATCAAGAAAAGTCCTTCGAGGCAAGAATCCACCGGGGACCTGGAAGTGAAACTTTCCCATTACACACTCCTTTTCTCCTCCCAATCTCCTCTCTTCGGCTGCTAGCCGGAATTCTCCGGCAGGCCATGGAGGGGCCAGAGCTCAAGCGTAGCCTTTCTGCATATTACAAGCACTCAACCAGTGCTCAGCGCACGCAGGAAGGCGCGCTCACCTTCCCACCCGCACCGCACCCGCCCGAGCGCAGGCCCCAAAGCCCATTTCCACCTCCGAAGCCCACTTCGAGGCTACCTCCGCCGTCCCTGGGCACCCAGCGCGCTCTTCCCCGACCCGTCCTGCAGCATCCGCACTCGTCTCCCTTACCTCCAGCGGCCCCCACCGTTCTTGACACAGACCCTCTGCCCCAGGCGTGCGAGACCCCGCACTATCTACACCTCCCATTGGGCGGTGCCATTAACCGTGACGACCAATCAGAGCCGACAGTGGAGGGCACGCGACCGCGCGCCTGCGCGCTGACGCTCAGGCGGGGCTGGGTAAGGTCCTCCACGCACGCAACTGTAGGGAGGGGTAGGGCGGAGCTCTGGGAGCGGAGCAGCGCCTGCGCAGTTCTTGCGGGCCGCTCCCTACCTGCCAAATCTGAAAAATTCTGTTGGCAGAAGCAGGCACTTTGGGAGTGATGATAGGGCGCGTGGAGTGGATTAGGCTGTGCGAGACCTTGACGAACGTGTCATTTCACAGCTGCAGAGACTGAGGTTTCCCGAGGGCACAGTTCTGGAACCAGATACAGTTGAGATATTTACTCTTTCTTGGCCGCTTTGTGATGGCGGTTATGTGCCTTGGAGTGGGTTCCAGGTCATAGCGATACTGTATAGCGTTTCCGAGGCTGTAAAACTTTACGGGAGCAGACAGCCTCATCTTTCTCCCATGGAACTGCTGGTAGTTTTGAACTGTTGACCGTACGCTTAGCAGCCCAACTTGTAATCACTATGCTACCAGAGCTCCTTGGCCTCAGCTTTGCTCATCAGTAAAATGGACTTTAATCCCATTCACCTCAGTAGTTCAAACTATTGAGGGAATGAGTTCACACAGGTAAAAGCGCTCAGCAGAGCACCTTGATACACCATGGGTGGGCGTATAACCTATTGACATGGACATTGTTGTTATTAGGTGCCATAGAGTCGGTTCCAACTCTTAACGACCCTTTGCACAACAGAAGGAAACAGTGTCTGGTCCTGCTCCGTCCTCATAGTTGTTACGTTTGAGCCCATGGTTGCTGCCCCATCTCCTTGGGGGCGGGGAGATCTTCCTCTTTTCCCATTTTCCCTGGACTTTATTAAGCATGAAGTCCTTCTCTAGTGACTGGTCCCTTACGGTAACATGTCCAAAGTATGTGAGACAAAAAGTCTCACTCACCATCCTTCTAAGGAACATTCTGGCTGTACTTCTTCCAAAACAGATGTTTGCTCTTCTGACAGTCCACAATACTTTCAATATTCTTCTCCAACACCATAATTCAAATGCATCAATTCTTCTTCTACTGTCTTCTTTATTGATTGTGCAACTTTCACATGCATATGAAACAATTGAAAATACTATGGCTTGGGTCAGGCCCACCTTACTCTCAAACTGACATCTTCCCTCTTGAATACTTTTAAGAGGTCTTGTGCAGCAGATTTGCCCAATATATTATGTCTTGATTGCTGTTTCCATGAGCATTGATTGTGGATCCAAGCAAAATGAATCATGAACAAAACGCTTCCCGATTTGTAAAATTGCTTTTCTGTTCTCTTCAGTTGATTTAATAATGGTTGCTGATTGGATGCCTTCTGTGTATTCCACATCCTTCTGTTTTAAAGAGTGGGAAACTGATATTTGATGTTTTCAACCCAATCCAAGGGAAGTTCACTACTGCAGTCAAGGAAAAGGAATCAGAGCCAGTGTTCCGACCCTTAGGGACAATCCCTCAGGGATAGATGACTCTGGAGATGAGAATGTAAGGTAAGGCACGTGCCCACTCTGATCTTGAGTCACCTAAGTGGGGGCGGTATGACCGCCACGCCCAAACCCCCCCCACCCCCGCCCCCGCATTGGGAGATGTGCTTCCCTCTTCCCCAACAGGAACCTGCTTCTGCCTGTGTGACTTGTAGGTTCAGGTTAGGGTGTGGTCGTCTAGGCGGGGTCTGACCCGGGGTTAAGGGGATTGTGATAGACGCCATGGGGAGGGGCCCAGTCAGGATGCAGGGGCCTATTGCAATCTGGAAGGAGAGAGAGATGAAGGTGTGCTGATGTTGACGGAGGGAAGGAACGTAAAGGTGGGGGGATCTGTTGAGTTTTTTTGGGGGGGTTCTGATTGTCATCATGAGAAGGCAGAGTTGTGATGTAGATCTCTGGTTGCCATTAGGAGTGGAGACAGTTCAACATAGGGGTGTCCCGGTACTGATCATAAGGGGCTTGGGCGTTACCCGAGCCCAGATGATCGTGATTGTGGTCCTCTGCAATGGGCAGCTGGAAGCAGTGGTAATGTGGGCGTCTGAGTCGTGGTCAGGACGGGGCTGTAGTCCAAGAGATGAGTAGTCTCAACAGGTTGTTACGTGGGGTGACAGGGAGGCTGCATCTTAAGTAATGGGCGGGAGGTAGAGCCTTTGAAGTCTGGTACTAAACCCAACCCAGCAGCGGCGCTGCTTTAGCTCTGCGCAAGCGCTCACAAGCCGATCAAGACCCTTCTGTAGGGGGCGGGGCTTATGTGCTTCTTTCTGCGCTTGCGCCGGAGGGGCGTGGTGATGGCACCTGCGCGAGTTGGGGAAGGAGGAGGGGCGAGGTGACGCAGGCGTAATACTAGAGAAGGTGCCAGAAAGATCCAAAACAAGTGGCTGCGGCCGTCGCCCAGGAGTCGTTGGACGCCAAAGTCCGGTGAGGATCCAGAGAGGCCTAACAGCGATTGGCGGCCAGTAGAGGGACCCATCTGGGCTCTATTGAAAGGTGGTACTGCCCCTATAGCGCGAGGGGGAGGGGGGTCCGGTTCGGACAATACCACTTGTGTGGATCAAAGGGCTGCTTGGTCGGTCCTACTTGTAGGGGGCAGAGGGTCACTTCCAGACGGAACCACTTGATCGGCAGTATCACTGCATGGAGTCAGCGGGCACATCCGGTCAGTACTACCTAGAACCAAAGGGCAGTAGTCCAGGTGCCCCTAGGAAGCCCCGAGGCACGTCCTGACCTAAGCACTCAGTCGGTATTGGAGCCTGATTCGGGCCGTACCACCTGGGTAGGGGCGTTCAAGCTTAGTCCCCCCCATGGGTCAGAGGACTTGTGGGCTGTGGCGTCCCGACCTGTTACTAGGGGACCCCGGACGGTACTATTCTTTTTCGGGGGAAAGGGGAGGCTGAGGCTGTTCGGGATGTGGGGGCGACCCTGCCTGGCTGGGCAGACTGAAGAAAGCAGCAAACTGACAGGTATGAGGTCCGGGCCATCGTGCCGCTGACCCCTACCCTCTTTCCTCCGTTTGGATTCCAGGCCCGCCGTCCGAGCTTGCTCCCACCCCCTCCCTCAGGTATGGCACTGCCCACGCCGACCCCAGCCCCGAGCTGGGAAGAGGATGAGTGTCTGGACTACTACGGGATGCTGTCACTGCACCGCATGTTTGAGGTGGTGGGCGGGCAGCTGACTGAATGTGAGTTGGAGCTGCTGGCCTTTCTGCTGGACGAGGCTCCTGGCGCCGCCGGTGGCCTGGCCCGCGCACGCAGTGGCCTTGAACTGCTGCTGGAGCTGGAACGCCGAGGCCAGTGCGACGAGAGCAACCTGCGACTCCTTAGGCAGCTCCTGCGCGTGCTGGCGCGTCACGACCTGCTGCCGCACCTGGCACGCAATAGACGCCGGCCAGGTATGATTGAATTCGGGTGTGACAGACAGGCGTGGTATCGATCCCCTGGGCCCTCATCTGGCAGTCTATGCATAGTCCTGCTCCCTTCTCTTAGTATCAGCAGGACACACCAGAGGGAGGAGCAATAGTTTGGAAAGAGGTGAGCTTGTGGCATTTGGCCACTGTTTACCCGGAGAGTTTATTCCATGCTAGACCTGGTGGTAAACTCTTCATGTGAGTTATTATTGTACATCCTCCCAGTTGTCCCCTGGAGAAGTCCTGTTACTGTCTCTGCTCTGTAGGGAACTTCTCAGAGAAGTTAAGCATCTTGCCCACCTGTAAGAATTGCTGAGCAGTAGGGATACAAAAAGGAGCTATCGCGCTATAGGTTAGGTGTTAACCTGCAAAGTCCCTGGTTGAAACTTACTAGCCGATGTACACATCACTGTGGGAGCAAGACTAGGTTTCTGTGCCTGTAAAGATTTAGTCTCTGAAAGCCTATAACATGGTGGCTGTGAGTCAGAATTGACTCCATGGCAGTGGACTTGGTTTTTTTTTTTTGGCGGGGGGAAGGATACGACGTGAGGGAGGGGCTGACGAAGTGTTTAATCCCATTAAGTTTGCATATAGTGGAAGAATCAGACAATAAAACAGGTAAACAAGTACCATGGTTTAAGATTGTTGTTGTTAATAGTTGTTGCCTGGGGTTCTGATTTATAATGACCTTGTCTAGGGTTTCCAAGGAGCGGCTGGTGAATTTGAACCCTGACCTTGCAGTTCAAACTGACCTTGCAGTCTAGTGTATTATTATCCCTTAGTGCTACACCAGGACGCCCATGTTTTTAGGTAGGGTTACCAAAAGATGAATGTGTTCACCAGCCAGAGGCAACTGGGGATGCAAGCCTGACAGTCTGCTTCTGTAGAGCCTCAGCCTTGTGAATTTTGTGTAGCAGTTTCACTTTGGAACACATGGAGTCGCTATGAGTTAGAATGAACTTGATGGCAAGCCACCACATAGAAAGATTAGAGCAGAGTAATGAAAGAGCCAGTGAGTTGGGGGTGCAGCACAGTGAGGGTCGGTCCCCTTAGGTTGGGTAACCTTAGGTGGGGTGACATTTGAACTGAGGTTGCCCCTTAAGGTGTGCAGGGATCTAAGGAGAGGAACATCCAAGCACAGGGAAAGGTAGGTGGGTGCATAAATCCTGAGTGGGAAATGAGGCCAGTGAGGCAGGAGCAAAGCAGACCAAAGCAAGGGCAGAGAGGAAGGTGAGAAGCCAGGTCACTCAGGGGCTGGCAGATAACCAAGTCAGGAAGTGCAGGAGGCTGGCAGGTCTCCAGAGTTTATGTCCTTAACTCTTGGGAGGGGAGCACTCCTGAACGGCAGTGGTCCTGGGAGGGGGAGGCCGGGAGACGGAGTCAGGCTCCTAGGAGCCCTGTACATGCGCTGTTCTCACGGAGCTGTTCAGCCTCTGACTGACTTATTACAGGTACCAGTTTCGGAAGGGAGGCATGTTGAGTTAACCCATGAGATTTGGAAAACTCAGAAAAGGATGGGGCCGGACCAGGCAGTGTTTCATTCTGTTGTACACAGTGTTTCATTCTGTTGTTATGAGTCAGAACTGGCTTGATGATCCAAACAACAACAACAATGGAAAGACTCATGTTGTTTTTGGAGAAATGTGTATGGAGTCAGGCCTAGAAGAGAAAATTCAGGGAGTCCCCAGAGAAGTCTGTCTGCTATTTGGGATCTCAGAGATATGAAAGGCAGTGGCCATCACCAGTATCCTCATTGTGACTCCGGGTAGAGAACCACCCTGATAGTTCAAGGTTCTGTCCAGATAGGGCAGGTGGTCCCCTTCAGGCTATGGGTCCTCCATTTCAGAAGGCCTCTGAGTGAGGGTTGGGCAGGAAGTGTTCATGAGAAAGTGGGTAATTAGTCTGTGACCTCTGGGGAACGTGGGTACCTTGTCTGGTGCAATTCTGGGGGCTGGGCCTGGGATCGAGGGAAAAGCTTCTCATTCTTGTCCCTGTGAATGCTTCTTCCCATCGTTGCTTTCCCCAGTGTCTCCAGAACGCTATAGCTACAGCGCCTCTAGCTCTTCAACCAGGGCGGAGAGCAGCTGCCGCCGCCGTCGCCGCCACCAGTCAGACAGTTCTTCCGATTCTCAGCAGGGCCAATGGGAGACAGGTAAACCCAGTGGGATGGGCATCTGGGTGGTGTCTCTCTCTTCTCTTGGAACCCTGATGAACTTCCCTGCCTCTATATCCATCCAGGCCTCTGAGGAAGTCATTCTGTCTCATTTTCAACTCGTGTGTATGTGTGTCAGAGAGTGTGTGTGTGTGTGTATTTATGTTACTACTACAGAAGCATGTGCCCCAGAAGTCATGTGTAACTTCCTTTCTCACTTCATCTGAAGGGTCCATTGTGGTTCTCATTTCAGCCTCGGGCTGTCTTCGTTCAGCACATTTCTGAGATTTATGTTTGTTGCTACAAGTTGCTCTGATTGTTTATTTCAATTGCTGTGCCCCAATTACTTGATTCAATCTTTCCTGCCTGTTTTTTAATGTAAAACTTTTTTAAACATGTAGAGAAGTTGAAAGTTAGTACAGTGAACATGCTGACTTTTTCTACCTGGAGTCATCAATTTTTAGCTTTTTGTCACTTGTGCTTTGCATGTGTATGTATGAGAGGGCTTCAAAAAGTTCATGGTAATATTCTGTTATCTTTTAAGTCCATTTTTCCAGGACATTTTGAAGCCCCCTCCTATATATGTGTACGTTTCATTGTGGTTTATTTTCTTGTTGAACTGTTTAAAAGTAAGCCGTAGACATTAGAATACTTTACTCCTAAATCAGCAGCAGGCCACTCTTGAGAAGGGGGGTAGTCTCTTAACTTATCACAAGACCATAATTATGCTTAAGAAAAGCACTGGTCCGTTTCCAGATCTCCCCAAGAGCGTCTCTGCTTTCAGAATCCATTCATAGTTCATGTATTGCATTCAATCATTATGTTTCATTAATACGCTAATATGGAACAGAACCCTCTTCCTCTAATGCCTTTTTCTTTCTTTTTTTTTAACCCATGACCTCAATTTATTGACCTAACCAGCCTTTTAAAAGTTTTTTTTGATAGAATGGCCCAGTGGTGGCATAGGGTTTCTGAGGCTGTAAATCTTTATGCGAGCAGAGAGCTTCTTCTTTCTCCCGTAGAGCTGCTGGTAGTTTCAAACTGCTGACCTTACGGTTAACAGCCCAACTCTTATCCCACTGTATTATCAATGCTCTATGGTTTAAGGTTGTTGTTGTTGTTAAGTGCCATTGAGTTAGTTACAACCCATAGCGACCTTGTATAGGGTCTCCGAGAAGCAGCTGGTTAGCTTGAACCACTGACCTTGAGGTTCAAACCAACTTTGCGGTCCAGCTCATTAACCCTCAGCACCACACCAGGCTCCTTGGTTTAAGGTAGTGTCTGTCATATTTGTCTGTTTAAAGAAATATTCTTTCTCTTAACAATTAATAAGTAATCTATGGGGTATACTTTGGCACATCCTGTTTTCCAACAACCATCTACCCAGTGGCTTTAACATCTGTTGGTGATCCTGTTATCATTTTAGTGTTTGCCAAATGCCACTTGTTCTAATTCTTACCCTTTTTCTACTTGTATTAGCTGGAAATCTTTCAGGAGGAGTTGTCTGTCTGTCTTCCTGAGAATCACTGTGGACAGGTGCATTCTCCTGTGTTTATTAGTCATTCTTTCTCATGCTCCCATTGGCTACTTCTATGTCCTGTCATCCTTTGAGTGTTTCCTGCTTTGTGACGCTGCATATATCCTGGGCTTTCCCTTCCCTAATCCTAGAATAAGGGTGGGGAATGTCCAGCCCACAGGCCATATGAGGTCCTCGAAATCATTTGGTGTGGTCCTGCCAAGGCAACTACAGTTCCAGCCATCATGTTGTTGCTGTTCAGTGTCATCAAGTCAGTTCTGACTCATAGAGACCAAGATCTGGGTGCTTAGACCATGGTGTCTGGATTCTTTCAGTGAAAGAAAGAAACTGTTTTTTTAAAGAATTGCATTGTGAATTGAGTGAAGGTTTACCATCAGTTTTATATTCAACAAATCATATACTTTGTTTCATTGCAACCCTCTCTATCATCATTTAACATTACCAAACTCTTCCCTCATCTTTCCTCTGCCTGCCAACCTCTCTCTTGTTGTATACTGCCTGTGGGTGTCATTCAAGTTAGCATGTATCAAGTTAGCATGTATCTATTACCCTCTAGCCCATGAATAATTTTCCCTTCTCTCCTACCCCTGGTAACCATCATAAAATGTTTCTTTTAGCAAGAAAACCTTAACTTTTTACAAAAGTGGTGGTGGTAGTGTGTAGTTGAGTTGGTTCACACTCAGCAACCCTGTATAGGATTTCTGGGACTGTAAATCTTTACGGGAGCAGAAAGCCTCATTTTTCTCCCGTGGATGATTGGTAGATTATTGGAACTGCTGCTCTTGTAGTTAACAGCCCAGCTCATAATCCCCTACGTAATGTGCCATGGCATCAGTTCTGATTTAGTGATGCTGTGTAGGGTTTCTGAGGCTGTAAATCTTTATAGGAACAAAAAGCCTCATCTTTCTCCCAAGGAGTGGCTGGTAGATTCAAACTGCTGATCTTGTGGTTAACAGCCCAATCGTAATCCCCTACGCTACCCAAGGATTCCTTTTACAACAGGTGTTGCTGTTGTGTAACAGACAAGGAGTGAGTTCTGATTCAGCAACACTAATGGGGTTTCCTAGGCTGTAAATCTCTACAAAAGCAGAACACCTCATCTTTCTCCCTTAGAGCAACTGGTGGATTCGAACGGTCGACCCTGTGGTTAACAGCCCAGTGTGTAAACCACTGCGCAACCAGAGCTCTCTACACCAGTGGTTTCACACAATATTGAACTCTGTTTTTTTTTGAAAGACGATGTGTCTAGATTCTCTCAGTGAAAGAAAGGAACTGTGCTTCTTTTAAAAGTCCACCTTGGTATTTGCAAGTCGAAGTGAACATCTCAGGGACTTTTTCTCTAAGGCTGAAAATGCTGTGTTTTTTAAGTATATAACGTTGCTATCTGGGATTTTTTTTGCTTTTATCTCATATTAATAGTACATAGCTTCAAAACAGCAGTCACTGATGAGCTTGTTTGACTAGAGGGCTTGTTTGGGGTTCTTGTCCTCTGACTGGGTCCCACTGAGAGAGCACAGTCAGTATGCTCTTCGAAGTTATTTGAAAGAATTCTCTCCTCGTGTTGCCAGTGAAGTTCATGATCCAGTGAAGTTCATTGGTTTCTACTTGTGTTTTGGGTGCTGATGTGTGCCTTTTGAGTTTCTTGGACAAGGAAAACAGTTACAGGATTCAAGTCAAGGTGTTCTTAGACATCTCATTTCCATCATGGGTGCCTCCTGCCCCCTTTCTAATGAATCTTTCAAATGTTTCGTTTTACAAATCAACGCGATGTGTGTAGGTGTTCCCGCTCCCTTCCATGGTGGCATAGACTAGCAGGCGGAGACTCTTGGGGAGCTCTTGCTACATTCCACTGCGCAGCCTGCCCTGGAGGTCACTTTCTCTGACCTGTCCACTTGTCAGCCTCCCTCTCACACTGCCCTTGCTGTGTTTGTGGTTATAAACAGTGCATCATTGGTTGCAGTTCTGCTGACTCCTGGTGTGAGTGTGCAGGAATTTCTCCAGCTCCCCCCTGGGAGTGGACTGCTGGACAGGTGGTTGAGCATGCTCCTCTGCCCTTGTGGATGCTGCCAAGCTGCACCTCTAATCCGGAGAGGCTGAGGGACTCACCTTAGGTTGCATTAGCACCCAGACCAACCTTGAACTCTTTCACGGAAGCCCCACCTGTCACTTGTTCCTCAGCCTGTCTCATCTTTCTCTTTTCAGGGTCTCCTCCAACCAAGCGGCAGCGGCGGAGTCGGGGTCGGCCCAGTGGTGGTGCCAGACGGCGGCAGAGAGGGGCGCCCACCACCCCTCTGGAGCAGCAGGAGCCGGCCAGGCCCCCCTCTGAAGGCAAAGTGACCTGTGGTAGGTGTCTTTGGTTCTGGGGAGTTCATCAGAGTTCTCAGGAGTCAGAGGAGGAGACACTGGCCTTTGTTTGGAGTGTGACACACATAGGGGGTAGGCAGCAACTTTCACCCAGCCATTGGAGGCAGTGTAGTCCCTGTCTTTTCTGCTGCCATCTTGCTTGTCCATGTCCTGTCTGAGTAGAAGGATCAGATTGCGTGCTACCTCCTCCAGGAAACATTCCCTTATAGCCCTTGCCTCCACTTCTGTTTGTGTACTCAGCAAACAACGCAGGAGTTGGCTGTACCCCAGTCAGCTCCCCTAAAGTGGTGGCGGGTTACTGGGGTACCCGGCAGCCAGGTTACGCCTCAGGCAGGTGACTAGACCACTCTGTGCATCCACGTCTATAAATGAGGCTGACGATGGTGCCTCTCAGCTAGACTGTTATGGGAAAACACTGATGTAGTGCCCTTGGGTCGATGGCTCCTCAGGGGTATGTGTTTGCCTCTCTGGTGCTATGCAGTCTGCCTGGGTGGGGACGCAGCATTGAGGGGATAGGTGAGGTCCCTGCCCTTGGGGAGTACCAGATCACTTGAGAAGACACAAAGGAATGTGAGGGAGCTCAAGCAGGGTAGTGGGGAAGAATGAGCTAGGGTTCCTGAATTAAAGAGGTGGCCCAGGAGAGGACCTGAGGAGCTGGCCCTGTGACTGAGTGGGGAGGGGCCGGAGCAGCTGGACCTGACCTGCCTGATGTGGGTGGGAGTTTGGATTTTAGGTGGGAGTGATAGTGCTCCGATGCTCGTTTATAAAGGAACTCTGACACTGTCTAAAAACCAGTTAATAATTGGTTCTGATTCGTAAAGCCCTCAGAGCGGCACCTGGGGTAGAGTACCTACTTTGCTACCCCACTCTCCCCACTGCTATCCAGATGATTTTGACTCACAGTGACCTATGTGTAGGACACAGGACAGTAGAATTAACTGATCTATAGGGTTCCGAGATGGAAATCTGTATGGGAGCAGACAGCCTCATCTTTCTCTTGAGGAGAGGTTGGTGGGTTTGAACTGCCGGCCTTGTGGTCAGTAGTCTAACACTGAACCCACCGTGCCACTAAGGCCCGTTCCCTGCTCTGCTGGGTGTGTGTGTGTGTGTGTGTGTGTGTGTGTGTGTGTGTTCAGCAGTTAAATGATGTGAACGCAGGGGAGTGAGTGAGGAGGCTACAGGAAAAGAAAGGCCAGAGGCCTGGCCAGGGCTAGTCCTACTGGAGAGAGGGAGAAGTGGGTTATTGTTTAAGAGCCGTGGAGTCAGTTCCAACTCATAGCAACCCAGTAGAGGATTTCTAAGACTTTAAATCTTTGTGGGAGCAGAAGGCCTCATCTTTCTCTTGTGGAGTTAGTTGTTGTTGGGCTTGATCTGGTGACCTTGAGGTCCACTGTCCAGTGAGTATCCTACAGAGCCGCAGCACTCACACTGAACTGTCTTGCACGTGGGGCTGATGGGATCTGTAGAGAGGTAGGTGGGGCTGGATAGGGGCGAGGGAAGAGCCTTCAAGGAATGCCGCCTGGTTTGTCAAGCAGACCCAGGCATGCATGAGCTTCCTGACGCCTCCTCACACACACTGCTGGTGCATGCACCTCCTCTGTTGATGAAGTCAGGGGATGCCGACCACATCTGGTAGCACTCCCTTCCTCCCAGGCTGCAGAGGGGAAGACAGACAAGGAAAGTGGCAGCTTGGCACCATGAGTGGTGTGAGCATGGGAACTTTGGCATGTGCAGGAGGAGATCTCTGACCAACCGTGGTTTTCCTGGAGAGGGACCCCCTGCATAGCCATCAGCTGGAGGACCTTGTGGTTAGCAGCTGGAGGAAGTGGGCCGAAGACAAGGGGAAGGGCATTCCTGGCAGAAGGAGTTGCACACTCGATGTGTAGACAGCAGGCTATGCCCAGGGTCCATTCTGTCAGGAGTTGAGGCTTTGTGTTTAAGGACAGGTGGTAGCCCTAAATACTGGGTGCAGATTGGACTCTGTATCCATGGGGATAAGGAACCCAGGAAGAGTTGCCAATTCTAACTCCTCGCTGGTAATTATCACTGAGCAACATTGTATGTCAGGCACAAAATTGGACCAGGAGGGGAAATGTGTCTCAGCCTAGAGTTTTGCATTGTGGTCATGTGACTGATGTCAGGAATGAATGTTCTCAAGACAAACAAAGCCAGGGAGTCATGTGCCACGTGCCACCCCTGACCTGGGACCTCGCCTTAGGGGACTGAGACTGAAGGATGTGAGAGGAAGGGGAGGGATTTGTGGGAGGAGCTCCAGGTACACATGTAGAAGAGCTCTGGGGAGAAGGCCCATGTGGAAGCTGGTGGTCAGGAGACCCAGGACGAGCTGGTCTGGGGTGTGTGTGAGAAGTAGAGCCAGGAAGATCTAGGCTGTGGGCCCAGAAGACCTGGGCCATCTGCAGCCTGGCCACAGCCCACAAAGCATGCCTGCCTGCCTCCTTCATAACTGAGGCCCTGGATACTTGTGATGGGTGCTGGCCGGAGGAGCAGCCCAGTAGCATCAGACAGCTCCCAATAGTCCTGGACTCAGGCAGTAATGCCCAGAGCCACCAGGCTGGCTCTGCAGGTGGACCCGCAGGATGGAGTCAGTGCCTAGGGAACAGGGCCAGCTGGGCTGAGGAAAGTCTTCAGGTCTCTTTCCTGAGGGCTGGGCTGGGCAGGGAGGTGGTTCTTCAGGGGTGTGGTGGGGAGGCAGGTGAACAGGTTTGACTGCTGACTAACCGGACAAGGTGTGGCTCTCCCATTTGGACCTCAGGTTTCCCCTCTGACAAATGGGGATGGCCCACTCCCCAGACCTGAAGGAGGCTCCTCCTGTCCTGACTTGGAAGGGGCCTGCAGTTTCTGTCCCTCCTCACCTGTGATAGCGGGGAGTGCCAGGTAACTGTCTTCTTGGCGATTAGAGCTAGACTAAGCTCCTGAGTGTGTGAGGAGCAGGGAGTTAGGGTCCTCCAGACTTGGACCTCAAGGTTCCCACCTCTGTCTCAGGATCAGCCATTGGGTACTGTCGTGGGTGTGTTCCCCGCCTGACCTTGAGGTCTTGCGGTAGAGGTGACAACCCCATCTGCAAAGGAGGAAACAGGCTCTGAGAGAAAGGAAGTTGGTAGTCTTGAGTGATGAGTGGCAGAGGCCACAATTTGTCTTCCAAAGTCTGCACTTGTCTGTTCCTTCCATCTGTGTTTACAGAGCACCTACCATGTGCGAGGTACCACAGGGATATCAGAGCCCTGCCCTGTGTAGCTTGTGTCCTGGTGGGAAGAGAAAGCCAGAAGACCAAGAGATATTTCAAATCTCAGGGAAGAGCTATTTTATTTATACTGTTTACATGTCGGGGATCTTGAAAGACCTCTTGGGAAAGAGAACTGTCTTACAGGATGGGAGCAAGCTGTGTGGACACCAGGGCAGAGGGTTTTAGATGAGAGACCAGCAGAGCAAAGACCTGACTGAGGTAGGGGTGGGCCAGTGGTGGTCTGGAAACAGCCAGGAGGCAGGGGCAGGAGTAGCAACCAGGCAGGTCCTAGAGGGCTTTGTCCCTGGAGTGAGAACTTTGCTGTGGTTAGTGGTGGAGAGCACCTGGAGAGTCTGGATGACAGGAGCAGCTTTTTCCTGTGGAAAATATCCAGAAGCGTATGTCTACTGGCTCTGGTAGCGTATTGGTTAAGAATCGGGCTGCGAACCTTAAGGCCAGCAGTTCGAAACTACCAGCTGCTCCGCGGGAGAAAGATGAGGCATTCTGCTCCCGTAAAGATTTACAGCCTTGGAAACCCTGTACAGGGTCGCTATGGGTCGGAACCGACTCGACGGCACTTAGCAACAACGTCTACCGGCAGATGCAGCCCCACTCCATCAGCGACCTTTAGTACTTGCCGCCCCGGACTGATCTTGTGCCACTGCTGTTGTATTTTGGAACCATATACATTCTTTTGGAGTCAGTTCCATGTGTCCTCTTGTCACATCTGTAGATTCTTCAGTATGTATCTCCAACAGAGAAAAACTTAAAAGAAACCGAACAGTTCTTTACTATCACTGTCTAGTCTGTTGATGTTCAGAGTGTCTCATAAATTTGTTGTTCTTGTTGCTAAGTGCTGTTTTGTCGGTTCTGACTTATAGTGACTCTGTATCGGGTTCTGAGGAGTGGCCAGTAGACTTGAACTACTGACCTTGTGGTTTATCCAACAGCGCCCCATGAGGATTCCTCATACATTTTAAGTCTCTCGTAATCTATAGAGTGGGAGTCCTGGTGTGGCGCTGTGGATTAATGCACTGGACTGCAAAGCCGGTTTAAACAAACCGCAAGGTCAGCAGTTCAAGCTCACCAACCGCTCCTCGGAAACCCTACACAAGGTTGCTCTGGGTTGGAACTGACTTGATGGCAGTTCACAGTAACAACAATCTGTAGAATGTCTCCACTCTCTCCCTGTGCGTGACCTTTTCTCCTTTGTCTTGGATTCCTGGAAACCAGTTGTCGTGTGGTGGTTCCCAGATGGCATCCTGTGGCAGGAGTGATATAGGGGTTCCCCTGGCTGCTAATGTCTCTCTGAAAATTGGTAGCTGGAGCTAGAGGGTTTTGGGTGGATACCACTGTGATGTCTTTTTGTTTTTGTTTTTTTTAACAAGACATTTGACCTTTTTTATTCTTCAACAAAGCTCCATTAGTTTTTATTTCACTTTCTGACTCTGTGCTTGTGCCTTCAACACTTTCACAACGATTTTCTGCTTCTCAGTAAGGAAAGCACGCTTGATCCCGTCATGGACACATTTAGCACACATGGAGCCACCAGAGGCCCTGCTGACATGTTTCTTTGTCTTGGACAACCTCATGAGAACTTTAGGTCTCACAGCACGGACCCCTCGAAGTCGGCCTGGGCATACACTGCATGCAGGGGCTTTACCAACCTTCTTGGTATAGAGATGAACAATTCTCTTACCAGGGGTTCGGGTCAGCCTACTTTTGTTAGAGGCTGTATTGTAGGACAGTTTACAATGGTATGTCAAATGCTGGACCATTTTGATTGCCTCTGCACAGCATCCCCGGAAGAGCCCACTGTGCTGTTTGAATTTAAATGTTTTGGTGGGGGGTTTTCCTGATCCCCTCCTAGGTGGTACTGTCTTCTTCCATCTGGGAGCACGTATGGTCAGCTTAGCTTACTGTGTTGTCTGTGGTGGCTCCTCCTCACTGCCTCGGTCCATTCATTCAATGGGGAAAGAACTTTACGTTTGACCTGTGGACTCTGGTTGCATCCTGGGGAAGAGACTGCAGCAAGGCTAGAGCTGAGGTAGGAGGCTGGGGAGGGAGGGCCAGCAGGTGGCCGAGGAGGGTGGAAGTCTTCTTGTGGAGGTACACCCACCCCGTTTCTCGCCCTAAGGCTGGAAACTCCACACCAGCGTTGTGCTTATGGGCTGGGGCTGAGTGCGAGTCCTCTCTGCAACCTCATGCGCCTCACAGGGTCTGACACCCCAGCTTGCTCACCAGGCCCGCTGCTTCCTCATGCCTTGCTCAGGATCCCCCTCTGGGAAGCCCCCCACTTCCCTCTTTACCTCATTCTGCTTTATACGAGGGACTGATGAGACATGGAGTGGAGGAAGAGGACGTAGGAGCCTCTCCCTTCTGTGACAGTGTACCCCACCTGTCTCCCCTTGCCGGGACTGGAGCATCCCCGCAGCTGGCAATGTGGAGTCAGACCTTAGCACCCTGTGGTTCCCAGCCGAGCAAACAGCTCAGCCAGCCCCAGCCCAGGGCATAGGGTGTTGAGTGTTGTTCTGCCTCCCCGTCACTGCCCCTCCTGGACCGGTCCCTCCACTTCTCTCTATCTAGACCTTCAACTTGTCCCTCCACTGCCGCCTTGGCCTCTGTGCTGATCACCCTGCTGCTTCTACAGAGGGGCCAGACTTTCTCCAAGTAACGTCACGAGGTCGTGTCCTTTCAGCTACACTTGGAGGATGCACACACACCAGGCACTGGCCTGGGCTGTTTATTAGAGTTCAGTCCTCTCTCTCCATGGCCCCACCAGGGCAGGACCTGGCCTTATCCTTCATCCAGTGGCCTCAGGGGTGGCCACTGAGGAGCAGGAAGATGTCATCTTTCGAGGCCCCAGACTCCAGACTGTGGGGCTGTACTGAGACCAGAGCCTTTCTTGTCCTCCTGTGCCCTTCTCTTGTTTGTCCTAGCCACACTGCTGGTCTCTCAAGTCTGTGAATGTCACAAGTTCATTATCTGACTGCAGACTTTCTTTGTCTCCTGGAAATGCTGCGCTTTCCTTCTCCCCTGTCTCCCTAAATCTCTTGATCCTCTATGTTTCAGTTTAAATTCCTCAGTGAGGTCTTCTGTGATGCAGTGAATTACCAGTAGGGTCCTTCTAGCCATCGTCTTTGTAACTTCCACCTGATGATTGGGCGGATGACACAAATAAGGTTCTTGTGACCCACCAAGGGGATTGGACAGCTTGCTAATAATGCAAGTAAGGTGTATGGCATCCTTGTGGAGGTGGGACCATGCAAATAAGGTGAATGGAATCCTAATGAAAGGATGGGTCAGTTTTGCCAGACTTAAAATGAGCAAGCCATCTCAGAGGTGGGAAGGGAGAACCTCACTAACACCAAAGAGAAGTGACCGGAGCAGAGCACATCCTTTGGACCCAGAGAGAGCGAGAGATACCCCCATGTACTCATTGGTGAAGCTAAAGAGCTTTGTAACATTAGCCACAGCAGGGCAGAGACTGAGTCACAGGCCCGGGAGAGAGCTGCCTGCTGGCACATCTGAGAGGATACTGTCCTGATGGAAGATCTGTATCCTGAGTGTTCCTGATCCTGAATTAGAACCTGTTACTTCCCTAATAGACCCCATGTCTGAGCATTGTCTGTGGCCATTGCAACAAATGATTGAACTCGGGGAGAGAAATAGAGAATGCCCTGAGACAAACAGCTGGTATCAGAATTGGTCAAAGGGCTGTAGAATGGAAGTGTGGCTAACCTTCACTTTAGGCCCAAAAATGCTTATGAGTTTGCTTCCCCGTTAGGGAATTTGTTGTTTTGCACACCTTCCTGTGATTTGGGTGAAATGTTTACAGAGGGCACTCATTTCCCAGCCAACAGTGTCTGCACATTGGTTTCATCACAGGAGTTGCAATTCCCTCAGTGAAACAGCACTCTTTCTGCTTCCTCCCTGGCTTCCCTGTTTTCATTCTTCCTTCTTTCCTGTCCCTTCCTGCCTTGTGAACTTAGTTTTTGGGCAAATGGTGGCCTCTTGGTCCTGTAGAGTTAATTGTTCTGAGGAGCATGTTTTTCACAGGTGTTATTCACGTTACTGGCTTGTCTACTGATTGGCTAAAAAGTGACTCCCCAGGAGTGGGATTAGATCCAAGTTTGAAGGGTGTTTGAGGTATAGTTTTGGGGGTTCCACCAGTCTCTTAGAATAGGAGTTCTGATAGTGTAGTGGATTATGAACTGGGCTACTAACCATAAGGTCAGTAGTTCGAATCTGTCAGTTGCTCCAGAGGAGAAAGATGTGGCTTTCTGCTCCTGTAAAGATTTATAGCCTCAGAAACTGAAATCCTGTACAGGGTCGCTATGGTCGGAACTGATTCAGTGACACACCACCACCACCACCAGTCTCTGTCAGACCAGAAAGTCTGTGTTTGTGTGTGTGTGTGTGTGTGTGATTTTGAACTCTTCTATACATTTTTCTCCTACTATGTCAGGGCCTTCTGTTGTGAGCCCAGACTGTGTGGTCAGTAGTTTTAGTGATGCACCGTTTCTTTTGGTCTCAAGCTAGTAGAGGGTATGGTTCGCATGGTCTATTAGTCTTTGGACAAATTGTTTCATTTAGCCTGAATTTTCTCACTCTTTTTGTTTCTGGATGGGGAGAAACCAATAGTTGCATTTTAGATGGCTGCTCACAAGCTTTTTAAGACCCCAGTTGCTACTCCTCAAAGCAGACTATTGTCTTTATGGACTATGTGATGCCCATTGACCTAGATGTTCCCAGGACTATGGTCTTAAGTCCTCAAGCCCAGTGACTCAGTCCCTTAAGGTGTGTGGTTATGGCTAAGACGTATGCATACCTTTGTCCCTGTTGTTGTTGTTGTTGTTGTTGTCAGGTGCCATCGAGTCGGAAC